>NC_080566.1:5625000-6225000 GCF_030253575.1 Rhododendron vialii
TCAATCTAACCATAACTCTCACATATACAGCAACACAGTAATAGAAAAGCTTTCCCAATTCAATGCTTCAAAATAATCATACATAATTGCAGAAAACATAATCTGACAAAAATAGATTAATTTTGTAAGCATGTGACTATGATTTTTTTTTTTTTAAATTTCTATTACTAAACACATAAAAACAGAATCACCATTACATAAGTGATGTGTGCATGTATGTGATTTTCTTTCGGTCCCCTAATTATGATCAGTACATGAATCAAAATTACAATTCAATCAATCTACCATAAATTGATCTCGATCAAAGTTTACCGAATTACAATTCGCATGTTAGCATTAACAGATGGTGAACTTCATATTAATGGACTATAAAATCAATATAATAGTCCATCTACCAATTGTCAATCCATGGCAGTAACACTTTTCCGAAACAAAAGTTTACTGTAAACTTAGAAATAAATTAACAAACGCCAAGTCGAGATCATGTTCTATACTGATCGTAGAATCAGCAACCAACAAAACAGTAAATAGATTATGCTATTATATTCAATTGTCAGCCCGTAAATTGATGACGGCAATCAAAAGCAATTGAATAATGTAAACTGTTCTTTGATATCCCAACAAAAGAACGGTGAAGAACAATAAACATGAGTAAAATCAATATGCCCATGTAGCAAAGTCCATTACGGCAGTGATATGCAAAGGCCAATTACCGAATCGACATCTAATTTTTCATATTATATTCTAATAACAACGAAACTTTAGCCACATGAAACCATGACCATGAAGCAGTAACGCAACTAGTACTCCGTAATTGGGTTCAACAGTTTCGATCCTTTGTGAGTCAATATATAAATATAACATGGCCGCACGTTCGCGATACAGTTATTCCAAGATGTATTGATTCAGGAAAAACCATGCTCTGATACCAACTGTAAATCTATATCTGTATTAAAACTATTATGCGGAAAATAGATATAACAGGATCTTGAATTCAACACATCTCAAGAACAATAAATAGCGTACCTTTGTTGGCCATCGTGATTAGAGAGAACAAACCCCTTAATTAGAAACACCTTAATTCTTGGCTCACCTTCTTCTCTCTGTCTCTACTTTTCTAGAATACCCCAATACTTTAATTGATGGAAAAACCGTATGAATAAGGGGTGAGTATTCTACCTTTTATAGAGGAGAGAAGAGGGCCTTAGAGATAATTATTAAAAGACACCTAGTCCATCAAGGTCTCTTTTATTATCAAGAGTTTTCCTTCATCTGTAATTCTTATTAGTTATCGTAATGAACCATATCACTTCATTGGCTTATCTGATAGTGGAGTTCCACATGCACAAAACGTGAAGGCTAGTGGGCCACACTAATGGAAAAAAACTAACACTAATGACACATTAGTCTAATCCCAATGGAGGACTCTCAATCTCAAGAACTATTAGTTCGCGAGACGAATTCTTATTTCAATCAGATCAGATCTGGTATATTTGAATCCGTTCTGATTAGCATTTGGTCTATCGAATTATCAGATTGGAGTTTTCAGATTCGAACTCAGATTTCCGAGGATCAAATTTGGTTCAGATCAAATAAAAAAAAAAAAATTTACTTCCCTGATTCCCGCCATAATTTTCAAAACTTTTTTTTACACCAATTTAAAGTGTCTATACCTATTACCTACTCATAATAATTCCTACTAACACTTATTAAGGGACGGAAGGAACGTAAAACAAGTGAAAAACCACGGGCAATTACCGATTTGAGTTGGCCAAAGCGCTGCGGATCGGACAGGAAGTCCTTCATCTGAGCCGTCCTGGGATGGTGCATCCACATGGTAGAGTCCATGTACTGCACGCCATTGTGTTCACACGCCTTGAGAATCACATCCAGCTCCGACGCATCGAGCGCCACCGGCTTTTCTAGCAGGAGGTGCTTCTTCTTGTCGGCGGCCGAAACGGCCCACTTGAGGTGCAGGCTCGTGGGGAGGGGCACGTAGACGGCGTCCACGTCGGGGTCGTCGAGCACGGCTTCGTAGCTTCCGTAGACCCTGACGGAAGCCGGGAAGCCGTTCTCAGAGGCGAACCTCGTGGCCGTGTCTATCGAGCGGCTGCCGATGGCGAGGAGGGCGGCGTTCGGGGCGAGGTTGATGGCCCGAGACACCTTGCGCGCTATGTTAGCGCAGCCCAGGATTCCGAATCGAACTGGTTTTCCGGACATGGTTTCGATCGTTTCGGTGCCACTAGTGTGTGTGTGTTGATAAAGGTCCGTACCGCCCTCTTTCTCAGCGCGTGTTCGTTTGCCAACCAGATATAAAGGATGGATGTGTTATCCAACTGTGCTATTCACACATATAAAATCGACCCAGATCGCGAACATATTTTTTGTGGGGTTCGTTACCGATCCCATATAAACGATTCAAGCCGTTTATTAGATGTAAAATATTTTTTCAATGCTCCTCGTTAAAAAAATTAGCTCAATCTGATATCTATAGGTACTCAATTCAATCATCTAACTTTTCATTCAGATCTCAGTATAATAAAAAGTTAGATGAATGGATTGAGAACCTGTAGGTAGAGGTGGCAATCACAATCCATATTTCTTAACCTGCCTAAATCCGTCCACTTATAACCCAACTCAATCCGCTCATATTGTATAATGGGTTGGTGTGGATTGAATCCATATAAACTAATATTTACATGAATTTAAATAAATTAAAAATGAATTCAATATGAATTGAACTCAAAAGACTTGTACTCTCATATTTTTCTATTTTTCTTCGTCATCCCCGGCATTTTCTTTTTTGGCTCTGCCACTTCCATTGCCCCCCTCTCTCTCTCTCTCTCTCTAAAACAGAGTACAACTTAAAAGACCCATACTCTCATATGGTCAGTATGGTCACTATGGATATGGTGATGAGTCAGTATGGATATGGTGATGGGTCAGTATTTGTTGTCTGTATTTTTTTGTGCTGTTTTCCATGTGATGATGCAGTGATTTTTCAGTTTCGAGTGGATATGTCCTGCATGGCATCTGCTTGATGCATCCAAGCCATCTAATACATTTTTGGATAGTTTGGATTGAAACTTTCTCTCTCCTCTCATCCCAACAATTTTTCTCATTTCAAATTTGAGCCGTTTAAAAACGCATTGGACACCTAATTTCTACACTTTCATTGGACTGAAAAAGCACTAGAGGATCCCCAATTATTTTTATATTGAAACGACTTTAAAATAAACGATTTTAATTGGATTCTTAACTTTGTGGTCTTGAACACAGGGGAGAAAATTGATCTGACATTGATAGCTAATGTTTTAAGCTGAAAGGTCAAATTTATTGAAGATCATACCGAGAAAATTTGAGATTCCAAAACGAACAAGTTCGAAACTACAATACATTTGGCTTTGAGGATTAATATTTTCCGACCATTAATTCTTACGCAATGTTTGGAATATTGTCTCAAAAACCTTTCTTCTATCCATCTAATTCTCTTCGTCTTAAAGAAAACGAAAAATCAAATTGCGGCAAAAAATTTTACAACGTTGTGAACGAGGGGTTATTCCGTGGGAAAAAAAAAGAAGAACAAGGGGTTATTCTAAATTATATTTGAAAATGGGAGAAAATGAAAAATGGGTCGGGTTGAGAAAATGGAAAATTGGCTTATATAGCCGAAAGACCCCATGGAAATTTGCCAATTTATGAACGTGTTTTCAACCTATGTCGGGGGAAGACAGTAGAGAAGGAAAAAAAGGAAGGGAGAAACAGGGATGAGGGAGAGAGACCCGCCCATTTGCCACCTCTACCTGTAGGCATCAGATTGAGCTGATTTTTAGCGAAAACCCTTAAAATGATGTTTGCATTTGATGAACGATTCAAATCATTTATATGAAACCCGTAGTGAACCCCACAAAAAACTGTGCACGATCTGTGTTGATTTTGTCTGTGTCAACAAGCTTATTGTATGTTATCATCGTTTCGATCTACTTATGGCTAGTGTTTGCCCCTCGAATATAGCACATGCATATTCCCGGATTGTATATATATTCGACATTCAATGTGCATGTGGCCGAATATATTAACACCCCTTTCCATATCGGTATTATATTTTTCAGTCCCACTATTGGTACCGACGGGTACCATCCCGAAATCGTACCAATAGGTTCAAAAATGGGGTATTTGGATCGAGCATCGTACATGCGTCAAATGCTGTTGATTCCCGCGTGCGCCTCTCATTTTTTTTAAAGAATTTTTGGACGGCTCGGATCAACCGTCCTGTGGCCGGAGTGGGCCCGGTGAGCTCGTTGGTACGATTTTGGGATGATATTGGTCGGTACCAATATCATTTCTGTATATTTTTACCCTCATCTCTAGTCTCTTAATTATGAAAATAGCACAATTCCCTCTTAACCTCTTACTATCACAAAATAAGGCTAAATAAGTCAAGTGGCTTATTTTTTTGTCTTTATTTAATTTTTTTTCATATTTGTTAATTTTTCGTCAATTTTTTGGGAATTATTGCTTTGTCATAATGAGAGAAATCTAAAAAGTAAAAAATTACGATCGAAATCTATATTTTTTTGAATAAAGACCAAAATAAGCCAATAACCCAATTTCTCCGTATACAACATACCCACTCAAAATAAATCCGGTCCGGTGCAAGAGCATTTTCTTTTTTATTTTATATTATAAAAGATGCCTCTGATTACATTTTATACTACCTTGCAACAGAATTGTCTACTCATTTCAACAAGATTAAACAATGAATTTCTAAAATGGAGACTTGTTTTTTGAACGACGACCGACTAAAATTGATCTATTGGGTATTTATACAATCAAACGATGGACTAAAAATATTTTAGTTGATCGTTTGATCTATTGTATTTCATTTGGAGTAGAAATGACCGACAGAGGGTGAGTTCTCCTAAATTGATCTATTAGGTATTTATAGCCACACGAAGTAGATCCAATTTATTCATTTGGAGTAAAAATGACGCTTTAATTGATCTATTGGGTATTTATAGCCACACGAAGTAGATCCAATTTAATAGTTTTCATTTGGAGTAGAAATGATGGACTAAATTAATCTATTGGGTATTTATAGCCACGCGAAGTAGATCCATTTTCGTCAGTTGTCTCTACTCCAAATGAACTTAGCCCAAAATTTCTTCCTGTCGGGTTAAGGTCTAGCCTGACGGAACAAAATGAAATATTCATTTTACAGCATCCGCAATGGGTTATTTGTGTGCTAAAATGTGTATTGGGATAAAATGGGTTCCACCAGTGTGTGCTAAGCATTGCTAACGTAGGAGTGTGTTAGAACAGCCACAATAAGTTTGATAAATTTGAGTGTTAAAATGTTTGTCAGAATAAAAAATCGGTCTCACAAGCTATATTAGGAGTAATGAACATTTATGTTTTATGGTTGAAATTTGAATTTATAGAGATGAGACTCACTTATTATTTGCTAGCATCTTTGCCAAACTTATCAAACATGCTAGCATACTACAAGAGTTACTACACTCTAGCACACAAACTAATACAAGCATTGTGACACAAAAAATATATTTTTATTTGCTACGTCTTAATACACATAATTAAAATACTAATTATTAAACCCATTATGATGCTTAAACCTTTAAAATGAGATTCATATAGCACCACTATGCATGTAAAACTTCAATAAATAAATACATACTTGCACAGGTCACTTCTACCTTTCTTTCAAGTTTATTATAGCATGAGTTGTCCCGTCCCGCAATAGATCTACCCCAGGCGGGACCAAAAGATCTTACCATAAGTTTTTGGAGGAAAAATTGAAATTGTGACGCTGTAGCGTATTCTCGGTGATGTGGTACATACCTGTGGAATATACGTGGCAATTATATGGATAACATGTGTCTTCGTTATTAATATTTTCAATTTTAAGTCAAAGTGTAGTGTCTTTTCAATTTTAAGTCAAAGTGTCTCTTAGGTTTCTAGTCAAAATATTTATGAATTTTCTTAGTTATTTGTAGTCACACATGTACCCAAGATCGAGTTGCCGAATCCATGCACACCGCACCAAGTGATTAATTGCCGAACGCTTTGAATGCTCAAGTTCTTCATAATACTTATAGAATCCATGGAAAGAAGATTTCAAATAGTAGGATCAAAGTTTGAAAAGAACAAGCTCGATGATTAACGGATCATGTGTTTACAGAGATGAGCTAAAATCTCCCTAAGGTATTTCTGAGTTTTGGAGCAAGGGATCTGTGACGTAGAAAATCCTACTAAGCCGCATATAAAATAGACAGTATAGAGCTGACAAGTTGCTCGAGCATAGCGTAAAGCCTTTCTTGAGTTGCTCGGGCACTGTTTTGGATAAACTATTCTATATTTTCACATCCTTGATTTCTTAATTCTTTTTTCTTATTGAACTGCTATATGCACAAAATCCCTTGAAAATCTTGATTTCTTTCCTCTCTAATTACCTAACAATCTCAACCTCACAATTTACAATATATCAATGATATAAACAGACACTCTAAAAATATATTATAAATAAAGTACAACTCAATAATTAGGAATACAAATAAATGTGTCTTGTCATGGGATTTGCCAATAAAAGTT
Source organism: Rhododendron vialii (assembly GCF_030253575.1). NCBI lineage: Eukaryota > Viridiplantae > Streptophyta > Magnoliopsida > Ericales > Ericaceae > Rhododendron > Rhododendron vialii. The sequence continues at coordinate 5,631,610 of NC_080566.1, forward strand.
GTGGCCCGTAGACCTTACACACCAAGTCAACTCTCTCTCTCTCTCTCACACCAGCCCACCATATCAATTCAGAAGGATGCGTAGTGCCGTAGGCACGAGCTAGCACTAGTTCAGAAAATGATAGCACAATCAAATCTTCGGGAGCAGATCCTGTCAAGTTTGCTAGAGTCAAGTCCGGTCTAGTTTGAGACATTTGTAGGCCCTTTTCGGGTCACAACAATGATTGGAATCGTTCATTTTTAGATCGTTAAAAACATTGACCATCTCAAAAATCAAGTTGATCGAATACCGTTTGATAAGACTTTGAAATGCACTAAATTTGAGATGTCCCACATTAAGAACTTAGAGGAAAGTTAAGTGATATATGAGGAAAGTTTAGTGCATTTAAAAGTCCTATCAAACGGTATCTGATCAACTTGATTTTTAATATGGTTAACGTTCTCAACAAACTCTAAAAAATGAATAGTTTTGATCATTGTTGTGGATCTGGAAAGAGCTCACAAATGGCCCCAACTGGACCGCACTAGGTGCTAGCAAAACTCTAGCATGTGTTGGTCTCACCAAAAAATATGAGTGTGTGTAAAATTTTGGTGGTTCAATAATGGCAATTGTTATGGCAATGGCAGCAAATCTCTCCATTTATGGCTTGCGGAGTTGCGTTATAGTTGCCCTTACACGTACAGTCTTTTCCACCTGCAGAGCTCTATTCACATATTACCAAGGAGAAGTCAATAAATTGGCATGCAGAAATCATGGCATTTGGAATACCAACATCCTCATCCATACCTAGAACAGCAATAAATATGACAGAAAGAAACGGTGATGACTGTTTGACATAAGAAACAAAAATCTGCATAAGAGTTCAAACCCGTTTCCGCGGGGAGCAGGATACCATTACCATGCTCGTTACTTGGAGTTGATAAGACCGATCGATGCAACACGGCTGCTGTACATCCACGACGATGCGTAGCATGCACGGCCTGCGGTCCTGCGGGTTTATTTTATTGCTTGCGTTGTGATAAATTGTTAATGTAATTGGTGATTTCCGAATGCGACAAACTGTTGGAGTCCGTATTTATTCTTTTTTCAATTTGGGTTTGGGAGGTGATTTTATTTTGTTTAGATTAGATACTCTGCCCGTTGGTTCAAGAGTTGATCACGAAGGCCGTGCCGTGCATTTTGCTTGAAAAGGTATATGCATCTCATGTGCATTTAGCTTAATATTTTTTCATGCATCATTAAAGCTATTCGATGTCTTAATCTTTTGTGAAATATCATTTATGCACTAACCTTATATTATTGGCCTTGTTTTATTTGAGGGAAAATTTTGTCTAAGGCCTTTTTAAGTGCTTGCGTCTTAGTAGCGCTTTATCAGCGCCTTACCAGACTAAGACCCTTGCACGCGTGTTAAGAGAGCCTTAGTAGTGCCTTAGCCGATTAAGGCCCTTGTGCGTGTGCTAAGAGCACTTTTGAAGGGCTCTCCAAGATTTTTCTTGCTTGGTCATATATAAGCTTGATTTTCATTATTCTAGGGCAAGATGAGATACAATAGCACACTTTAGAGAGAGAAAGCATTATTTTCTTTACTCTTGTGCCTTCATTTGCATTTGGATGAGTTGAATCTAGAATTCAATCATCTTTGTTCAATCTAGAGAAATACTTTAATGATCCGTGTATTCTCTCTAGATTGATTCTTTTGCATAAAAACCTTCACTTTACAAAATTCATACTTTCATGCCTATGATACTACTTGGCCGGATGATACCGAAGCCGTGGTGAATGGAGATTGAGGTGTTGGACTCATGGTGGCTATGGGATCAAGAAGGAGTTCGGGGAGCTACATCAAAGTGGTGGAGTTAGGATAAGTTTTTGGGATAAAGTTGTTAATCCTCTCTTAACACTTTGTAAACCTTTTGATCTATAGCAATTTTGGTAGTTAGGCTGTGGTTTTATGGTTAGGGTGCGATTAACCCTAAGTAGTTTTCACATATATATCGGTGTTTGCGTTCTTTAGATTAATTGTCCTTAACTTATATTATTAATTTGGATAGCATTGGCATGAAGTTTGGATAGTAGCTTGAATTGTTGGTTGCTTTAAATTTAAATTGGTCGTCCTATTCACCTCTCTCTAGGACTTTGTAGCGCATTAGATTATCTTCATGAATGATTAAAAGTGCATATCTATTCTACTATTCTACGATCGAATCGCACTTGTATTATATAAATTTCTTCAATTTGTACCTGGTTAATGGATTATCATTTCTCCGCAGGTGAAAATAAGTGATTAAGACGATTTTAAAGAAGTTGGAGTTCATGTTGGGCAAGCTTGAAAGAGATGGGTGAAAATATAGGAGAATAGTGTTTAAAAGAAGCCCACGAAGTGTTCAACAGTTGATGGCTTTGCACTTAATCTAACATTTTTAAATTCATATTTGGACGGTAATTACGAATTTCTTCCTTTGTATTTGTTAGTTATTTTTTTTCTTTTGTAAGATATATATATATATATATATATATATATATATATATATATATATATATATATGAGTTTTTTCCTAGTAAGTTAATACTCCGTAGGTTTTAGGATTTACTTGCGCATAAATACATAAAAAAAAGTCATCTATGGAAGGACTTTTTTTTGAACTACTTAGAGGGAGTTTTATTCCTTATGGATTGCTACCTCCATGGATTCATGATATTTATTCAATCATTCGCATTTGTTTGTTTTCCAACGCAAGATTCATATTAATTCTTAGATTTATTTACGTGAACGAATCGAGAATAAATATTATCGAGACATTGAGCATGAATCCTTGATGTATTATTAGCATTTTCCCAAATATTGGTTCCCACATTTACCTTGAGATCAACACCAAATATCCACCTTCCATTTACTTACTTATTTTTATCAATTTCTCATGTTTTAAATCCCTATTTCCCTGTGGATCCACCTCGGACTTCACCCAGTATTACTTCCTAGCAAGTTTATATGTTCCAGTGTCTCCACAACTTGTTCCATTGATGGCCTTTAATTGGGGTACTCTTCCAGACATTGTTGAGCAAGATGAGCCAATCGCAGTGCAGCTTTCGGAGGATATTCCCCTTCCAACCTGGAATCCATTACGCTTGTTAACTTTCTTCCATTTGCTAAATAAGGCTTGACCCAATCTACCAGATTATGTTGCCCAGGCAAACGCTTCATGTCATGAGCACGTAACCCAGTAAGCATCTCAAGCAACACAACACCAAAATTATACACGTTGCCCTTCACAGATAAATGACCTGTTGAACACGCATAATGTTAATATTCCTATGTTACCGCATCAATTCAGCGGGACTAGTTCAAGTCGTTTTGAAGAGTGCAATAATTGAATGGTTGATTTTGATAATTTTACGCTAACTTGATTATTTGCCTGCCTGAAGCTTTGAAAAGGTTCTGGGATTACCTGTGGCAAAATATTCCGGGGCAATGTAACCAGATGTTTCCAGAGGTGTTGGCACATACCCGCAAGACCAAAAACTTTCTGGGTAATCCAAGTCAGCATAACCGAAGTCTGATATCTTGGAATTAAACAACTGCAAAATGGAATTTTACGTGTGTCGGACAAATCTTAAATTACCATGCTTTTCCTTGTTAAAATCATCTATATTTACAAAAGCATTTTGCTAAGTTCAGTGGTTTTCTCATCAGCACAATGTGGCCAGAAAACCATATTCCAAGCAAGAGGGGAGGGGAGTGGGGAGAGAGATACGACTGAATGAATGCAATTTTAAGTTGCTGCCTTTAACTGAAAATATGACAAGTATGATGTTCCACCCTTGAATAGATTCGCATGCCTTTGACGTAGGACGTCGTCGAGGACTTTTGCGTTTATACAGAAAACAAAAAGCAAGGGTTTCGTGAATGAAAATGCAGGAGTTTGTGGCTGTTTTGTGGCAGTTCCTATGCTGGGAACAGCAATTTCGGAACAGTAAATGTGCTGATTTTATGCTGAAAATAAAGAAGAAAGATGAAATTAATAAAGTTTAGGAAGCACTCCTAGAAGCTAGGCCAAAAATAAATAAATAGCTCAAGAGGGTATTTTGGTAGTTGCAGAGATCCTAATCGGGAGCAACATGGGTCGTTCAAGAATCGGTCACTCTCATCATGAATCTTGTAGTTGCATGAATTTCATTTAGATACATTAAACCCATGTTAATTATTGACTCATCATGAATCTTGTAGTTGCATGAATTTCATTTAGATACATTAAACCCATGTTAATTATTGACTCCATTCTATCTAGACTAGAAAGTACAATAGCGTTTTACGAATAGAGTTGATTCTTGATCAATCTAAGTATTGAGACTGCAGCCAACATGATAGGGGTTGCAGTCCTTGCAAAAATTGCTTAACCCTTGCGAGTGAAGAACTCCTCTCTTCTTCTTGTCATTCTTTCCTTCCTTCTTCATTGCGCACTTACCCCGACTACTATTCTTGTTCTCCATCCAAAGACACTACGATTCCTATTGTAGGCGGCAATACTCCAATGTCCTAAAACTGCATGCCCTACTTCACTAAGGCTAGAGGGTACAGCGCACAGAAAAGCTTGAAAGCTCAGATATTCTCTAAATATTCAAGAGTTTTTTTCTTTTTATCTCCTAAACTATGCACATTTTCTCTACTTAGTCCCTAAACTATTAATTTGATAATTTCATTCCCTCAACTATCGCACCGTTACCTACTTAGTCCAATAGATAACGGAAATTAGAAATTTAAATGGAAAATGTTATGTAAGGCCCTGTTTGGACCCTGTAAAGTAGATACTTGATTATGATAGCCTTAGAGATAAAAACTAATTATGACCATTTAGAATAAAATGATTAGAAAAATAAGATATTCACACCGGTTCAAACAAATTGAAAATTAGAGCACTTAATTTTTTTATAAGGTTCATATATTAAAATCTTACGTGGCATTTTATAACGACTAACACATACATTTTTTTTAAAAAAAGACTGAATTCTTTATATAGAATTTAGACTGTTTCTATATTCAAAATATGGTTAAAAATTAAGCAATCCAATTTTCAATCAGTGTGAACTGGTGCGACGATCTTATTTTTCTAATCATTTTATGCTAAAAGGTTATAGTTAATTTTTTTTCTAGAACTCTCATAATCAAGTATCTACTCGAAAAGGTCCCAAATAAAAAGCAAATATTTAATTATGATAGCCCTAGAGATAAAAATTAATTATGACTCTTTAGAATAATATGATCAGAAAAATAATATTTTCGCACTGTTCCAAACGGATTGAAAATTCGAGCTCTTAATTTTTTTAGAAGGTCTATATACTAAAAAATATGATTAAAAAATTAAGTGCTCCAATTTTCAATATGTTGAAACCGGTGCTAAGGTCTTATTTTTCTGATTATTTATCCTAAAGGGTTACAATTAAGTTTTATCTCTAAGGCTCTCATAATCAAGTATCTGCTTTACAGGGTCCCAAATAGGCCTTACATGTCATTTTCCGTCCAAATTTCTAACTTCCGTTATCTATTGGACTAAGTAGGTAACGGTATGATAGTTAAGAGGATGAAAACGTCAAATTGATAGTTTAGAGACTAAGTAGAGAAAATGTGCATAGTTTGGGAGATAGAAAGGAAAAAAAACTCAATATTCAACTCTACTTACTCAGAAGCATTAACTGGTTTTATATAAACTTAGGGGGGAAAAAAACACACTACGACTAGGACTTCAGAACAAGAAACTTGTCTAAATAAATTCATTAGACTTCTGAATTCTAATTAAGACAACACAGATAAAAACCAAAGATAAGATTATACTGTGTTCGTTTTGGGTCTCAAAACCCAACTCTTCTCTCCCACTATCTTCAATAATTTTTCTCAGTTTTTTTGCCTTTTTGGTCCCCAAAGTATTAGCAAGTTACCAATTTGGTCCCCAATGTATAAATTTAGCCAATTTGGTCCCCAACGTTTAAAATGTGTGCCAAAATGGTCCTCCTCCCCAACGGCATTTGCCGCTTCCGTCAAAAGGGGGGCATGAATGGTATTTCACCAGCGTGAATGGGTAATTATTTATATATGAGATGATGTACTATCGAGTTGACAACCTTCATAATAAAAGAAGAGTAATCACGAATCTACTGTTTTCAATTGGGTTTGAGGTAGGGCTGTTCAGAGGATAAACCGAACCGCCCAATCCGCTCAATCCGTCCAATCCGCACCAAGCCAAACCAAACCGAGGCATGCTATGGACAGATAAGGATTTAAAAATACTAATTTTAACGAATCTGGATCAGTTCGGTTCCGGTTAATCTGCCAATCCGCAATGTTTTTATTTCTCTTCCGAAGATTATGGATGATGTTGAGTAATTTGAACAAAATTTCAAAGGTAACAAAGTAATAAACATGTATTCTATGATATTTTTATATGTTATGTTGAAAATGTTAATAACCTTCCCTATGTTTTTGGTACATTAGAATCTGAATCAAGTTCATGTTCTAGTCCAACTCCAAGTTCGAGTGTTATTGACGTCTAATAGTTTATCTTTAAATTTTAGGGTGGATGAATGTAACTTAATTTTAAGTAATGTTCGTTTAGACTTTTTTGAATTTGTGGCGGACTTGAAGTTCCGAGGCTTTATTTTTTAAATTTTTGGTGTATATAAAAAAAATAAATTGCATACTCAAATCCGCTGAAACCGCCCAAACCGCATCCAAACTGAACCAACCAAACAACACTATGGACGGTTGACAGATGGAGAAAACGACAATCCGTCGCAAGCGGATCGGATTGGAAACCGGACCAATTCGCATCAAACCGATCCGTGGGCAGCCCTAGTTTGAAGAATGGATAGTGGGTCGAGTAAGTGGAGAGCAATCTTGTTCACCACACTATCGGAGTCACATAGTCATGTAGAGGGTGAACAAAATTGTTATCGAGTAAGAGTGGGCGGTGGACAACGTTCAATGGTGGCAGCCTTTCAATTGAACCACCGTCTTATTTAATCCCTATTGCCACCTACCTACTTCGATTCATGTGCATGTGTGTGTGTGTATGTACATGTAAATTGAAGTAGGTAGGGACAGGTGCAGTACAAAGAGAGGGAAATGACAATCTATGAGTCTAAAAATTTAGGAGGGCATTATTGTCTTAACAAATATTCACTGATGGAAAACTTAACGGTGCACATTAGTCCATGAAGTACAGGGAGTTATGCACTAATAAATGAGATGATGGGTGTATTCCGCACCTCAAGCAAACAATAGGAGTGTAAATGAAGTTTCACCAACATTTTTCAAGAGATCACAAGGCATAGAGGAATGGGAGACTGTTTGACATAAGAAACTATCTGAAGAGTTTCGACTCTCTCCGTGGGGGCGGTATATCAAAGCTTTTTCCTTGGCTTGCGCTGATACTTTCAAGTAGGTCTGTCAATGGACCGAATCCGATCCGATAACTTCAATCTGATAATTCGATTCCAGTAATCCAAATACGGATCAGATCGGATTAAATCCGTTATCAATCCGAATCTGAACTTTAATTTTTTTAATTTTAATTTTTTTTTAAAAAGTAAATTTTTTATTTTGAAAAAAAAATGTTTAAGAAGTTGTATTTTTATTTTAAATTTTTTTAATTTTTTTGGAAAATATTTTGTTTTGAAAAAAAAATGTATTTTTTTGAAAAAAAAAATTTTTTTTTCTAAAATTTTTGAAGTACAAAAGTTTTCGTTCGGATTCGGATTTTTTCCACTATCGGATTCGAATCTTATCAGATTCGGATTGGATCCGGATCTTTTGGATACTTTCAAGTGTCTCCACAACTTGTTCCATGAATGGCCTTGTTCTGATTTTATCTTCAAGACAACGTAGAGCAAGATGAGCTATTTGCAGGGCAGCTTGCTTAGGATATCTCCCTTCCAACCTGGTGTCGATTACGGTTGCTAACTTTCTTCGATCAGCTAAATAGAGCTTGACCCAATCTACCAAATTATGTTGCTGATGCGGACGATTCGTATCAAGTGCGCGTAACCCCGTAAGCATCTCAAGCAATACAACACCGAAACTATACACATTGCCCGTCACACTCACCATACCTGTTTGAGCGAGGATAATGTTGATATGGTAACACATCAAATTCAGTGGGCTTAGTTCAAGTAGTTTTAAGGCGTGCATCAATTGGATGGGTGATTTGATAATATCACGACAGCTTGTTAATAGCCTGAAGCTTGAAAAGGTTCAGGGATTACCAGTGAAAGCATATTCCGGGGCATTGTACGGGGCAATGTACGGTTTGTAGACAGGATGTGTCCCTGGCCATCTTGTTTCATGCCAATGACGTTCTTCAGGGGAATCCAACTCTGCATAGCTGAAGTCCGAGATCTTGGAATTGAACGACTGCCAAATGGAATTAAGTATGACAGAGTAAGGCTGTAATTATATCATGCTACTACTTCCTAAAATCATCTAAAATATGGAAAGCATTTTGTTACAAGTGCACTGGTTTTCTCATCAGCACAAGGTGGCCAGAAAACCACATTCTGAGCAGGAGTGGAGGGAGATAAATGACTGGATTTTTGAATTCAATTTAAAAAAAAAATTCGGCAAAAAGAATTTCATTAATCACAAGTGAAGGATAAAAAAATGAAATTTGTACAATAAGAAAATAAAAGTATTGAGAGAGTCTCGGAAAGTGCACAATGCCCTCCTACTACTGCTACTCACAAATTCTAAACCTACCTCTCGCCTCTCCAAATTTTCCTTTTTAAGCAAAAAAACAAGGGGGAAGAGCTAACTTCACAACCAAGCACCAACCGAAAGCTTGTCACCCTATGCATCTCCATTGTGGTTGTCACACCCAAACACCCCATTGCCGCCATAACGCTGCCTCGAAACAACCCCAAAACACACCAAATTAGCCCAAGAGTAGCTCCTAAATCAGCCCAAAACAGCCCCACACGCCCCAAATCAATTTTAAAATTGCATGCCTTAAATGAAAAAATGACAAGTATGATGTTCAGCCCTTCAGTAGACTCATGCTCCTTTGATGTAGGATGTCCTGGAGGACTTTTGCGTCCATATAGACCCAAAAAAAAGGGTTTCGTGAATAAAAATGCAGGAATCTAGGGCTCTTTCGCGGATGCTCCTATGCTGTGAAAAGAAATTTTGGAATAGTGAATACGATGATTTTATGCAGAAAACAAAAGAAGCAAGATGAAATGAAGTCTAGGAAGCATATCTAGAAGCTAGGCATCACACCTGAGGCTAGAGTGTCATTGCACAACTCACAGAAAAGCTTGGAAGCTCAGCAAATTTCTCGATCTAAATATTTAACTCTACTTGTTCAGAAGCATTAACTAGTGTTATGTAGTTATTCAGAGTCGTATTTGCTCTATGAAGCTCTCTCCATTCATTTCTTTTCCTATATTAAAGGTTTCATCTTTTTATCAGGTTGATTAATCAATGAAATGCCAATAGAATTAAAAAAACTGGTTTTATATAGACAGAGAAACAAAAAAAAGAAACCAAGACTAGGACTTTAAAGCAAGAAACTAATCACACAAAATATTGACTTCTGATCCCTAACTGATACCACATAAGACAAGTCCAACACAGATAAAAACCAAATACATAATTGGACCCGCAAGATGATCCATGCGCAACTCCTGCTCAACATGTCAAGTAAAGGCAGTAAGTACAAATATTTCCGTCCCTCAAAACAGTATTAGATACCATGATGACAATTACTGTGAATGCTTCATTTACGTCTCATCTTAAATCAATGGAAATTTCGTGGGATGTCGAATCCTTAAATCCACTTTTTCTTGAGCTTCTTATAGACCGCATCATTCTTGTCATGTCCCCTGGCTCTAATTAATTGGTTGCAGGAAACTTACCTCATCAAGCAATATATTTGATGCCTTGAATTCTCTGCAAATTATTGGTCCTATTGCGAGCAAAAATGCCAGGCCTTGGGCTGCTCCTATTAGTATCTTAAGCCGAATGTCCCATGGCAGTGGCTTAACAGCAGAGCCCCATGCATACAAGCAAACCATAAAATGAATTCCGTTGATGTGTAGAAGACAACATCAGTGTACAGAAATGCATCCTGCGGTAATTATAACAAAAATGACTTCTATTCACTCGTACTTTCAAAAAGGTGATGCTCCAAGCTGCCGTTTTGCATGAATTCATAGACAAGGAATAGCTTTTGATCTTCCCAACCGTACCCCAATATCTTAACAAGGTTAGAATGAGAAAGCCTTCCTAAGAGACAGACCACAGACTGCAAAGTCTGCAAGAATACAAATAGCAGACAAACAAATGAGCAGACAGCAATAAGATGAATATCACAAATAGGAGAGAGAAATAGAGTACTACCAAAGTTTTAAAGACACCGCCCAATAAGAAAAAAACAAATATCAATTTCTCAGAAGAACTGAAATATCTGAACATAAAATGTTGAAGCGTCTAGCTATCCCAAATATGAGAGAGAAACAGAGTAATATCATAATTTTGTAAATTTTATAAGTCAAATTTACAAGATAAGAAACTGCACTAATATCCTGTGTGACTTTGACTTGTTTACATATGGCACTAACCAACTAATTAAATCAGCAAAACCACAACAGAACCAGGCAACTTGAAAAACACATCTTACGACCCTCAACAATTGAACTAAATTAAACTTGATTTCAGCGGTTCACAATTAGAAATTCTACACAGTAATATTTTCTTCTGCTCTTTTTTGTTACTTCCTTCAAATGGAAATTAAAGCAAGGATTTTGGAAAACTTTTTTCTTAGCAATTTGAAATCAAAAGTAGCATTTGAAGTCTGATGCTGTATGAGAAAATCAATTACAATTTAATGGCAATGGTCACAGTGTAACGGTATCGGGATTATCGAACGATACACAATGGGAACCCGTTGTCGCGATTGTGTATTTTTCAAATTCAGTTTTGAACAAAAATACTTTAACAACATCGCAAGGCTCAAAAACCGTAATGGCCTCTATTTAAATTCATTGAGATGTAGTTAACACATCTCATCACTATAAGAACTCGAGGCCGGGAAGGAAGAGATAAATAAATTATGAAGGAAAAAACTAAGAAAGTAACAAGATAATGAAGCACCTCAATAATTTCAGTAATGAATGTGTAGGTGACCATGAGTTTTGCTTTTAGATTTCTGGTAACAACAAAATCTACTCATCCATAACTAAGACTAGATCGAGGCTGGGCACATGCGATTTGTGTGCAAGTCGAATTTTGGATATTTTGTCAACATTCGATCAAACAAACAATGTGCTTATTTTGTCAAGATTTGATTTGCCACACATCGTGGGTGGCTTGGCCTCTAGAACTCTTTATGGTTATGAGTTTTTTTTTGTTGTTGATAAAGCATGTAGGAGGCTGTTTTTTCCCATAAGCAGGGGAAAAATTGAAAGTTCAAATTTCTTGACCAAACATCAAGGTCGTAGTGAATTTACCTCTTGACCAAATATTTTTACGGCAACTCTGTATTTCAAACCTCCATGGTTTTTTTTGTGTGCCTTTTATTGATAACAATCTAACCAAAACATTAACAAAGCTGGTTATTTTTTCCTAAAGAAATTAATGACCAAGCAGGAGGTCTTGCTTCTGAAGCCTAGCTTAATTTCAATTTGCAATTAATTGAGACTCACCCACAGTTACTATTTTGGTTTTTGCACTACAAAGGTCATTCCATAAGAAATCCCTCTAAACAGAAATTAAGTAATCCATGCTTACAATTTACAAACAGTAATAGGCACCACCAGCCCTAACCCCAACCTAAACCGTTGATTTTACGTGTCTGGCAAAACAGTTTGCCGAATCGCAGTTGATGAAACAAATCTTGTAACACAATCATACTCGTAGTTGAAACAGTTTACTAATTTGTCACGTCTGGCAAAACAGTTTACTAATTTGGCAAAACAGGTACAGACAAAAATAGAAAGGGCGGTTAAGACTTAAGACTTTCACAAATTATTCACTCACTAAGTGTTAGTTGAGTTACCTTATATCTGTAATCCACCCGTTTTATTGCAACAACAATTCCACTGCCGTTCTTTGATGTCACTTTCGCATCAAGCCAACCCTTGTAAACTGTGCCAAAACGTCCTTCTCCCAACAAATTATCATTGCTGAAGTTTTTGGTAGCTTTCTCCAATTCTGAGAAACTGAATATCCTTAAATTTGGGGTAAGTAAGAGATGCCAATCCGGATATAGCATATCAGTGTCACTCCCTGGAGAGATCTGCCAGTTGCCAGTGTTGTTGCTTTCATCTGAAGAAGGAGCAGTGTTGGTTGCTTTGTAAGAAAAATACAACCATGTAACTCAAAATTGGGAGGGAAATCCGGTGCAATTTACAAAAGTATGAATGAGAAAATTACCTTGGCTGGTCGACTCGTTTGTGGCTGTAGTTCGAATCTCAACGTCATCTATTCTCATCGACCGGATACCCATAACTCCAGCTAAAAGTACACTAATCCTTTGAAACAGATTTTTCCTCGACCTCTTCTGGCGTTGGGTATCATCATTAAGCTGCACCAGAGTGGATGAGGAGGCAACAATACCATGTGGATGGATATTATCATTAAGCTGCACCGGAGTGGATGATGAGGCAGTAGTACCTTGTGGAAAAATTTCAGTTTGCAGTTTGTTCATATCATTGTAATAGATCAGTTGGTTGGGGTCCCCATGAACATTGACATCCTCCTCCTCTTCCTCCCCTTTCTCCTCCTCCTCCTCCTCCTCCTCTGTGCAAGCATTTATGGGTTGCTCCTGCGAAGCCAACATGCACTCGAGGCTCGCCACGACATCAGTCATGGTAGGCCGTCCACTTGGATGCTTATGCAAGCATTTATTAGCAACTTCTGTAAAGACCTTCAAACACAGTGGCGAGATTTGGTCCCTCAAACTGGGGTCAATAAGTTGATCATACTTTTCCTCTTTGATACATTGTTGAGCCCACCAAGCTAGACTGCGTTGCTCCTCCTCCAAACTTAAATCCACGGCCGGCCTCCCACAAAGCACTTCTAACAACACGACACCAAATGCATAGACATCTGATTTCTTAGTTAGTCTACGGGTGAAGAAATATTCTGGATCCAAGTAACCAAACGTGCCTTTAACATCAGTGCTAACATGAGTGTGTGAATGGCTTGTAGTGCCTTCTTTGCACAACCCAAAATCTGAAATCTTGGCAACCCAATCGTTGTCCAGAAGAATATTTGTCATTTTAATATCGCGGTGTATGATACCACATCGAGTACCTGTATGGAGGTAATCCAGTCCACGAGCAGCACCGATGCAAACTTTCATCCTTTGATCCCATGACAGATGACAAATAGTGCCATTACCAAAAGTATAATGCTTATAAAGATGATCGGCAAGTGTACCATGCTCCATGTACTCGTAAACAAGGATCATCTCCTGGCGTTCATCACAATAGCCTATAAGACTCACGAGATGCGTATGCCGAAGGTTAGAAAGCATCTCAATCTCTGTCCGAAACTCATCTGCCCCTTGCTTAGACTTTGAATTCAACCTCTTCATGGCAACAGTAGTTGTTCCATCGTCGATGTGCGCCTTGTAGACATTACCAAATCCACCACTTCCAATGAAAAATTCATGACTGAAGTTGTTGGTCACTAAGAGGACCTCAGAAAGTGAGAAGCGACGACACAACCCTTTAGGCGGTAGTGGTGAGATGTTCTTTTTGCCAAATTTGTCAACCCAAACACGTAACTTGTAAACACTAATATTCATAATGGTGAGTAATATTACCAAAACTGTTGCAAGGGCATTACCACCGGAAGCATACACAAACTTCTGGGGTTTTGTGTTACTAGATGTCGAAGCACATGACAGTGGCACCGGGTTCTCACCAGCAAGATTTTTGTCGGGGTTGCTCAGCTTCAATACCTCCAACCCCTTTAGAACTGTATCAATGTCTTCAATCCATTCATGGTTGTGAGGGATGTATGCTATGAGCAAATCGTGTTTTCCCTCCATCCTATCTCCTTGAATCCTCACAACGTAGTCCCTATAGACTGCAACCCTGTTTCCACCACTCCATTTGATAATATCAGCTTTAGCTTCAGCAACATGTTCATCAAATAAGACACTAAATTTTGTGCGGTCACGCTCTTCTATTTCGTATTCAAAGTCACAAAAATGTAACCTGAGAAGGTACCTGAATCCAAAATCAATTGGCAACTTCCACGTAAAATTGAAGTTACCATTCCCTTGCCTGTCTGTAGCCATTGACCATGATGTTTGGTAAACTTTCTGAGGAGCAGTGTATGATGGTATACTTGTGTATTTGATGCGAAGGGGGGTAGTAACTGGTTGGACATATGATGTTTCCATCAAAAAATTTGAGTCTTGAAACCAATCACGAAACAAACCTGTATCTTCCATGGATGTGATGGCTGTTCCACCAACATTTAACCGCTGCACCATCTCGAGTGCAATGCTTTTATCAATTTGGAGTCGAAAATTCTGGCCGACAACATGTGCACCTGCATCACCCTCTTGTGTATGATAAAGTCCAGCTGGCATCGAGACGATTTCGATCCCATTGACAAAAGCATATGCCTCATCAGAAGAACCACCTAATGAGGGAGAGAACGTTATGATTAGTGGCTGATTTTCTTCCACGTTAACACAATACTCTTTAACAAGAGATTGTAAGCCCAAAGCATCAAGCGCGAGGGATGCACTAAAGTTCCTTAGAAGGGTATATGGACCGGCTTTTACCATAAAAAAGGCATTTGACCTTTTGAAACCACCACCGTATGAAGCTGGATAGAAATGCAGGTGGATGAACTTTTGGCCCGGGGTGACTCTGAAAGTGTATGCAAATGGCAAACGGGAGAGCCGAGCTGGGCCAAAAAGGACTCTACCAGGGAAAAGTGGCTGGTCAGCGGCTTTGGAGCTAATCAATTTTCCTTTGTTACTAGTAAGTAATAAAGGGGCGTAATTCGAACCGATATCTCCGGTCCATTGCCGGCCATCTACTCCAGTTGAGTTTCCTGAGGAGCCGCAGTTGACGGCGATGTTGTCGACTGGGTGATAAAGAACAGGTGAGTTGCTTCTGGCAACCGAGAGGATAATTTGATTGAGGAAGAAGTAGAGAAGGATTGTGATTGAGAGATTAGAATCCATTTCCTTTTGGGTGCTGAATTGATGCTATTGAGAGATGTGGGCAATGATCATTAGAAAATACAAACAAAATTGTCCGGAAGTTGTAGGATGGGCAAGACCAGACTCGGTCAGCCAATCCAAAAGGATACGAAAAACAGTTCTGCAAAGCTATATGGTGGAACGTCATATTAAACGAGGAAAGTTACATACACAGATGTCCACGCACATATTCTGAGACGGACTTCTATAAAACCGTTTGATGCATATGGACCCCATACGAAGTATATGGACCCACACACATTCAAAGGTTGCAAATACATCAGTGTCTGGACAGACCGTGTCCAAATCATTTCCGATATAATAAGAAGCAGACAAGAGCTGACTTTGCATATTTTGCATTAAAATTTTACGACTTGGATTAAAGTTCTTTCCAAATCATTTCCGATATCATAAGAAGCAGACAAGAGCGGACTTTGCATTTTTTGCATTAAAATTTTACGACTTGGATTAAAGTAGACTACTTTGCTGCCGTCCGAACCTATCCTATAGTGTCGTTGCGTAAAAACTCCGTTATCTTTATTTTTAGGTTGCTGATTTTGTCACTCTCTTTTTGTCAATACCACTCTTCCTGCAAGTGTATTTTTGCAACAAAAATACACTTGCAAGGGGAGTGGTATTGACAAAAAAGGGAGTGGCAAAATCATTTCCCTATTTTTAACCCAAAAAGTCCTTTAGGGTGGTGAAATTCCGCATTTCCTCTTTTGTGTATAATATTACTACGAAACATAAGACTCAACAGAATTCCACCAAATTAGGAACTGTTTTTCCTAAAGTTATGCCAAAATGGGCATATTCACAACAAATTCCACAAAAATGATCGTACTCCAGCTTTCAACTATTACGAATCGTGATGAAAAATGGGAGAAATACCAAACAACTCTCTCGATGTTACATATGTGATAACTAGTGTATTTCCGTGCGGTGATGACTGCGGGATTTTTTAAGAAGATGTTCAAGAATTAACTTAACTCGATTATTTATTTAGTTCTATTAACCAGCAGTACAGACAAAACAGACACAAAGTTTTATATAGTCTAGTACGAATAGCAAGATTAAACACGCGCATAACTCTACTAATATTCCTTTTGAAAATATTGTGGCAGATAAGTTGGCATGGATCATTTGGACATACTCTGTTCTTTTGGGACCACGTTTTTTTCTTTTTTTTTTTTTCCTCTTTTTAATATTTTTTTCCCATTAGGAAGATGTACCTTCCCGATGTGCAAAAAGTTTCTCATCTTCATTTTTCTCCTTTACCGCCGCCCTGGCCGGAGCCCCTCCATCTCCGGAGAATATTCTCAAGGGAAAAACAGAGATCACGAAAAAGCTACTTTTTGGTAAACCATCTTCTCAAAAGTACTAAAAATTCAACTACAGAAACCCAAACACCACAAATTCAATCAACTTAAAAGAAATTAAATTGCAAAACAAACCTGTTGGTTCGATTGTAGGTTCGACAAATCCAATAAAATTTAAAAAATTTACCTTGTTTCATAATAATAATTTTGCATGGCCAATAAAACAAAGCACATTTTGTTTCTCGAATTAACTTATCTTTTTCCCATTATGCATAAAAGGGTTCAATCTTTTTTTAGTCCCATTCCGTCTTATTCGGCCTCTAAAATATCGGGGTCAGGGCCGGCCCTGTGAATCTGGTTCGAACAAAGATACTACTCGTAATAAAGAAATGCAGCTCTTCTTAATACTAAAAAATTCAAAAAATTACCAGCCGGTCCTATTTTTTGTGTTGGTTTCATGCGGACACCCTTTTTATAGGGTCTATCCCCTCTAGGCCCTTTTTAAAGATGCATTTACAATTTTGTCCTTTTGTAGAATTTTTATTTTTGTCACTTTCCAGAATTATTGGAGGTGTGAATTCTTGGGTGTGTTGCAGAATTCACACCTGTTTGTTTGGGTTTGGGGGGGGGGGGGGGGGGGGGGGGGGGGGGTGGGCGGGGTTTGTGAGTTCTTGGGAGATGTGAATTTTGGGGGTACCAATTGGGGTTGCTCAGCTTGAATACCTCCAACCCCCGCAGTACTGCATCAATGTGTTCAATCCATTCATTGTTGTGAGGGAAGTATGTTATGATCAGCAGATTGTGTTTTCCCTCCATTCTATCTCCTTCCATCATCACCACATAGTCCCAATACACCGCGCGCGCAACCCTGTTTCCACCGCTCCATTTGATAACGTCAGCTTTAGCGTCAGTCACATGTTCATTGACGAAGATACTAAATTTTGTGTGGTCACTCTCTTCTCTCTCGTATTCAAATTCACAGAAATGTAACTTGAGAAGGTACATGAATCCCAAATCGATAGGAAACTTCCACAGTTTTGTTCTACATAAAATTAAAGGTACCGTTCCCTTGCCTGTCTGTAATCATTAATTGGCTATGATGTTTGGTAAACTTTCAAAGGAGCAGTGTATGATGGTATACTTGTGTATTTGATGCGAAGGGTGGTAGTAACTGGCTGGACATATGATGTTTCCATCAAAGAATTTGAGTCCTGAGACCAATCACGAAACAAACCTGTATCTTCTATGGATGAGATGGCTGTTCCACCAACATTTAACCGCTGCACCATCTCGAGTGCAATGCTTTTATCAATTTGGAGTCAAAAATTCTGGCCGACAACATGTGCACCTGCATCACCCTCTTGTGCATGATAAAGTCCAGCCGGCATCGAGACGATTTCGATCCCATTGACAAAAGCATATGACTCATCAGAAGAACCACCTAATTAGGGAGAGAAGGTCATGATTAGTGGCTGATTTGCTTCCACATTCACACAATACTCTTTAACAAGAGAGTCCAAGCCTGAAGCTTCAGCTGTCAGGGAAGCACTAAAGTTGCTACGATGGGTATATGGACCAGCTCATACAGTAAAAAAGGCCTTAGACCGTTTAAAACCACCCCGGTATGAAGCTGGGTAAAAATGTAGGCGGATAAACTTTTGGCCGGGGGAGATTCGGAATGCATATGTGAAAAGCCAACGGGAGAGCCGGGCCGATATATAAGGCACTGGATCAGGATAAAGTGGTGGGTTAGTTGCTTTTGAGCTAATCAATTTTCCTTTGTTACTATGTCAAGGAGCGTAATTCGAACGGATATCTCCGGTCCATTGCCGGCCATCTACTGCAGTAGAGTTGCCGGAGAAGCCACAGTTTAGTGCAATGTCGTCAATTCGGTGATAACGAACAGATGATTTGGTGGTGGCAACAGAAAAAAGAATTTCATTGATTAACAAGCGCGGAGGGATTGTAATTGAGAAGACATTGAAATGCAATTTTTTTTTTTTGGGGTGCTGAGATGGTGATGTAGGGAGGCGTGTCGAAATTGAAGAACGTGCAACAAGGACAATCACGAACAAGTATGAACTAGAGGTACTCCCTCTTCGAACACACGATAATGAGATAAATCTCAAATTTTCATTAATCAAATCATAAAACAACTCTCTTAGCCCTAAGGCTTACAACTCAATTTATAATAAACTAGAAATACTAAAAAGGAAACCTAAATAAGGGAAAACTAAATCTACGTCTTAGAGAGCAAGAAAACAATAAAGAGGAAATATAATCAACCTAATTAAGAAAACCCAATATCCTAGACAATTTATGCTAAAACGGAAAGTTTCCCAGTAAAATACTAATTGCAAAATAATAAACTAAAATTCCTATATTTCTTAAATAATTAAAATATTGGCCTGCATCATTCTCCCCGTCTTGAAGGAACTCGTCCTCGAGTTTATAAAGTTGGATTCGTTGTAATTTGTCCGCATCAATCTTGTACCTCAAATTAATTTTTCGGACCCCAAACTGGAAAGATGAGTCAGGAAATATAAAAGCAATATTGTTTGACACAACTTGCTCTAAGTACGCAATCCAAATATTCTTCTTCACAACAGCTTCAATATATTCCCAAAAAGAATCCTCAAATTGATTACCCCAACCAATCTCACCACCTTCAAGCATGGTAACAACTTTTTTTCCCAATATTTTCTGATTTTTCCCTTTTGTAATTTTTTCCACCGGTTCTTCATAAAAAACTGGCGGTTTACTCCAATCCACAATTGGATTTGGAATAATATTTGATGTGAATGGCCACTCAATGGTAGCTTCATTCACCATTGTCCTCCCCCTCGTCTGATGATTACCAGCCAAAGGTTTGGTGATAGAAACGTCATCCAACACCTCCTCCTCTTTCGGAAACCGAGGTTGAACTGGACGACGGCGAGGTGGGATTGCAACTTCAAAAGCCTCCATGGGTTGGGTAAGCGACCCAATCGCCGCCAAGACTTGCTGCAGCCTTTCCTCCATTCGAGCATCTCGAGCAACCTCATCTCACTCATAGACTTCATCAACACTAGCTGTATGACCTCCTCTTCCACCTCGACCTCCAACACGTCCTCCGGCCATAGTCAGGATTGGAACGAGAGCTCTGATACCAAGTGATGTAGCGCAGCCTCCTTTTACGAAACTATTTGCAATAAGAGACCACGAACTTGCTTATGTTAAAGATTCTCTCTTTGAAACATAAACACAAATATGTATGAACTAGAGGTACTTCGTCTTTGAACACACGATAATGAGAAACTCTCAATTTTTCTTTAATTCAAAAAACAACTCTCTTAGCCCTAAGGCTTACAACTCAATTTATAATAAACTAGAAATACTAAAAAGGAAACCTAAATAAGGGAACAAAATCTACGTCTTAGAGAGCAAGAAAACAATAAAGAGGAAATAGAATCAACCTAATTAAGAAAACTCAATATCCTAGACAATTTATGCTAAAACGGAAAGATTCTCAGTAAAATACTAATTGCAAAATAATAAACTAAAATTCCTATATTTCTTAAATAATTAAAATATTGGCCTGCATCAGATGGAGATAATGAGAAGTTTTGGAAATGATCAATGTGAGGAAGAGACCATGATTCCATATGAAAAAAGTCCGGAAATTGCAGAGGGGGTGGACAAAGACTTGGACTTCGTTAATTGACGGTCAACACAGAGATTTTTCTTGGTACATGGTTTTAACAAAATAAGTGAACGAGACTGGACGTATACATTTAACATTCAATTTTACTTGGTTATAGTTGTGGGTCGCAGTGTCGCATTAATGACCATGTCTGAATACCACATCCTAGGTACTATGGTATGTGTCGCCATTGAATTGGTAGAATGTACCCCATTTTGTAATGTAGTGGAGCACATTCTACCTATGATCACCATAGGATTGCAGTCGATAAGTAACACAAAAAACAAATCAAAGAACACACCGACCAAAACCAAAACTTCAAATTAGTACTTTTGGCGCTAAAAAATGAGTGATTTTTGGTACTTTTAAGTGCATTCGTGATCATGCATAAATTTAAAATTTATATTCTTTTTTTACTTATTTTGGTAAGGTTAATTAATTAAGAACACACAGATCAAAACCAAGGAATAATCACTACAAAATGTGCTAAAAAAAAGCACACATGCCTAAACACTACAAATTCAATCAACTTAAAAGAAAGTGCCAAAATTGTAAAACAAAAATTATAATTTTATCTTTTTGAATAATAGTAATAATCTTGCATGGCCAATAAAAGAGAAAAGTACTAGTTTTAATTTTTTTTTTTTACATAAACTTATCTTTTCGCCATTTTTTCTCGCAAAATGAATGAAAGGGTTCAATCTTTTTTCGTCTTCGGCCTCTAATAAATGTCAGGGTCATGGTCAGGGCTGGCCCTGTTCTAGTTCAAACAATTAAACTCATCTTTGATACTACTTGAGATAAAGAAATGCAGCTCTTCCGAGTTATAAAATTCGCAAAACAAACCTGTTGGTTCTGATTTACAGTCTTGGGATCATCTCTCTCTCTCTCCTTCAATCGTCTGTCACCCGTCTCCAGGGCTGCCATTTTTCCATCAACAAAATCTGAACCCTTTGTCAAAAGTCGAAACCCAGATTCTATTTCCTCCTCCATCTTGATGTCTTCCTTTGTCGGTCTGATTCCACGAAATTACAACATTATGTACATCAGTAGATTCAGTACATATGCATGCAGAGCTGCGTTATACTATATGTGTTTGCACAAGGAGTGATTTTGCGGAGAACTTATACTGTAAGCAATTTCAGAGTTGCAACAAATCAAAATCAAGAGCCCAAAATGGTGGAACCGAAATACTAAAAGAAGAACGCGAGTAAAAATATTTGCAACTTCCCTAAAATGTTTGCAATTGGGTTTCGGATGGTTCTGGCTCTTGAATCAGGTGGGTTTGGGAGACGGTTTCCTAAGCTATCGAATGGAGACGTGAAAACTGCGACAGTAACAAGATCCAGTGATAATCCTTCACTCACCTCCGAGCGCGGAGTGAAAACGTCAAGAGGGTGAAAATTGCGACGGTAACACAAGATCCAGTGACAATACTTCACTCACCTCCGCGCGCATAATGCTGGGTGTGACATGGTTGAGCGGAAAAATAAAAAATTATGACTTTTACCCAGATATTTTGGAAAATAATCAATTTTTTCAAAAATAAATGTCAAAAAAATTTGACTTTTTAAGCTTAAAATTAGATATTTCCAAATATATTTGGCTATTTTTCCGATTTCTCTCGTCGAGACGAATCAATAATCCACAAAAGTTTGAAGAAACACTAACAAACGCGAATTTTTTTGAGTAGTGCTTGCAACGGGGTCTAATGTCTGCAATTGAGTTTTGGATGGGTTCTAGCTCTTGAATCAGGTGGGTTTGGGTGACGGTTTCCTGACCTCTCCAATGGAGACGGTGAAAATGTCAAGAGTACATTTAGTGGTGATATTGCGGCGGTAACAAGATCCACAAACAGAATGCTAGATACAACATCCGAGCTAAGCAGCTTTTATTTTATTACTCTATTACTTTTGTTTGTGTTATTTTGTTTTATTTTTGTACTTTGTTCTTGATTTGTTTACACTAGTGATTAATTTATGCAGCAAATTTTTTTGGTTGTCTTTATTCAATTTTTTTTTTTTTTTGTGTTTGTTAGTTTTATGACAAATTTTTATGTGATATAGGTTCGTCTCGACGAGAGGAATCGAAAAATTAAAAAATTATAACTTTTAATTTTTGGATTTTTTCCAAAATACTTTTGTAAAAGTCATAATTTTTTACTTTTTGGTTCCTCTTGTCAAGACAAACGCATATCAAATAAAAGTTTAGCCTAAAACTAACAAACGTAAAAAAAAAATTGAATAAGGACAAAACCAAAAAATTGTGATGCATAAGTTAAACACTAGCAAACGAGTAATTATTTATATATGAGATGATGTACTATCGAGTTGACAACCTTCATAATAAAAGAAAAGTAAACACAAATTAATCTACAGTTTTCAATTGGGTTTGAAGTAGGGCTGTTCAGCGGATGAACCAAACCGCCCAATTTGCTCAATCCGGCCCAAGCCAAACCAAACCGAGGCATGCTACGGACGGATACGGATCTAAAAATTCTAATTCTGACGGATCCGGATCGGTTCGGTTCCGGTTAATCTGCCAATCCGCAATGTTTTTATTTCTCTTCCAAAGATTATGGATGATGTTGAGTAATTTGAACAAAATTTCATAGGTAACAAAGTAAAAAACATGTATTCTATGATATTTTTATATTTTATGTTGAAAATGTTAATAACCTTCCCTATTTTTATAATACATTAGAATCTGAATCAAGTTCATGTTCTAGTCCAACTCCAAGTTCGAGTGTTATTGACGTCTAATAGTTTATCTTTAAATTTTATGGTGGATGAAAGTAACTTAGTTTTAAGTAATGTTGGTTTAGACTTTTTTGAATTTGCGGCGGACTTGAAGTTTTGAGGCTTTATTTTTCAATTTTTTGGTGTATATAAAAAAAATAAATTGCATATTCAAATCCACTGAAACCTCCCAAACCGCATCCAAACCGAACCAACCAAACAACACTATGGACGGTTGACGGATGGAGAAAACGACAATCCGTCGCAATCGGATTGGATTGGGAACCGGACCAATATATCCACATCAAACCGATCCACAGGCAGCCCTAGTTTGAAGAATGGATAGCGGGTCGAGTAAGTGGAGAGCAATCTTTGTTCACCACACTGTCAGAGTCACATAGTCATGTAGAGGGTGAGCAAAATTGTTACCCAGTAAGAGTGGGCGGTGGACAACGTTCACTGGTGGTGGCCTTTCAATTGAACCACCGTCTTATTTAATCCCTACTGCCAGGGCCAGCTCTGAGATTTTGGGGGCCTAAGACGGACTTAGATAATGAGGCCCTTAATAACATTTACGACAATAAAATAACAAGTAATTAAATGATTTTTTCAAAGCCAAATGCATGTAATCGACAAGAAAAAAACCCATACAAATACTAATTTCTGATCATGTTTTATCTTCTTTGATCTCTAATTCATCTTCTTCCATTTTATTGTGTGTTCAGGAGATTAGAGCTGTAAAGGGTAGAATATGCATAAAACTTATATAGGAACCCACCACATGTGATCATTTTCCAAGGGGCTCTACATAAAGACAGCCGCTCGTGATCTGCATTTTCTTTTTCCTTTTTTGTTTCCTTTGATTGAGCAAGTCAAGTTGGGCCCAACCATTGGGCCTGTGTCTCTTAAGTGTAAAATAGGTGGTTTAGGTATTAAAATGGGTCTCTAGTGTTGTTATACCCAAAAAGATTGGACATATACAATGGGTATCCAAAATAATAGGAGGACCTAATTTTTACACATTCTTGGGGCTTAAGGCGCCGGCCTCTTGGGCCTTAGCCCAGAGCCGGCCCTGCCTATTGCCACCTACCTACTTTGATTCATGTGCATGTGTGTGTATGTACATGTAAATTGAAGTAGGTAGGGACAGGTGCAATACAAAGAGAGAGAAATGACAATCTATGAGTCTAAAAATTTAGGAGGGCATTATTGTCCTAACAAATATTCACTGATGAAAAACTTAACGGTGCACATTAGTCCATGAAGTACAGGGAGTTCAGTTATGCACTAATAAATGAGATGAGGGGTGTATTCCGCACCTCAAGCTAGCAAACCATAGGAGTGTAAATGAAGTTTCACCAACATTTTTCAAGAGATCACAAGGCATAGAGGAATGGGAGACTGTTTGACATAAGAAAATATCTGAAGACTTCCAACTGATTTCTCCTTGGGGGCAGTCTATCAAAGCGTTTTCCTTGGCTTGCGCTAATACTTTTAAGTGTCTCCACAACTTGTTCCATTGATGGCCTTGTTTTGGGTTTATCTTCGAGACAAGTTAGAGCAAGATGAGCTATTCGCAGGGCAGCTTTCATAGGATATCTCCCTTCCAACCTGGTGTCGATTACG
This sequence comes from Rhododendron vialii, assembly GCF_030253575.1. Classification (NCBI taxonomy): domain Eukaryota; kingdom Viridiplantae; phylum Streptophyta; class Magnoliopsida; order Ericales; family Ericaceae; genus Rhododendron; species Rhododendron vialii. Next base: position 5,656,190 of record NC_080566.1, read on the forward strand.
GTTGCTAACGTTCTTCTATTATCTAAATAGGGCTTGACCCAGTCTACCAAATTATGTTGCGGAAGCGGACGATTCGTATCATATGCACGTAACCCCGTAATCATCTCAAGCAATACAACACCAAAACTATACACATCGCCCTTCACATGCACATGGCCTGTTGAGCGAGGATAATGTTAATATATATGGTAACACATCAATTCAGTGGGCTAAGTTCAAGTCGTTTTTAAGGCGTTCATCAATTGGATGAGTGATTTCACGACAGCTTGATTAATAGCCTGAAGCTTGAAAAGGTTCAGCGATTACCTATGGCAACATACTCTGGGGCAATGCAGGGTCCGTAGATTCCTGTTAATCTTGGTGGCACATACCCACAAGGGTGCCAACTTTTTGGGGAATTCAACTCTAAATAGCTGAAGTCTGAGATCTTGGAATTGAACAACTGCCAAATGGAATTAAGTATGTCAGAGTAAGGCTGTAATTATATCATGCAATTCCTTCCTAAAATCATCTAAAATATGGAAAGCATTTAATTTGTTACAAGCGCACTGGTTTTCTCATCAGCACAAGGTGGCCAGAAAACCACATTCTGAGCAGGAGTGGAGGGAGAGAAATTACTGGATTTTTGTTTGAAGAAGAAAAAGTCTGAATTCAATTTTAAAGTTTTTTTTTTATCGGCAAAAAAATTTTCATTCATCACAAGGATAAAAAAAGGAAATTGAGAGAGCCTCGCAAATTCTAAACCTACCTCTCGCTTCTCCAAATTTTCTTTTTTAAGCAAAAAAACAAGGGAAAAAAAACACACAGTTAGCAAAGAGCCAAGTTCACAACCAAAAGCTTGAACCACAACCAAGCACCAATCGAAAGATTGTCAGTTGTCACCCTATGCCTCTCCAATGTGGTTGTCACACCCAAACACCCCATTGCCACCATACTGCTGCCTGGAAACAACCCCAAACGCCCCAAATCAGCCCAAAAGTAGCTCCTAAATCAGCCCAAATTAAACAGCCCCAAATCAATTTTAAGCCCTTCAATAGACTAATGCTCCTTTGATGTAGGATGTCCTAGCCTGGAGGACTTTTGCGTCCATATAGCAACAAAAACTAAGGGTTTCGTGAATAAAAATGCAGGAATCTAGGGCTGTTTTGTGGATGCCCCTATGCTGTGAACAGAAATATTGGAATAGTATATACGATGATTTTATACAGAAAACAAAGAAGAAAGATGAAGTGAAGTCTAGGAAGCATATCTAGAAGCTAGGCATCACAACCAAGGCTAGAATGCCATTGCACAACACAGAAAAGCTTGGAAGCTCCGCAAATTTCTCTAAATATTTAACTCTACTTATTCAGAAGCATTAACTAGTGTTATGTAGTTATTCAGAGTCTTATTTGCTGTATGAATCTCTATCCATGCATTTCTTTTCCTATATTAAAGGTTTCATCTTTTTATCAGGTTTATTAATCAATGAAATACCGATAGAATAAAAAAAAACTGGTTTTATATAGGCATAGAAAAATAAAATAAAACCAAGACTAGGACTTCAAAACAAGAAACTAATCACACAAAATATAGACTTCTGATCCCTAACTGATACCACATAAGACAACAAAGATAAAAGCCAAATACATAATTGGACCCGCAAGATGATCCATGGGCAACTCCTGCTCCCCATGTCAATGGAAATTTCATGTCGAATCCTTAAATCCATTTTTTCATGGCTTCTTATAGACTGCATCATCCTTGTCATGTCACCTGGATCTAATTAATTGGGTGCAGGAAATTTACCCCATCAAGCAATATATTTGATGCCCTGAATTCTCTGCAAATTACTGGATCATCTAATGCATGCAAAAATGCCAGGCCTAGGGCTGCTCCTATTAGTATCTTCAGGCGAATATCCCATGGCAATGGCTGAACAGCAGAGGCCCCTGCATACAAGCAAACCATAAAATGAATTTCATTAATGTGTGGAAGACAATATCAGTGTACAGAATGCTTACGAATCCTGTAGTGATTATAACATAAATGACTTCTATTCTCTCTTACTTCCAAAAAGGTGCTGATCCAAGCTGCCCTTTTGCATGAATTCATAGACAAGGAATAGCTTTGGATCTTCCCAACAGTACCCCAATATCTTAACAAGGTTAGAATGAGAAAGCCTTCCTAAGAAACGGACATCAGACAGCTGCAAGAATACAAATATCAAACAAACAAATGAGCAGACAGCAATAAGATGAATATCAAAAATAGGAGAGAGAAATAGTGTAGTACCAAAATTTCAAAGACACTGCCCAACAGAGGCCCCTGCATACAAGCAAACCATAAAATTAATTCCATTGAAAATACAAATATCAATTTCTCAGAAGAACTGAAATATCTGAAAATAAAATGTTGAAGCTGTTGTAACGAACGCTATGAATGCAAGCTAAGAACGAGAAATTGAAAACTAAACAAGAAATCACAAAGACACAAGATATACGTGGTTCCCCAAGATGGGTACGTCCACGGGCGAGGAGAGAGAGGATTCACTAACCAACGTGAAGAAGAGATACAAAGAGCCGGCTATAATCCGTAACTCTAGAAAGGCCACAATATGAAAGCCCAAAAGATAATTTCTAAAAGTACCCCAAAAGCCTTATTTATAATAGGCTACAAAAACGGGAACAACATAATTAACCAATGTGGGACTAAAGAATACAAGGCATTCCTAACAATTCTCCACCTTGACTTGAATTCCACTGAACCAAATCACCAAATATAGCTATCCCCTTCTAACCTCTCACTCGCCAAATGCCCCCGAGGGGCGATCAACTGCAAATACCAAGCAAGCCCAAGCAATGCTTGAACTTGGCAACCGGAACCGGTTTAGTCAACATATCTGCTGGGTTATCTGCCGTACCCACTTTCTTCACCTCAACTTGCTTCTGTGAGATGATATCCCGAACGAAGTGATACCTGACATCGATATGCTTAGTCCTCTCATGATACATCAGATTTTTAGTCAAATGTATAGCACTCTGCGAATCACAAAATACTGAACTCACACCCTGTGCAAGACTAAGCTCACAAAGCAAACCTCTCATCCACAATGCCTCCTTCACAGCTTCAGCAATGGCCATATACTCCGCTTCTGTTGTAGACAGCGCAACTGTAGCCTGTAAAGTAGCTTTCCAACTAATGGCACTTCCGGACAGAGTAAAGACATAACCTGTCAGAGACCTCCTCTTATCGTGGTCACCGGCAAAATCCGAATCAACATAACCAACAGCATGATCACCAGAATTGACAATCCCAAACAATAGACCAACACCTGCAGTTCCGCACAAATACCGTAGTATCCATTTCACAGCCTCCCAATGTGCCTTTCCTGGACGCCCCATATAACGACTAACGACACTAACTGCATGTGAAATATCAGGACGAGTACATACCATGGCGTACATAAGGCTCCCAACTGCGCACGAATATGGAACCTGAGACATATACTTCTCCTCATCCTCCGACTGTGGTGACAACTCAGCTGAAAGTCGAAAGTGTGCTGCCAAAGGGGTACTGACTGGCTTCGAGTTCTGCATGGCAAAGCGCTCAAGCACTTTAAGAACATAAGACTTCTGATTCAAAAATAGTTTGCCAGCTACTCGATCTCTGCAAATCTCCATACCCAAAATACGTTTTGCTGCACCCAAATCTTTCATCTCAAATTCACCACCTAACTGTTGTTTCAACCTGTTGATTTCTGATACACTCATTGTAGTCAACACCTTCCTTCTGGCTGTATCCTTTCGCCACTAGCCGAGCTTTAAACCGAGCGTCTTCTACCCCTGGAATACCTGGTTTGCGCTTGAAGATCCACTTGCATCCAACAATCCTCTTCCCTTTCAGCGGTTCTACTAACTCCCATGTCTGATTCTTCTGAAGAGACTCAATCTCCTCATTCATAGCAACAAACCACTGTGCAGACTCAGTGCTCGAAATAGCTTCCGTATAGCTGGAAGGCTCTTCATACTCAACTGTCTCAGCAACTGATAAAGCATAGGCCACCATCTCAGAATAAGCCGAATACCTTTCAGGAGGCCGAATCTCCCTCCTTGGCCTATCTTTAGCAATAGTGCGTGGTTGCTCAACTAATGCATCAACCTCTGTGTCTGAACTCTTGAACTTCTCTTCAATTGGCTTCTCAATGTGCTTCTTCCCTGAGTCGGAAGCTTCACCCAAAAACTCCACCTGCTTTGGAACACTATGTTCCTGAACTGTATCATCAACCTGCTTAGACTCCTTAATCAGATAATTTTCATCAAAAGTCACATCCCTACTGATCAAAAACTTCAAATCATCAGAGCACCATAACCTGTACCCTTTGACACCTGCTGCATAACCCAAGAAAATACACTTCTTGGCCCGTGGCTCCAGTTTACCTTCATTCACATGAGCGTAAGCTGGACACCCAAAAACACGCAACACAGAATAATCAGCCGGATGACCTGACCATACCTCAAACGGAGTCTTACACTCAATAGCAGTCGACGGAGACCTGTTCACCAAATAGCATGTTGTGGAAACGGCTTCAGCCCAAAATTCTTTGCCCAATCCGGAATTGGACAACATACAACGTGCCTTCTCCAAAAGAGTCCTGTTCATTCGTTCAGCCACACCATTTTGCTGAGGGGTTTTTCTCACTGTGTGATGCCTCACAATGCCCTCATCACTGCAAAATCTATCAAACTCGCCAAGACAAAACTCCATACCATTATCAGTTCTCAAACGTTTTATTTTCTTACCAGTCTGATTCTCAATCAAAGTTTTAAACTGTTTGAATGTATTAAAGGCGTCACTCTTATGTTTCAACATATACACCCAAACTTTACGAGAGAAATCATCTATAATACTCATAAAATATCGAAAACCACCTTTAGAAGTTACCTCTGCGGGACCCCAAAGATCCGAGTGAAAATAATCCACCGTGCCTTTGGTGCGATGAACAGCTGTACTGAATTTTACCCTGCACTGCTTGCCGTAGACACAATGCTCACAGAAATCCAGCTTCTCAATTTTCTGGCCACATAGCAAACCCTGTTTGCTCAAAACTGTCATCCCCCTCTCGCTCATATGCCCAAGGCGCATATGCCACAAACGAGTCAAGTCTGAATCTGAAACCTTGGATGAAGCAACCGTTGCTGCAGCACCTAAAACTGTACTGCCCTGGAGTGTATAAAGGTTACCACGCTTTTGACCCTTCATCAGTACTAATGCACCCCTTGAGACTTTCAAAACTCCACATTCACCGAGGAATTTGCAACCATGAGAATCAAGAGCACCCAGGGATATAAGATTTTTCTTCAAATCCGGAACATGTCGAACCTCAGATAAAGTCCTAACAATACCGTCATGCATCCTAAGCTGAATCGTTCCTGAACCAACAGTCTTACAGGCCATGTTGTTGCCCATCAAAACTGTACCACCATTGACCGCCTCATAAGTAGAAAACCACTCTCTATGCGGACACATATGGTATGAACATCCAGAATCTAGAACCCACTCGGTATTAGAGCGAGAATCGCCCTCTGTAACTGATAACACATTATCTGACTCATCTGAACTTTCAGCAATTCCAGCAATTACTTTACCCCTTTTCTGGTCTTCTTTTTCCTTCTCCTTGAGTTTTAAACAGTCACTTTTCCAGTGCCCGGGTTTCTTGCAATAATTGCACTTTCCCTTCTTCTTACCTGATGATCTGGATCTTCCCCTATTACTCGACTCCACCCTTTCTGTTGTTCTTCCCCTAACAAACAAACCCTCCGCATGTGCATCACCCTCACCTGACACTTTTTTCCTCAATTCTTTCGAATATAGGCTGGCCTTAACATCCTCCATGGATATCGTGTCTTTGCCATACAATAGGGTTGTAACAAAGTGCTCATACGAAAGTGGTAAAGAACATAGCAAAATTAGGGCTTGGTCCTCATCCTCAATTTTACTATCAATATTTTTCAGATCCATAATAATACGGTTGAACTCGTCTAAATGATCTTTAACAGGTATACCTTCTCGCATACGAAACGTATAAAGACGTTGTTTGAGATATAACCTGTTGGTGAGCGACTTCGTCATATATATGCCTTCCAACTTCAGCCAAATTCCTGCTGCTGAAGTTTCTTCTTCCACCTCGCGAAGAACGTCATCTGCCAGACTCAACTGAATAGAACTCAGAGCTTTGGCATCCGTATCATCCCAATCTTCCTCTTTGATTCCAGAACTAGTCTTGCCTAACAAAACCTTGTGCAATCCTTGTTGGGTTAACAAAGCCTTCATCTTTACTCTCCAAAGACTGAAACTGCTGCTCTGCCCATCAAACTTCGCAATCTCAAATTTAGCCGCCATAGCCACAATCGGAAACGAAACCCTAGTTTTTGCAACCTGGCTCTGATACCAGTTTGTTGTAACGAACGCTATGAATGCAAGCTAAGAACGAGAAATTGAAAACTAAACAAGAAATCACAAAGACACAAGATATACGTGGTTCCCCAAGATGGGTACGTCCACGGGCGAGGAGAGAGAGGATTCACTAACCAACGTGAAGAAGAGATACAAAGAGCCGGCTATAATCCGTAACTCTAGAAAGGCCACAATATGAAAGCCCAAAAGATAATTTCTAGAAGTACCCCAAAAGCCTTATTTATAATAGGCTACAAAAACGGGAACAACATAATTAACCAATGTGGGACTAAAGAATACAAGGCATTCCTAACAGAAGCGTCTAGCTATCCCAAATATGAGAGAGAAACAGAGTAATATCATAATTTTATAAGCATCATAGAACATAAAAAAAAAAAAAAAAAATTACACGTTCTATTAAAGGAAAAGTAAAATTTACAAGATAAGAAACTGCACTAAATCAGCAAAACCAAAACAGAACCAGGCAACTTGAAAAACACATCTTGCAACTCTCAACAATTGAACTAAATTAAACTTGATTTTAGCGGTTCACAATTAATAATTCTACATGGTAATCTTTTCTTCCGCTCTTTTCTCTTACTTTCTTCAAATGGAAATTAGCAAGGATTTTGGAAAACTTTTGTCTTAGCAATTTGAAATCAAAAGTAGCATTTGATGTCTGATGCTGTATGAGAAAGACTTGGTCATTAATTTGATGCTAAATCCCGCTGCAGCTTAAGCACTTCTACTTGTCAAGTGTCAACTGAATATCTTATAGCCCAGTAACATTCTGTTACTGCACCATCAAGAAAATCCTCACGTACATGGAGAGCAAACAAGGAATATTAAAGGTATAAGACTTAGCAAGGTTTTAAAGCAATACAAGAGTGTAACAGTATCGGGATTATCGAATGATACACAATGGGAACACATTGTCGCGATTGTGTGTTTTTCAAATTCAGTTTTGAACAAAAATACTTTAAAATGCCTAGATCACGCGTAATGGTTGACTATCGTTGGTAACGGCTGTAAAGCAGTCTGTGAATTGAAAACGTAGTATGTAACCAAAACCGGCCAATACGCATACAATTCTTCGTCTCACTGGTATATTAGGGTGTAACAGCATCGCAAGGCTGAAAAACCATAATGGCCTCTATTTAAATTCATTGAGATGTAGTTAACACATCTCAACACTATAAGAACTCAAGGCCGGGAAGGAAGAGATAAATTATGAAGGAAAAAACTAAGAAAGTAACAAGATGATGTAGCACCTCAATAATTTCAGTAATGAATGTGTAGGTGACCATGAGTAATATCAAAACTCCATGGTTTTTTGTGTGCCTTTTATTGATAACAACCTAACCAAAACATTAACAAAGATGGTTACTTTTTCCTAAAGAAATTAATGACCAAACAAGAGGTCTTGCAATTAATTGAGACTCACTAATAGGCACTACAAAGTAATAGGCACTACAAAGATGGTTTTTTGGTTTCTGCACTACAAAGTTCATTCCATAAGAATTCCCTCTAAATAGAAAGTAAGTAATATATCCATGCTTACAATTTACAAACAGTAATAGGCACCACCAGCCCTAACCCAAACCTAAACCGGTGATTTTACGTGTCTGGCAACAGTTTGCCAAATCGCTGTTGATGAAACAAATCTTCTAACACAATCATACTCGTACTCGTTGTTGAAACCATATCTTGATTAAAAGAGAACTCTATACTTCAGTCAAATGTAAACACAGAATATACAAGAGAATAAAATAATAGACTAAGATAAGTTTCATTGCACTACGTGATCGAGTGTAAAGCACTACTATAATAGGTACAGACAAAAATAGAAAGGGTGGTTAAGACTTAAGACTAATTTGTGTTAGTTGAGTTACCTCATATCTGTAATCCACCCGTTTTATTGCAACAACAATTCCACTGCCGTTCTTTGATGTCACTTTCGCATCAAGCCAACACTTGTAAACTGTGCCAAAACGTCCTTCTCCCAACAAATTATCAATTCTGAAGTTTTTGGTAGCATTCCTCAATTCTGAGAAACTGAATATCCTTAAATTTGGGGTGGGTAAGATCCGCCCATCTAGATATGGCATATCAGTGTCACTCCCTGAAGAGATCTGAGACAGATTTTTCCTCGACCTCTTCTGGCGTTGGGTATCACCATTAAGCTGCACCGGAGTGGATGACGAGGCAACAATACCATGTGGATGGGTATTATCATTAAGCTGCACCGGAGTGGATGAGGAGGCAACAATACCTTGTGGAAAAATTTCAGTTTGTTGTTTGTTCATATCATTGTAATAAATCAGTTGGTTGGGATCCCCATGAACATTGACAGCCTCCTCCTCTTCCACCCCTTTCTCCTCCTCCCCCTCCTCTGTGCAAGCATTTTTGGGTTGCTCTTGTGATGCCAACATGCACTCGAGGCTCGCCACGACATCAGTCATGGTAGGCCGTCCACTTGAATGCTTATGCAAGCATTTATTAGCAACTTCTGTAAACACCTTCAAACACTGTGGCGGGATTTGGTCCCTCAACTTGGGGTCGATAAGTTGATCATACTTTTCCTCTTTGATACATTGTTGAGCCCACCAAGCTAGACTACGTTGCTCCTCCACCAAACTTAAATCTAGGGACTGCCTCCCACAAAGCACTTCTAACAACACGACACCAAATGCATAGACATCTGATTTCTTAGTTAGTCTACGGGTTAAGAAATATTCTGGATCCAAGTAGCCAAACGTTCCTTTAACATCAGTGCTAACATGAGTGTGTGAATGCCTTGTAGTGCCTTCTTTGCACAACCCAAAATCTGAAATCTTGGCAACCCAATCTTTGTCCAGAAGAATATTTGTCGTCTTAATATCGCGGTGTATGATACCACATCGAGTACTTGTATGGAGGTAATCCAGTCCACGAGCAGCACCGATGCAAACTTTCATCCTTTGATCCCATGACAGATGACAAATAGTGCCATTACCAAAAGTATAATGCTTATAAAGATGATCGGCAAGTGTACCATGCTCCATGTACTCGTAAACAAGGATCATCTCCTGGCGTTCATCACAATAGCCTATAAGACTCACGAGATGCGTATGCCGAAGGTTAGAAAGCATCTCAATCTCTGTCCGAAACTCATCTGCCCCTTGCTTAGACTTTGAATTCAACCTCTTTATGGCAACAGTAGTTGCTCCATCATCGATGTGCGCCTTGTAGACATTACCAAATCCACCACTTCCAATGAAAAATTCATGACTGAAGTTGTTGGTCACTAAGACGACCTCAGAAAGTGAGAAGCGACGACACAACCCTTCAAGCGGCAATGGTGAGATGTTCTTTTCGCCAAATTTCTCAACCCAAACACGTAACATGTAAACACTAATATTCGTAAAGGTGAGTAATATTACCAAAACTGTTGCAAGGGCATTACCACCGGAAGCATACACAAACTTCTGGGGTTTTGTGTTACTAGATGTCGAAGCACATGACAGCGGCACCGGGTTCACACCAGCAAGATTTTTATCGGGGTTGCTCAGCTTGAATACTTCCAACCCCTTTAGAACTGTATCAATGTCTTCATTCCATTCATGGTTCTGAGGGAAGTATGCTATGAGCAAATTGTGTTTTCCCTCCATCCTATCTCCTTCAATCCTCACCACGTAGTCCCTATACACCGCAACTCTGTTTCCACCACTCCATTTGGTAATATCAACTTTAGCTTCAGCAACGTGTTCATCAAAGAAGACACTAAATTTTGTGCGGTAACGCTCTTCTATTTCGTATTCAAAGTCACAAAAATGTAACCTGAGAAGGTACCTGAATCCAAAATCAATAGGCAACTTCCACGTAAAATTGAAGTTACCGCTCCCTTGCCTGTCTGTAGCCATTGACCATGATGTTTGGTAAACTTTCTGAGGAGCAGTGTATGATGGTATACTTGTGTATTTGATGCGAAGGGTGGTAGTAACTGGCTGGACATATGATGTTTCCATCAAAAAATTTGAATCCTGAGACCAATCACGAAACAAACATGTATCTTCTATGGATGAGATGGCTGTTCCACCAACATTTAACCGATGCACCATCTCGAGTGCAATGCTTTTATCAATTGGGAGTCGAAAATTCTGGCCGACAACATGTGCACCTGCATCACCCTCTTGTGTATGATAAAGTCCAGCCGGCATCGAGACGATTTCGATCCCATTGACAAAAGCATATGCCTCATCAAAAGAACCACCTAATGAGGGAGAGAACGTTATGATTAGTGGCTGATTTTCTTCCACATTCACACAATACTCTTTAACAAGAGAGTCCAAGCCTGAAGCATCAGCTGTAAGGGAAGCACTAAAGTTGCTAAGAAGGGTATATGGACCAGCTTTTACAGTAAAAAAGGCCTTAGACCGTTTAAAACCACCCCGGTATGTAGCTGGATAGAAATGTAGGCGGATAAACTTTTGGCCCGGGGAGACTCGGAATGCATATGTGAAAGGCCAACCGGAGAGCCGGGCTGACATATAAGGCACTGGATCAGGAGAAAGTGGTGGGCTAGTGGCTTTTGAGCTAATCAATTTTCCTTTGTTACTATGTAATAAAGGGGCGTAACTCGAACCGATATCTCCGGTCCATTGCCGGCCATCTACTGCAGTAGAGTTGCCGGAGGAGCCGCAGTTGACGGCGATGTTGTCAATTGGGTGATAAAGAACAGATGATTTGGTGGTGGCAACAGAAAAAAGAATTTGATTGAGTAACAAGCAGAGAGGGATGGTAATTGAGAGGATATTGAAATGCATTTTTCTTTTTTGTGGGGTGCTGAGATGGAGCTAATGGGAGGCTGCGGAAATGATAAAAGTGAGGAAGACTTGGATTTCGTTAAGTCAACACAGATGTTTCTTGGTACATTGTTTTTACAAAATGACTGGACGAGACTGGACGTACACATTTAACATTCAATTTGGCTTGGTCATATTTGTGGGTGAGTCCTGCTACACACAACAGATCTTTGTACAGATTTAATTGTGGGGCCTACCATGGGTCCTACAAAAATCATCCGAGCCATTCATTAAATGTAAATCATTTTTTCAAGGATCCCCGTAAAAAATAAGCTCAATCCGATACCTATAGGTGCTTCATCAAATCATCTAACTTTTCATTCAGATTTTCGGATAATGAAAAGTTATATGGTTGGATCGAGTACCTATATGTATCCGAATGAGCTTATTTTTTACTGAGACCCTTGAAAAAATGTTTTGCATTTAATAAACGGCCAGGATGATTTGTGTGGGATCCGTGGTGGGTCCCATAACGAAATCAGTGCACAATTTGTGCACAGATCTGCTGTGTGCATAGACTTTCTATTTGTGGGTCGCTCTCTAACATTCAATTTGGCTTGATCATATTTGTGGGTCGCTCTCTAATGATCGTGTCTAAATACAACGTTTTGAGTACCATATGATATGTCGCCATTGTATTGGTAAAATGTGTCCTATTTTGTTATGTAGTAGAGCACATTCTATCACACTCAGACATGATCACAATAGAATTGTGGGATTGCGATCAGTAAGAACACACAAAAAACAAAACAAAGAACACACTGACCAAAACTTTAAATTAGTACTTTTGCTGCTAAAAAATGAGTGATCTTTGGTATTTTTAAGTGCTTTCGTAATCATGCATAAATTTAAATTGAACCAATCAAAACCAAGGATCAAGGGGAATGGATAGCCTTGAGAATCCACTAAAAAATGTGCTAAAGCAAAAGAGCAGAAACCTAAACACTGCAAATTCAATCATCTCAAAAGAAATTGCTAAAATTGCAAAACAAATTTTATAATTTTATCTTTTTGAACAATAGTAATTTTGCATGGCCAATAAAAAGAGAAAAGTACTATTATAAATTTTGTTTGGGGCGGTTGCGGGGATATCTATAAAAATATCTAAATAAAACCTCCAAATCTCAATCTCATAGTTTTCGATCATTCCCGATCAAAATTTTATGATCCGAACCATTCAATGTGTGCAAAATGTGATTTTAAGGGTGCCCGCGAAAAATTAGCAAAAAATATGACCGGAAAGTGCTTGTTTTGAGCAGTTTTTAATAGAACCGTTTATCAAATCTAAGCTAAAAATTTCTCAGATCAAGCCCTTTTCCGGCCATCTTTATTGTTGATTTCTTGCGGGTACTTTTAAAATCATGTTCTGATCACATTGAGCGTCTCGGGTCATCAAAATTTGATTGGGAACTATGAGATGTTTTTTGGGAAAATGACGGCCCAGGACGTGTTTTGATAATTAATACTCGCTAAAGACATGCTGAGAACATTTGTTAATATTGAAAATATCCTTGGCTGGTATTAATTATCAAAACAAATCCTTAGCTGTCATTTTCCCATGCTTTTAAAGATGTCCCCGGAACCGTCCCGAATTTTATTTTTTTTAAATAAACTTATCTTTTCACCATTTTTGCTCGCAAAATGCATAAAACTATAAAAGCGTTCAATCTTTTTTATTCTTTTCGGCCTCCAATAAATGTCAGGGTCACGGTCAGGGCCGGCCCTGTTCTAGTTCAAACCATTAAACTCTTTTTCTTCTTCTTTTTTAATCCGCAATTAAACTCTATCTTTGATAGTACTACTTGTGATAAAGAAATGCAACTCTTCCGAGTTTTATAGTATAAATTCGCAAAACAAACCTGATGGTTCTGATTTACTACAGTCTTGGGATCATCTCTCTCCTCCAATCGTCTGTTGCCGTGCGTGCTCTAATGCCTGCCATTTTTCCATCAACAAAAATCTTAACCCTTTTGTCGAAACCCATACTCTGTTTCCTCCTCTATCTTCATGTCTTCCTTCACCGGTCTGATTCCACAAAATTACAAAAATATGCACATCGGTACATATGCATGCAGGGCTGTGTTATGCGTTTGCACAAGGAGTGATTTTGCGGAGAACTTTTATTATAAGCAATTTCAGATTTGCAACGAACCACTTCTAGTGAAGTTAGTAAACGGTTGAGATCAATGCCAGACATGATCTGATGGTCTAGGAGCCAACTCGTGGCATGGACGGTCGAATGCTTCATTGTGCCGAATTAAATGGCTTTGAACTTCTGACCCATGAATTAATATGTAGACATCGATCCATTTCTGATTGTATATAGACCGATTGGAAAATAATCTAGTGTGACGTGCGTGGGTCAAGAATTGCATGCCTCCACTCTAGTGGATTGTTACTTGCACCTAAAACTTTCAATGTTATCCACTCTGGTGATCGATTCCCCTTGGAATTGTTAACGGAATTGTTCCACTGATATTGCAACTGCATATTGAAATTGGCGTTGAAATGTCAATTGCTCATCTGGATATTCAAAATGACACACTTTATTCCGAATTACCTGAAATCAATATTATATTCGAAAGATACACTTTAATAATAAATATAGTAATATGAGAGATGAGATATATTAAGCATGAAAATCCTAGAGGAAAATTTTAAACCTAGAGGATCTAGGATTTTCAATTTGCTATGTTTTAATCTCAATCAACGATTCACCATGCGATAAACAAAATCAATCTCACAAACGGAAAGCAAACAAATAATGAACACCGAGATATATGTGGAAAACCCAAAACGGAAAAAAACCACGGGAAGAAATCAAACACTACTAAACACGAGGTTACAAGAACTCTTACGATAAGTTTGAACTCTACAAACCTAAACCTAGACGCTCTTGCCGAATCCACGTACACCTCTCTAAATGCTTGACCGCCGCTGCCTTGAATCCACAAGCCTTTCGTTTGCCTCCGAAAATCCACCGAAGGACTTGAACTTGCCTGGAAATCCTCCTTAGTATTTTTCTCAAGCTAGTAGATGTACACGTGCTTTGCACGTGGAGTCCTTCCATTAATTAAAATAAATTCTACTTTGAAACAAAAAAGGACAATTTGCTCTTCTTTGGTGTCATATAGACGTCCAATTAAATATTATATTATTTTTCACATAATAAGATTCAAATCTTCATATGAGTTTTTGGATGGATGTACCATATTGATCGTGACAATCTTTTAAAATTTTGAGGATAAAGTGCTAGATTGAGAACATATTTTAAACACATGATGCAAATAAAACACTCAATATCTTTCATTTGAAACACCAGAAAATTAAAACAAAACAGAAACACATAAAGAACAAACTTAGCTAGGGGATGATCCCTAACAACTGCTACTCCTGAACATCTGTGGCTAACTTGTTTAGAACCTCGATCGGGGAAGAGTCATCAGCGTCGCCAGCCAAGTCTCTTGCTTGATTACCATTTTAGCAAAACATTCAGCTATTTGATTTCCTTCTCCAAGAGTATTGGGATTTTTCTAGAGGTCCTTCATTGATGAGAGTTACCACCACCTAAGAATCTGATTCTTGATCAACAGCATGCAATTCATGTCCAAATCGCCAAAAGTCGGCCTGCTTCTAGGCTGGTACAATCTTCAAGAAGCCCATAAAATCCCAACACCCATAGACCTCATTCCTCTCGGATGACCCCTTCAAAACCTGTTGTTACGACCTAGAGATTTTATTTATCGTATTAATTATTTTGGCCATTTATTAATTGGGAGTTTTATGGTGTGGGTCCTAATTAGCAATTTTCTTTTCTGCGCAACATAGTTACTATGTGCATTATTATTTGTTCGAGGGTGCAGGTATAATTATTAATTTCATTAGTTAGTCTGTATCAGTTGGATTTATTCGTTAATTAACTAATTAGCTATAATTTAGGAGAGGGCGTGGGTTATAGGAGACTAGGGTTTTATATCGAAGTATATCGTTCGATCGATCGATCGAGAGAGAGAGAGAGAGAGAGAGAGAGAGCGAGTAGTTGCGAAGGTTTTCAGAGTGGTCTCTTATACTCCTGTTCTCAAGCTCGTTCTCGATCTTCTGTCGGGATAAGTAAGATTATTCTTGTGGTTTTCTTACCTTGGAGTAGTAAAGTCTTTCTCGGGATCAAATTCTTGGATTGCACATTCTGTTTTTGGTATTTAATTTACTTGGTGCCATCTGTGCTTTAGGTGTGAAGTGGTGTGGGGGTGGCGGTGTGGTGATTGAGTGCAAGAGGCCGGTGATTAGGTGATGGAGTTGTGGACGATTTTGATAGTAACAGTTGTAGAGGAGTTAAATGGCTTTGGGTTTTGTTCATGTGCTACATCTACTTCTTAATTACGTCAGTTATTATATTAGCATATTAGTAATCTGGTTGTGAGGATTGAACTGGGAATTGTTATGGGAAAATTAGATGTAGAAAATAGTGGTATGTGCACGTGGATTAATTGGAGGCATGGAGTTGGGTTATATAATTTTGGTTTGGCACTAACTAGAGTAGTAACTTACATGGGGGTTGGGTAGCTATTGGTACATTATTTCCTAGCTAGTTACATGGTCAGCATAATATTCATATTAGTTAATTATTTTGTAATATTCTTTTGTTCAGGATAACTTCATTATGCCTTGTCGAGTTGCAGTATTTTTGGATCCAGGTGAGTAGTTAAGTATGTTACGTATTTTCGAAAGTTTCTTGTGTCCCTTAAAAGTATTTCCTTCAGAAATTTATATATATGTTATTCGGAGACTCAAAACTGTTTATAAGTTGTTCTATAAATTGGCATGCGATGAATTTTCTGAGATCAATTGTTAATGTTCTTTTTAGTGAGAACTTGGTAGATATTAATGGGAACATTTATTTTGGAAGTCCAGGGAACTTATTCCTTCTCGTGTTGGTGACCCTGGCCATTGGGAAAAAGACCGTGTTAGGCCGGTGACCTTAATGCTCAACGGCTTTCTTTCGCCGGATCGTCTTAGGGAAAAGTACCACAGGCTGCCAACCCTGGTGACTCTAAGTTCGATATTGGATCCAATTTTGATGAGATTTATTTTGGCCATGGTACTGTTTGATTGTGGTTCTCTATTGTTGATGGAGTTATTGTTGTGATCACCACTAAGAATATTTATTTGGTTAAATGCTTCATTGATTACTTTATTATTCTATTGGACACCTCGTATGCCAAATTATGATTTAATGGTAAATTATTTTAATCCTCGCTTTCAACTTTATTTATTATACATACTTGCTATTCACTGAGCTTGTCAGCTGACAGATTTACTCCAACTTCTCTTTTAGGCAAGTTGGAGACTTAGAGAAGGACTCTGGTGGCATCTCGGGGATTTCTTTTGTTGACCTCCTTAGGGTGTCTCATTCTAGTTTTATTTTAAAAATCGCTTCCGCATTTGAAACAATTGTCAGATAACAAATTCTTTTAATTATTGTTGGATTATTGGATATTGTTTGGTTCATGGGATGGTTGTGCCCCATGTTTATGATGAGACATATTTGGCTTTTGATTTGATTAATAATGAAAAAGCGATCATTTGATTTTCGGTTTCTTTGATTTATTTAGGCTGCGTGTTCCATGGATTAGCCTCATGGTTCACGGCCGGTCACTTCTCAATTTTGGGGTGTGACAAAACCTGCTTGGCTTGAGCAACCTGGGAAGGTCTAACTAATCAATTTCAAGCAAGGTAAACCTTAATCACAGATTTAGAGGTTTCAGAAATTTCTGATGTGTGATTCTAGATATTCCTAGCAGTCATGGAAACTGGGAGGTCAATGTTATAAAAGACTTTTTTACTTTTGCTAATCCAAAAGAACCATAAAAAATCAATAAACGTAACATTCCAGGGACATCCAACGTTGTCCATAACATTTATTTTACTATTCTTTAGTAATCCAATCGAAACAATGAAAATCATACTCATCGTATACCTGAAGATTAGGAAAATGCGCCCATAGCTCAAGACTATGTGAACAACTAACAATCAAATGATCAAGATCCTTAACCTCCATATTGCATTTAGGACAGCAATTATGACACATAACGATGTCAATAACTTAAAGTGAAGGCAAAAATCTTATAGTTTGTAAGAGATGGAGCTTCCAAAGCTAGCTACATGTCAAAGGATCTTGTTCATAAGAGGTGATCAGATTATAGGCTGAATTGGATTGAATTGTCCATTCCCATTATCAACCTGGCAAGGAGCATCATTTTGGTGAGAAAATTTATGTAAAAAAACATTAGTAACAAGGTCCAATACCGCCGGGTGAAGAAGACATTCAAAGCCACATCCCAGACCTTCTCAGTAGTAATGTACATACCAAGCTTATCAATATTCCCATGAAGCTCTATACAAGCATCCCCTAAAGATTTCTCACCACACCAACCCCCCATTGAATACCCTTAAGATAATATCACTTGTGAGGATAATGGTGTTCCACACATGAGAGGCTTTCTTATTCAGAGGCCAACTTGGAAAAGAGTGGTTACTCAAATGTTTCTTCCAAATAAGTTGGATTCACAGGGTTTATTTTCCTCATTATCAATCCTCCAACCGAGTTTACACAAAAAAGAAAGGTTAGCCATGTTAAATCCAAGCCGACCATTATTTTTAGGTTTGCAAATAGTCTCTCATTCAACCAGGTGGACTTTCTTCTTATCATTGGTGTCTCGCCAACAAAAAATCTTAATAAGATTATTAATTTTGTCCCAAATAGGAATTCAAAGAGCTGTCTAGAGTTAGCCTTGAAGCCAACTATATCCCAACCATTGTTTGTCGAAACGGACGGGGCAGATTGCGAACCTTTGTGAATAGCTTATTCATGGCTCCTGAATGAATAAGTTTCTCTCTATCAGCAAAACACAAATGGCTACCACTCCACAACTCCAGTATCAATACAGTAGTAAAGAACCATTATTAATTGCTATAGTCATGGTAATTGCAAATCAACATATGCATGACTCTCTAGATAAATAGTGATTCCCACATTGAAGTTAATTTCACAATTGTGATTTATACCTCCTTTACCCTATTTTCTTTCACCGGTTTGAAGAGAGAAAACATCAGTGAAGGCTAAACAAGACCTTTTCGTACCTAATACACTATTAAGACAATCTCAAAGAGCATGCTGGTTATTTCGTTTCCACTCATCTTAGCTATCCAAAATGCCTTACACAGTTGAGGGTGTCAACCCAGATATAACCAGATGATTACTAATGTGAAACTCATGTTTTTCGGTAAGCACAAAGTCCAAGTTTTTTTCTGGCTCAGAATATCGAGCGAAAAAGAAAGAAAAATTCAAACATGACCTAATAGATAAGTTTCGCAATAGTTTTCAGATGATAATGATCCACCCACCCAACGAAGACCACAAGGCTTAACAACACCACATACTTGAACTAAAAATCATGCAGTAATCGACAAATATGTACAAATTAATTGATAGTGCTAATTAGAAACTCTTTCACGCAACAGAGGGATACCAAGATGAACTCCTAGGTCAGAGGTGAGAGAGAAGCTACATTTGCTGCTTAAAGCCTTAGCTTCTCTCCTATTAACTTTAGGAGAAATAAAATTTTAGAATTATGGTAATTAATGATTAGATCAGAAGCTTCCAAAAAGTTGACAAATTTCAAGTACAGAATCATAGCTTTTATCATCAGTTGTAGCAAAAAATAATGCATTATCAGCAAGGGAAATTTTTTATTTACGGAGGCTCTGTAAATAAAGTTTACGGAGGCCAATCTCGTGCGTCCAAAAATATTTCGGACGATCTGTCTCAAAGACAGAGTATTAACAGTTAGAGATATTTATTACCAGTCAAAGTTTGAAAACATATCCCCACCATTGTTTGCCGAAACGGACGGGAGAGATTGCGCGCCTTCGTTAATAGTTTCTTTCTATCAGCAAAACACAAATGGCTAACACTCCACGACTCCAATATCAACTCCAGTCTTGGTAATTGCAAATCAACATATGGATGACTCTCTAACAAATAGTGATTCCCACATTGAAGTTAATTTCACAATTGTGATTTATACCTCCCTTACCCTATTTCCCATCACCAATTTGAAGAGAGAAGACATCAGTCAAGGGCAAATAAGACCTCTACATAGCTAATACACTATTAAGACAATCTCAAAGAGCATTATGGTTATTTCGTTTCCACCCATCATAATTATCCAAAATGCCTTACAAAGCTGAGGGTGTCAACCCAGATATAACCGGATGGTTACCGGTAATGTAGAGACCCGTATTTTCGAAAAAAAAAAAAATCGTTTAAAGGTTTTATTAATGATAGAATATCGAATAAATGTGAAATTTGTTAAATTTATTTGATATGGGGTCAAAGTGATAGATTTGAGAGTGGAGGGAGTGAAAGTGTGGTTACTGTGTGCCCTATTATATATATGTATGTGAGGGTGTAGAGGATTAAAAATCCCCAACCCTCTCTCTGTTCTCGATCTCTCTCTCGCTCTCGGCTCTCTCTCTCTCTTTCTCTCTCTAACTCTCACGCTCCAACACCCCAAAATACTTCGAACCCACCTCGATCCGCCGTAAGGTTTTCGTATTCAAGTGTTCTAGAGCTTGGAAATTCGTGGGTTTGAGCTCGGAGAGGAGTATTCGGATGATTCGAAGTTTTCGGAGCTAGGGCTTGCTTGGTTGGGCTTGGATTTCGTTCTTCGACTTCAAGGTAGGGATTTCTCTCATCTATTATATGTTTATGTGTTGATTTGGTGTTTGAATCGCACCCTAGATTATTGGTTTTGTTGTTGGAATTGTTCTGGTGAAATCTGAAAATCGTGCACTGAAAACCCAAGTCCTATTGGTAGGAGTTTTGGCCCTACCGGTAGAAAAGCTGTCCAGTAATGTCATTTTCGTGAAATTGTGCTCTCCTACCGGTACGAGAATGTGTCCTACCGGTAGGGAATGAAAATTCAGCATTTTTGGCAAAACTTCGAACGGACATAACTTTTTCATCCGAACTCCGTTTTGGGCAAATTTTATATCGAAATTCATGTACCGGAAATCTACTTTCCAATGGCGGTGGTCTCATCTCCTAATTCTTAACCAATAAGATTTGGTAGCCAAAATAAGATAGATATGCTCGTAGATGTTGAAAAAAATCCTTTTCCTTAGAATCGTTTGGGTGAGACATGGATGTTCTTAGGTTCTCTTAAGTACTTAATTGAGTGGTTTGACGAGGCTAGTGGTATACTAGGCTTTGTGGTGGTCGTTGGGTTCCGTATGAGTCTTATGACACCAAAACGAGGGTTTAGAGAACATAAGAAATATAGGTGGGCGAGGGTTGTATGTGTTGACATGCAATGTGAGAAACAAACACATAGGACACTCCTTTGAGTTAAGCAATGCTAGGCAGGGGTATGTGAGAAATGTTCCTTATGTTCGATATGTGATACGTCATTTGCGCAAATTGTATGGTTTTATGAGTTGTAAGGTAAAAATCTATGAACCGTTGCGAGAGAATATCCTTTGATATTGAATACTTATATGAAGAATGAATGGTGTAATGATTATGAGTTGAATGAAGTCGGATTATCCTTATTACTATTACAACTACTACCTCTTGTGAATAAGTCTTCGTTGTGAAATCATTATATGTGATTGAGATGAACGGTTGAATTGTGAGGTGTTTTGGACGAATTGTGGTATGGTGATCTATACAATGTGATATGATTTAATTCCTTTAGTGAGGAAGGTATTTGTAAGGAGTAGTGGGGCTCCATAAACAGCCCGGAAAGAGCACTTGCTTATGACGTGTGATGTGGGATTGCAAGAGTGATGTATGTGAGTAAACGTAAGGGTTTGTTTGATGAATGTATGAGAGAAATGATTGGTTGTCGAAACAACACCATAGAGTCATGTGTCAACAGGTTCTTTTCTTTAAACGTGTGATGTTATGACTAAAGTGAAGTCGAAGAGCGGATAGAGTATTCGGAATAGGGTGTTGTGGTTAGCTTAGAGTCTTAGTGTGTAGTCATGGTACTTCATTTATGTCATCGATGTTGGGAAAACTACTAGTCGTGTTTTGTTTTTCCATTGAGATATCGTACCTTGCTTTTGTTATTCACTCTTGGTTTTGTTATTCATCCTACCAGTCATCCCATTTGCATATAATGGTTGTGTGGATTTCTCTACTGGGCTAGTGTAGCTCAACCTATCATTTTTCAGGTGTGAACCCGGAGCAATAGAATGGAGCGAAGTGCATGCATTCAAGTGCATATTTTTGAAAGAAGTGGCAAAAGAGACTCAAGGACTTTTGATAAAACATGTTTTGGGAATGTAATAGAACCTTAATTCTATTTTTTTTTATGACGTAATATATTCAAACTCTTGGAGTTGGATCTGTAATTTAATGATTAAGACATAGTGAACTCTTTTGGGGTATTATATAAGACAATGTGAGGAATTTATTTATGAAAAGCTATGTTTATTTAAGTTGAAAATCGAGGGCGTGACAGGTAAGCACAAAGTCCAAGCTTTTTCTGGCTCGAAATATCAAGAGAAAAAGAAAGAAAAATTCAAACACGACCTAATAGATAAGTTCCGCAATAGTTTTCAGATGATAATGATCCACCCACCCAACGAAGACCACAAGGCTTAACTACACCACATACTTGAACTTAAAATCACGCATCAATCGACAAATACGTACAAATACGATATGATCGAAACAATTTTGGTCAAAGAAGAAGAAGTCTGAAGTTTTATGTTCTCCATGAGAAAATATGAGAAGAATACATGAAGTTCCAACACAAAATATACGACCAAAATCCAATTCTGTATCCAACCCTTAAAGAATCAATATGTCAAACACCTTACTTGCAACAATATGTCCACGGATCAAAGAGGTGCATTTGCATAAGAGTTTTGCGTGCCAATATTTCAGAACAATGATATATTCATATGATGGAGTAGCTATTTTTTCCCTCTTCGGAACATTTTGTCAAACATGTTTCAAGCACCTATCATGGGTTGATCTCAACAGTCCAAATTAATTCTCTTTGTGACCGACCAGAGAAAATGAATACAGATATTTCCAATGCTATTTACGTTTCTTATGTTTGTTGGAAACAAAGGACATAAGTTTTATGAATTTTAGTTCTAACTAATTCATTACCGTATCTCAATCATTAACAACTTTAAATTACCTCGACAATGTTGGTTGGCAGTGTGGTTGTGGAACTTCTACGGTGGGATCCTCGATCGACAGCTATGCGTGTAGACGTAGTAGGAGATTTGGAATCAGAGGTCGAAGGCAATTTGTTAGGAAAGTTCTGGATGCCGACGCTTGAAATTTTTGGCAGTGTGGTTTTTGAAATTTTGGTTTGTTTGTGTATGGGATGGGGAAGGGGAGCGTCGTCTTGGCCTTCTTTTTGAATATACTTGAGTTCAGTCCGTCGAGTCCGTTCGTTGGCGGTGGAGTTGAGCAGATGAGGAGAACGGGCTGACGGAGGGAGGCTGTAATGCGTTTTTCGGAGGCCAGGGGAGGCCGTTGCTGTTTTGTATCGTTTTCGTTGGAACGTTGCATTGTTTCGGATGGAAAGAGGAGTAGGATGGGATAGGGATTAATTGTAAATGCAAGGGGCATTTGTGGAAAGAAAATGTAGAAAACATCTTCATACATTTAAAAGAAGTAGTGTAGATAAGTTGAAGAAGATATAGAAACCTCTTGGAGATATCGATATGGTCAATGATCCATCAATTTGGTTGGAACTCCAAGATACAAAATAGACTTCATTCACTGAAGTCTATTAATTTCCTGCTGCCCTCTTTTTTGTTTTTCTTAAACCCATATGCAAAAAACAACTGCTCCCTTTTCGTTGTTTCTTTTATATTCAAAAGGCAATAGTTTGACTGCCCCTTTTTCTCCCTTACCCTAACAGCCGAAAAGAGATAATAAAAATTACTTGTTCCACTCCCAACCTTTGCCTTATTAAGAAAGGTTGCTCCGGTTGATAACCAAATCAATCCATTCCATTTTAGCTCGATTCACTCACTCTTAATTATTATAGATATAGATTCGATTTCCTTCCACTTCTTAAGCAGACATTCTAGAAATAAAAGAAAATAAAATACAACTCGATAAATAGGGATACAAATAAATGTGTGTTTTGTCTTGGAATTTGCCAACACAGAGAGACTGTGGCCCGAGGTCCTAACAAAACACAATAATATACAATATTATGTGTTTATCAACTTCTCCCAACAATGCATCAACTCCGAAGTTTTTGGTAGCATTCCTCAATTCTGAGAAACTGAATATCCTTAAATTTGGGGTGGGTAGGATCCGCTCATCTAGATATGACATATAAGTGTCACCCCATGAAGAGATGCTTTCATTTGAAGAAGGAGCACTATTGGCTGTAGGAGATATGCCTAATTTCATATACAATTTAAGAAGAACACAACCCTGTTTCTCAAAATAGAGAGGGAAATCCGGTGCAAGTTACAAAAGTATGAATGAGAAAATCACCTTGGTTGGTCGGCTTGTTTGTGGCTATACCTCTGGCTAAAAACTCAATACCCCTCTGAAAAAAAAAATTCTTTGACCTCTTTTGGAGTTGGGTATTATCATTATGTTGCACTGGAGTGGATTTGGAGGAAAGTACCTTCTAGAAGAATGTCATTTTCTGGTGTGTTTTTGTCATCACAAATCTCGTAATTGAAATCGCCATGGACATTGACCTCCTTCTCCTCCTCCTCCTCTGTGCAAGCATTTCTGGGTTGCTCCTGTGACGCCAACATACACTCGAGGCTCGCCACGACATCAGTCATGGTAGGCCGTCCACTTGGATGCTTATGCAAGCATTTATTAGCAACTTCTGTAAACACCTTCAAACACTGTGGCGAGATTTGGGCTCTCATACTTTGATCAACGAGTTAATCAAGTTTTTCCTCTTTGATACATTGTCGAGCCCATTGTGTTAGACTGTGTTGCTCCTCCTCAAGCTGTAGATCCACTGCCGGCCTCCCACAAAGCACTTCTAATAACACGACACCAAATGCATAGACATCTGATTTCTTAGTTAGTCAACAAGTTAAGAAATACTCTGGATCCAAGTAACCAAATGTGCCTTTAACAGCAGTGCTAACATGAGTGTGGGAATGAATGGCTTGTGGTGCCCACTTTGCACAACCCAAAATCTAAAATCTTGGCTACCCAATCCTTGCCAAGAAAAATATTTGTGGTCTTCACATCGCGGTGTATGATACCACGTCGAGTACCTGTATGGAGGTAATCCGGTCCATGAGCAGTGCAAATGCAAATTTTCATCCTTTGCATCCATGACAGATGACAAAAGTGCCATTACTATAATGCTTATAAAGATGATTAGCAAGTGTACCATGCACCATGTACTCGTAAACAAGGATCATCTCCTTCCGTTCATCACAATAGCCTATAAGACTGATGAGATGCGTGTGTCGAAGGTTAGAAAGCATCTCAATCTCTGTCCGAAACTCATCTGCACTTTGGTTAGACTTAGATTTCAACCACTTTTAAGGCAAAAATAGTTGTTCCATTGTCAATGAACCCTTCATAGACATTACCAAATCCACCACTTCTAATGACCAATTCATCATCGAAGTTGTTGGTCATCAAGAGGACCTCAGAAAGTGAGAAGCGATGACACAACCCTTCCGACGGTAATGGTGAGATGCTCTTTTTGCCAACTAATTTCTCACCCTGCATCACCCTTTTGTGCATGATAAAGTCCAGCCGGCATCTAGACGATTTTGATCCCATTGACAAAAGCATGTGCGCGCCTCATAAGAAGAACCACCTAATAAGGGAGAGAGCAAATGTGAAAAAAATTTGAATAAAGACAAAACCAAAATGTTGTGATGCATAAGTTAATCACTAGCGTGAATGGATAATTATTTATATATGAGATGATGTCCTATCAAGTTGACAACCTTCATAATAAAAGAAAAGTAATCACGAATCTATTGTTTTCAATTGGGTTTGAAGTAGGGCTATTCAGCGGATGAACCGAACCACCCAATCCGCACCAAGCCAAACCAAACCGAGGCATGTTGCGGACGAATACAAATCTAAAAATACTAATTCTGACGGATCCGGATCGGTTCGGTTCTAGTTAATCCGCCAATCCGCAATGTTTTTATTTCTCTTTTGAAGATTATGGATGATGTTGAGTAATTTGAACAAAATTTCATAGGTAACAAAGTAATAAACATCTATGATATTTTTATATTTTATGTTGAAAATGTTAATAACCTTCCCTATTTTTCTGGTACATTAGAATATGAATCAAGTTCATGTTCTAGTCCAATTCCAAGTTCGAATGCTATTGACGTCTAATAATTTAACTTTAAATATTAGGGTGGATGAATGTAACTTAATTTTAAGTAACGTTGGTTTAGACTTTTTTGAATTTGTGGCGGACTTGAAGTTTTGAGGCTTTATTTTTCAATTTTTTGGTGTACATAAAAAAATATAAATTGCATACTCAAATCCGGTGAAACCGCCCAAACCGCATCCAAACCGAATCAACCAAACAACACTATGGACGGTTGACGGATGGAGAAAACGACAATCCGTCACAAGCGGATCGGATTGGGAACCGGACCAATCCGCATCAAACCAATCCACAGGCAGCCCTAGTTTGAAGAATGGATAGCAGGTCGAGTAAGTGGAGAGCAATCTTGTTCACCACACAGTCGGAGTCACATGTCATGTAGAGGGTGAGCAAAATTGTTATAGATTAAGAGTGGGCGGTGGACAACGTTCAATGGTGGCGGCCTTTCAATTGAACCACCCTCTTATTTAATCTCTATTGCCACCTACCTACTTCGATTCTTGTGCACGTGTGTATGTACATGTAAATTGAAGTAGGTAGGGACAGGTGTAGTACAAAGAGAGAGAAATGACAATCTATGAGTCTAAAAATTTAGGAGGGCATTATTGTCCTAACAAATATTCACTGATGGAAAACTTAACAGTGCACATTAGTCCATGAAGTACAGGGAGTTCAGTTATGCACTAATAAATGAGATGAGGGGTGTATTCCGCACCTCAAGCTAGCAAACCATAGGAGTGTAAATGAAGTTTCACCAACATTTTTCAAGAGATCACAAGGCATAGAGGAATGGGAGACTGTTTGACATAAGAAAATATCTGAAGGCTTCCAACTGATTTCTCCTTGGGGGCGGTCTATCAAAGCGTTTTCCTTGGCTTGCGCTGATACTTTCAAGTGTCTCCACAACTTGTTCCATTGATGGCCTTGTTTTGGGTTTATCTTCGAGACAATGTAGAGCAAGATGAGCTATTCGCAGGGCAGCTTCCATAGGATATCTCCCTTTCAACCTGGGGTCGATTACGCTTGCTAACGTTCTTCTATTATCTAAATAGGGCTTGACCCAGTCTACCAGATTATGTTGCAGAAGCGGACGATTCGTATCATATGCACGTAACCCCGTAAGCATCTCAAGCAATACAACACCAAAACTATACACATCGCCCTTCAAATGCACATGGCCTGTTGAGCGAGGATAATGTTAATATATATGGTAACACATCAATTCAGTGGGCTAAGTTCAAGTCGTTTTTAAGGCGTGTATCAATTGGATGGGTGATTTGATAATTTCACAACAGCTTGATTAATAGCCTGAAGCTTGAAAAGGTTCAGCGATTACCTGTGGCAACATACTCTGGGGCAATGCAGGGTCCGTAGAATCCTGTTAATCTTGGTGGCACATACCCACAAGGGCGCCAACTTTTTGGGGAATCCAACTCTAAATAGTTGAAGTCTGAGATCTTGGAATTGAACGACTGCCAAATGGAATTAAGTATGTCAGAGTAAGGCTGTAATTATATCATGCTATTCCTTCCTAAAATCATCCAAAATATGGAAAGCATTTTGTTTCAAGTGCACTGGTTTTCTCATCAGCCAAGGTGGCCAGAAAACCACATTCTAAGCAGGAGTGGAGGGAGAGAAATGACTGGATTTTTGTTTCAAGAAAAAAAAGACTGAATTCAATTTTAAAGTTTTTTTTTTTATCGGCAAAAAAATTTTCATTCATCACAAGGATTAAAAAAGGAAATTCATAAGAAAAGCATTGAGAGAGCCTCGCAAATTCTAAACCTACCTCTCGCTTCTCCAAATTTTCTTTTTTAAGCAAAAAACAAGAAGGGAAAAACACACAGTTAGCAAAGAGCCAACTTCACAACCAAAAGCTTGAGCCACAACCAAGCACCAACCGAAAGATTGTCAGTTGTCACCCTATGCCTCTCCAATGTGGTTGTCACAGCCAAACACCCCATTGCCACCATACCGCTGCCTCGAAACAACCCCAAACGCCCCAAATCAGCCCAAAAGTAGCTTCTAAATCAGCCCAAATTAAACAGCCCCAAATCAATTTTAAGCCCTTCAATAGACTAACGCTCCTTTGATGTAGGATGTCCTAGCCTGGAGGACTTTTACGTCCATATTGCAACAAAAACTAAGGGTTTTGTGAATAAAAATGCAGGAATCTAGGGCTATTTTGTGGATGCCCCTATGCTATGGACAGAAATATTGGAATAGTAAATACGATGATTTTATACAGAAAACAAAGAAGAAAGATGAAGTGAAGTCTAGGAAGCATATCTAGAAGCTAGGCATCACAACCAAGGCTAGAATGCCATTGCACAACACAGAAAAGCTTGGAAGCTCAGCAAATTTCTCTAAATATTTAACTCTACCTATTCAGAAGGATTAGCTAGTGTTATGTAGTTATTCAGAGTCTTATTTGCTGTATGAATCTCTGTCCATGCATTTCTTTTCCTATATTAAAGGTTTCATCTTTTTATCAGGTTTATTAATCAATGAAATACCGATAGAATAAAAAAAAAACTGGTTTTATATAGGCATAGAAAAAAAAAAAAAAACCAAGACTAGGACTTCAAAACAAGAAACTAATCACACAAAATATAGACTTCTGATCCCTAACTGATACCACATAAGACAACAAAGATAAAAACCAAATACATAATTGGACCCACAAGATGATCCATGGGCAACTCCTGCTCCCGTGTCAATGGAAATTTCATAGGTTGTCGAATCCTTAAATCCATTTTTTCATGAGCTTCTTATAGACTGCATCATCCTTGTCATGTCACCTGGATCTAATTAATTGGGTGCAGGAAATTTACCCCATCAAGCAATATATTTGATGCACTGAATTCTCTGCAAATTACTGGATCATCTAATGCATGCAAAAATGCCAGGCCTCGGGCTGCTCCTATTAGTATCTTCAGCCGAATATCCCATGGCAATGACTGAACAGCAGAGGCCCCTGAATACAAGCAAACCATAAAATGAATTCCATTGATGTGTGGAAGACAATATCAGTTTACAGAATGCTTACGCATCCTGTAGTGATTATAACATAAATGACTTCTATTCACTCTTACTTCCAAAAAGGTGCTGATCCAAGCTGCCTTTTTGCATGAATTCATAGACAAGGAATAGCTTTGGATCTTCCCAACAATACCCCAATATCTTAACAAGGTTAGAATGAGAAAGCCTTCCTAAGAAACTGACATCAGACAGCTGCAAGAATACAAATATCAAACAAACGAGCAGACAGCAATAAGATGAATATCAAAAATAGAAGAGAGAAATAGAGTAGTACCAAAATTTCAAAGACACTGCCCAGCAGAGGCCCCTGCATACAAGCAAACCATAAAATTAATTCCATTGAAAATACAAATATCAATTTCTTAGAAGAACTGAAATATCTGAAAATAAAATGTTGAAGCGTCTAGCTATCCCAAGTATGAGAGCGAAACAGAGTAATATCATAATTTTATAAGCATCACAGAACATAAAAAAAAAAATTACACGTTCTATTAAAGGAAAAGTAAAATTTACAAGATAAGAAACTGCACTAATATCCTTGGTTACTTTTTCCTAAAGAAATTAATGACCAAACAAGAGGTCTTGTTTCCGAAGCCTAGCTTAATTTCAATTTGCAATTAATTGAGACTCACCCACAGTTACTATTTTGGTTTCTGCACTACAAAGTTCATTCCATAAGAATTCCCTCTAAATAGAAAGTAAGTAATCCATGCTTACAATTTACAAACAGTAATAGGCACCACCAGCCCTAACCCAAACCTAAACCGGTGATTTTACGTGTCTGGCAACAGTTTGCCAAATCGCAGTTGATGAAACAAATCTTCTAACACAATCATACTCGTACTCATTGTTGAAACCATATCTTGATTAAAAGAGAACTCTATACTTCAGTCAAATGTAAACACAGAATATACAAGAGAATAAAATAATAGACTAAGATAAGTTTCATTGCACTACGTGATCGAGTGTAAAGCACTACTATAATAGGTACAGACAAAAATAGAAAGGGTGGTTAAGACTTAAGACTAATTTGTGTTAGTTGAGTTACCTCATATCTGTAATCCACCCGTTTTATTGCAACAGCAATTCCACTGCCGTTCTTTGATGTCACTTTCGCATCAAGCCAACCCTTGTAAACTGTGCCAAAACGTCCTTCTCCCAACAAATTATCAATTCTGAAGTTTTTGGTAGCATTCCTCAATTCTGAGAAACTGAATATCCTAAAATTTGGGGTGGGTAAGATCCGCCCATCTAGATATGGCATATCAGTGTCACTCCCTGAAGAGATCTGCCAGTTGCCAGTGCTGTTGCTTGAAGAGATCTGCCAATTGCCAGTGCTGTTGCTTGAAGAGATCTGCGAGTTGCCAGTGCTGTTGCTTTCATCTGAACAAGGAGCAGTGTTGGTTGCTTTGTAAGAAAAATACAACCATGTAACTCAAAATAGGGAGGGAAATTAGGTGCAATTTACAAAAGTATGAATGAGAAAATCACCTTGGCTGGTTGAATCGTTTGTGGCTGTAGTTCGAATCTCTACATCATCTATTCCCATCGACCGGATACCCATAACTCCAGCTAAAAATACACTAACCCTTTGAGACAGATTTTTCCTCGACCTCTTCTGGCGTTGGGTATCACCATTAAGCTGCACCGGAGTGGATGAGGAGGCAACAATACCATGTGGATGGGTATTATCATTAAGCTGCACCGGAGTGGATGAGGAGGCAACAATACCTTGTGGAAAAATTTCAGTTTGCTGTTTGTTCATATCATTGTAATAAATCAGTTGGTTGGGATCCCCATGAACATTGACATCCTCCTCCTCTTCCACCCCTTTCTCCTCCTCCCCCTCCTCTATGCAAGCATTTTTGGGTTGCTCCTGTGATGCCAACATGCACTCGAGGCTCGCCACGACATCAGTCATGGTAGGCCGTCCACTTGAATGCTTATGCAAGCATTTATTAGCAACTTCTGTAAACACCTTCAAACACTGTGGCGAGATTTGGTCCCTCAACTTGGGGTCGATAAGTTGATCATACTTTTCCTCTTTGATACATTGTTGAGCCCACCAAGCTAGACTGCGTTGCTCCTCCACCAAACTTAAATCCAGGGACTGCCTCCCACAAAGCACTTCTAACAACACGACACCAAATGCATAGACATCTGATTTCTTAGTTAGTCTACGGGTTAAGAAATATTCTGGATCCAAGTAGCCAAACGTTCCTTTAACATCAGTGCTAACATGAGTGTGTGAATGGCTTGTAGTGCCTTCTTTGCACAACCCAAAATCTGAAATCTTGGCAACCCAATCCTTGTCCAGAAGAATATTTGTCGTTTTAATATCGCGGTGTATGATACCACATCGAGTACTTGTATGGAGGTAATCCAGTCCACGAGCAGCACCGATGCAAACTTTCATCCTTTGATCCCATGACAAATGACAAATAGTGCCATTACCAAAAGTATAATGCTTATAAAGATGATCAGCAAGTGTACCATGCTCCATGTACTCGTAAACAAGGATCATCTCCTGGCGTTCATCACAATAGCCTATAAGACTCACGAGATGCGTATGCCGAAGGTTAGAAAGCATCTCAATCTCTGTCCGAAACTCATCTGCCCCTTGCTTTGACTTTGAATTCAACCTCTTTATGGCAACAGTAGTTGTTCCATCATCGATGTGCGCCTTGTAGACATTACCAAATCCACCACTTCCAATGAAAAATTCATGACTGAAGTTGTTGGTCACTAAGAGGACCTCAGAAAGTGAGAAGCGACGACACAACCCTTCAGGCGGCAATGGTGAGATGTTCTTTTCGCCAAATTTCTCAACCCAAACACGTAACATGTAAACACTAATATTCGTAAAGGTGAGTAATATTACCAAAACTGTTGCAAGGGCATTACCACCGGAAAGATACACAAACTTCTGGGGTTTTGTGTTACTAGATGTCGAAGCAGATGATAGCGGCACCGGGTTCACACCAGCAAGATTTTTGTCGGGGTTGCTAAGCTTGAATACCTCCAACCCCTTTAGAACTGTATCAATGTCTTCAATCCATTCATGGTTCTGAGGGAAGTATGCTATGAGCAAATCGTGTTTTCCCTCCATCCTATCTCCTTCAATCCTCACCACGTAGTCCCTATACACCGCAACCCTGTTTCCACCACTCCATTTGATAATATCAGCTTTAGCTTCAGCAACGTGTTCATCAAAGAAGACACTAAATTTTGTGCGGTCACGCTCTTCTATTTCGTATTCAAAGTCACAAAAATGTAACCTGAGAAGGTACCTGAATCCAAAATCAATAGGCAACTTCCACGTAAAATTGAAGTTACCGTTCTGTTGCCTGTCTGTAGCCATTGACCATGATGTTTGGTAAACTTTCTGAGGAGCAGTGTATGATGGTATACTTGTGTATTTGATGCGAAGGGTGGTAGTAACTGGCTGGACATATGATGTTTCCATCAAAAAATTTGAGTCCTGAGACCAATCACGAAACAAACCTGTATCTTCTATGGATGAGATGGCTGTTCCACCAACATTGAACCGATGCACCATCTCGAGTGCAATGCTTTTATCAATTGGGAGTCGAAAATTCTGGCCGACAACATGTGCACCTGCATCACCCTCTTGTGTATGATAAAGTCCAGCCGGCATCGAGACGATTTCAATCCCATTGACAAAAGCATATGCCTCATCAGAAGAACCACCTAATGAGTAAGGAGAGAACGTTATGATTAGTGGCTGATTTTCTTCCACATTCACACAATACTCTTTAACAAGAGAGTCCAAGCCTGAAGCATCAGCTATAAGGGAAGCACTAAAGTTGCTAAGAAGGGTATATGGACCAGTTTTTACAGTAAAAAAGGCCTTAGACCGTTTAAAACCACCCCGGTATGTAGCTGGATAGAAATGTAGGCGGATAAACTTTTGGCCCGGGGAGACTCGGAATGCATATGTGAAAGGCCAACAGGAGAGCCGGGCTGACATATAAGGCACTGGATCAGGAGAAAGTGGTGGGCTAGTGGCTTTTGAGCTAATCAATTTTCCTTTGTTACTATGTAATAAAGGGGCGTAACTCGAACCGATATCTCCGGTCCATTGCCGGCCATCTACTGCAGTAGAGTTGCTGGAGGAGCCGCAGTTGACGGCGATGTTGTCAATTGGGTGATAAAGAACAGATGATTTGGTGGTCGCAACAGAAAAAAGAATTTGATTGAGTAACAAGCAGAGAGGGATGGTAATTGAGAGGATATTGAAATGCATTTTTCTTTTTTGTGGGGTGCTGAGATGGAGCTAATGGGAGGCTGCGGAAATGATAAAAGTGAGGAAGACTTGGATGTCGTTAAGTCAACACAGATGTTTCTTGGTACATGGTTTTTACAAAATGAGTGGACGAGACTGGACGTACACATTTAACATTTTCAATTTGGCTTGGTCATATTTGTGGGTGAGTCCTGCTGCACACACAGCAGATCTGTGTACAGATTTAATTGTGGGGTCTACCATGGGTTCTACATAAATCATCCGAGCCGTTCATTAAATATAAAACATTTTTTCAAGGGTCCTTGTAAAAAATAAGCTCAATCCGATACCTATAGGTACTTCATCCAATCATCTAACTTTTCATTCAGATTTTCGGATAATGAAAAGTTATATGGTTGGATCGAGTACCTATATGTATCGGAATGAGCTTATTTTTTGCTGAGACCCTTGAAAAAATGTTTTACATTTAATAAACAGCTAGGATGATTTGTGTGGGATCTGTGGTGGGTCCCATAACGAAATCTGTGCATAATCTGTTCACAGATCTGCTGTGTGTGTAGACTTTCTATTTGTGGGTCGCTCTCTAACATTCAATTTGGCTTGGTCATATTTGTGGGTCGCTCTCTAATGATCGTGTCTAAATACCACGTTTTGAGTACCATATGATATGTCGCCATTGTATTGGTAAAATGTGTCCCATTTTGTTATGTAGTAGAGCACATTCTATCATACTCAGACATGATCACAATAGAATTGCGGGATTGCGATCAGTAAGAACACACAAAAAACAAAACAAAGAACACACTGACCAAAACTTTAAATTAGTACTTTTGCTGCTAAAAAATGAGTGATCTTTGGTATTTTTAAGTGCTTTCGTAGTCATGCATAAATTTAAATTGAACCAATCAAAACCAAGGATCAAGGGGAATGGATAGCCTTGAGAATCCACTAAAAAATGTGCTAAAGCAAAAGAGCAGAAACCTAAACAATGCAAATTCAATCATCTCAAAAGAAATTGCTAAAATTGCAAAACAAATTTTATAATTTTATCTTTTTGAACAATAGTAATTTTGCATGGCCAATAAAAAGAGAAAAATACTATTATAAATTTTGTTTGGGGCGGTTCCGGGAATATCTATAAAAATATCTAAAAAAAACCCCAAATCTTAATCTCATAGTTTCCGATCATTCCCAATCAAATTTTTATTATCCGAACCATTCAATGTGTGCAAAATGTGATTTTAAGGGTGCTCACGAAAAATTAACAAAAAATATGACCGGAAAGTGCTTGTTTTGAGCAGTTTTTAATAGAACCGTTTATCAAATCTAAGCTAAAAACTGCTCAGATCAAGCCATTTTCGGTCATCTTTATTGTTGATTTCTAGCGGGTACCTTTAAAATCACGTTCTGAACACATTGAGCGTCTCGGGTCATCAAAATTTGATTGGAAACTATGAGATGTTTTTTGGGAAAATGACGGTCCAAGACGTGTTTTAATAATTAATACTCGCCAAGAACATGCTGAGAATATATTTGTTAATGTTGAAAATATCATTGGCGGGTATTAATTATCAAAACAAGTCCTTAGCCGTCATTTTTCCATGTTTTTTAGATGTTTTTATAGATGTCTCCGGAACCGTCCCGAATTTTATTTTTTTAAATAAACTTATCTTTTCACCATTTTTGCTCGCAAAATGCATAAAACTATAAAAGGGTTCAATCTTTTTCATCTTTGATAGTACTACTTGTGATAAAGAAATGCAACTCTTCCGAGTTTGAGTATAAAAAATTCGCAAAACAAACCTGTTGGTTCTGATTTACTACAAAAATATGCACATCGGTACATATGCATGCAGGGCTGTGTTATGCGTTTGCACAAGGAGTGATTTTGAGGAGAACTTTTACTATAAGCAATTTCAGATTTGCAACCAACCACTTCTAGTGAAGTTAGTAAACGGTTGAGATCAATGCCAGACATGATCTGATGGCCTAGGAGCCAACACGTGGCATGGACGGTTGAATGCTTCATTGTGCCGAATTAAATGGCTTTGAACTTCTGACCCATGAATTAATACGTAGACATCGATCCATTTCTGATTGTATATAGACCGATTGGGAAATAATCTAGTGTGACGTGCGTGGTGAGAGGTAGATATTGATGGTGCAGATCAAGCTTCAGAATAATCATGGGTGATCTGACGCACGAGATGCCGCCACACTGGTAGACAATTTCAGCAAGTACCGTTGGAAATTGTTGTCCACTTCCTTTTCTGGCCCATAATGACATGTCGGAAGTGGGGTCAAGAATTGCATGCCTCCACTCTAGTGGATTGTTACTTGCACCTAAAACTTTCAATGTTATCCACTCTGGTGATCGTTTCCCCTTGGAATTGTCAACACGGAATTGTTCCACTGATATTGCAATTGCATATTGAAATTGGCGTTGAAATGTCAATTGCTCATCTGGATATTCAAAATG
This sequence comes from Rhododendron vialii, assembly GCF_030253575.1. NCBI lineage: Eukaryota > Viridiplantae > Streptophyta > Magnoliopsida > Ericales > Ericaceae > Rhododendron > Rhododendron vialii. Next base: position 5,691,647 of record NC_080566.1, read on the forward strand.
ACACGCTTAGAGGCGTCAAATGGTGCCGGCCCGGCACGGCCCGTTTAACTTTGTGCTAACCGTGCTTCGTGCCGTACCGTGCCGGCCCATTTACTTTATTTATTTAAATTGTGTCGTGTCGTGCCGTGCCGTTTGTCAATCGTATCGTGCCGTGCCGTGCCGGCCCGTTTACTTAAATCGTGTCGTGTTGTGCCGTGCCATTTGCCAATCGTGTCGTGCCGTGCCGGTCCGTTTCTGAAATCGTGTTGTGTCGTGCCGGCCCATTTTCTTAAATCGTGTCGTGTCGTGCCGTTTTCAATCGTGCCGGTCCGTTTTCTTAAATCGTGTCGTGTCGTGCCAGCCCGTGTTCTTAAATCATGTCGTGCCGTGCCGTTTTCAATCGTATCAAGATGTGCCGGCCATTTACTTAATCGTGTCGTGTCAGATCGGGCCGGGCCGTGCTGTTTTAAGTCGTGTCGTTTTAGTCTGCCCAAACATGTGTGGGTTGACTTAAGGCATAACTAATCTTGCATCAGACATGTAACCATTGTATGCATTTGATTTTTTGACATATTGGAAACTCAGCGACATTGGGCAAGGATAGAAAGATCATTGCATTCACTGCATCCGCATAAAAAACAAGGGATGAGTGTGTGTGTTTGAGAGAGAGAGAGAGAGCGAAGTTGCTATTCAGCTTCGGTTGCTCCTTCTTTTTCCTCGCTTTTCCAGCTTCCTACTTAATAAATCTTAGACTACTTTTTGGTTAGTATACAAGCGTATTTGGTAAATGGCTCAATCAATCTGTAGTTGCGCTTTCAATTCTTATTGTCGCACATTTGAATAGTTTGAGGTGTTTTCTTAAAAAAGCTTTTACCGTTTTACGCTCCTACTAGTGCACGAGAATTATGTTAGGCAAAAGGTCTACACTCGGTCTCAGAATATCATAATCACTCTGTAACTTGCAGAAGAGAAAAAGGAGAGGACAATTCACAATGAAAGGAGAAAAATAACAATGGACTCTGCATTTTCATATACCATGGCACGCCAAAAAAATTTAACAATTAAAAAAATAACATATTGCAACCCCTAATTAAAAAGAAATTCTTGGTCTTAATGAAGTAAAATTTAACAATTAAAAAAATAACGTATTACAAATAGTCCTATTGTCCTAGTCCAGGCAGTCCAGCTAACCCTTATTTATATATTTTTTTCCCTTATTTCTACTATGTATTTTTTTTCTTTTTTGTTTGACACTTTTTTTTTTTATTTCTTGTTAGATTTGGGGTAAATAATATATGACTTTTGCACGTTTCCTTTCATATTAAATTACTCTTGCACCATAAATATTTTGATAAGTTTTTTTAATTTTACTTGTTATTTTGTATTGTAATGTTAAATTTGCAAACCAAAGGTCCAAAGCCTATTTAATTTTACTAACAAAAACAAAAAAAATATTTTTACCGAATAAAATTTGATAGTTTTTTAAAAGTGAAAATATAATTTTTTAAAAACATGATTTTTTAATGAATTTAAAAAAATAAAAAATTAAATATCTTAGTTGTTTACCTTTAAAAAAAGGTAAACAAATATTTTTTACCGAATAGAAATTGTTTAATTTTTTTAAAATTTTTAAAAAAAATTCATTTGGCTTATTTAATTTTTTTTCCCGTGCCTCGTGTCGTGCCGGGTCGTGCCCGTGCCTTGCTAGAACCATGCCGTGTCGTTCCTGTCCACTTTTCGTGTCCGTGCCCGTGTCGTTCCCGTCTACAACCGTGTCGTGCCGTGCCATGCCAGGCCAACTTTCGTGTCGTGCCCGTGCTGTGCCGCCCACTTCTGTGCCCCGGGCCCACTACAATCGTGTTGTGTCGTGCCGTGCCAGGCCAATACCATGCCTATGACGTGCCGTGCTACCCCGTGCCCGTGTCGTGTCGTGCCGTGCCGTGCCGGCACGGCCCATTTGACACCTCTAGACACACTTTATTCCGAATTACCTGAAATCAATATTATATTCGAAAGACACACTTTAATAATAAATATAGTAATATGAGAGATGAGATATATTAAGCATGAAAATACCGGCACGGCACGACACCTCTAGACACACTTTATTCCGAATTACCTGAAATCAATATTATATTCGAAAGACACACTTTAATAATAAATATAGTAATATGAGAGATGAGATATATTAAGCATGAAAATACTAGAGGAAATTTTTAAACCTAGAGGATCTAGGATTTTCAATTTGCTATGTTTTAATCTCAATCAACGATTCACCATGCGATAAACAAAATCAATCTCACAAACGGAAAGCAAACAAATAATGAACACCGAGATATACGTGGAAAACCCAAAACGGGAAAAAACTACGGGAAGGAATCAAACACTACTAAACACGAGGTTACAAGAACTCTTACGATAAGTTTGAATTCCACAAACCTAAACCTAGACGCTCTTGCCGAATCCACGTACACCTCTCTGAATGCTTGACCGCCGCTGCCTTGAATCCACAAGTCTTCCGTTTGCCTCCAGAAATCTACCGAAGGACTTGAACTTGCCTAGAAATCCTCCTTAGCGTTTTTCTCAAATAAGTTGAAGAAGCTATTGAAACCTCTTGGAGATATCGATATGGTCAATGATCCATCAATTTGATTGGAACTCCAAGATACAAAATAGACTTCATTCACTGAAGTCTATTAATTTCCTGCTGCTCTCTTTTTTGTTTTTCTTAAACCCACATGCAAAAAACAACTGCACCCTTTTCGTTGTTTCTTTTACATTCAAAAGGCAATAGTTTGACTGCCCCTTTTCTCCCTTACCCCAACAGCCGAAAAGAGACAATAAAATTACTTGTTCCGCTCCCAAATTTTGCCTTATTAGGAAAGGTTGCTCCGGTTGATAACCCAATCAATCCATTCCATTTTAGCTCGATTCACTCACTCTCAATTATAGATATAGATTCGATTTCCTTCCACTTCTTAAACAGACACTCTAGAAATAAAAGAAAATAAAATACAACTCGATAAATAGGGATACAAATAAATGTGTGTTTTGTCTTGGAATTTGTCAACACAGAGAGACTGTGGCCCGAGGTCCTAACAAAGCACAAGAATATACAATATTATGTACGTGTTTATCAACTTCTCCCAACAATGCATCAACTCCGAAGTTTTTGGTAGCATTCCTCAATTCTGAGAAACTGAATATCCTTAAATTTGGGGTGGGTAAGATCCGCTCATCTCGATATGACATATCAGTGTCACCCCATGCAGAGATGCTTTCATCTGAAGAAGGAGCACTATTGGCTGTCAGAGATATACCTAATTTCATATACAATTTAAGAAGAACACAACCCTGTTACTCAAAATAGAGAGGGAAATCCGGTGCAAGTTACAAAAGTATGAATGAGAAAATCACCTTGGCTGGTCGGCTTGTTTATGGCTATACCTCTAGCTAAAAACTCAATACCCCTCTGAAAAAAAAATTTCTTTGACCTCTTTTGGAGTTGGTTATTATCATTATATTGCACTGGAGTGGATTTGGAGGAAACAGTACCTTCTAGAAGAATGTCATTTTCTGGTGTGTTTTTGTCATCACAAATCTCTTAATTGAAATCAGCATGGACATTGACCTCCTTCTCCTCCTCCTCCTCCTCCTCTGTGCAAGCATTTCTGGGTTGCTCCTGTGATGCCAACATACACTCGAGGCTCGCCACGACATCAGTCATGGTAGGCCGTCCACTTGGATTCTTATGCAAGCATTTATTAGCAACTTCTGTAAACACCTTCAAACACTGTGGCGAGATTTGGGCTCTCATACTTTGATCAATGAGTTAATCAAGTTTTTCCTTTTTGATACATTGTCGAGCCCATCACGTTAGACTGTGTTGCTCCTCTTCAAGCCGTAGATCCACTGCCGGCCTCCCACAACGCACTTCTAACAACACGACACCAAATGCATAGACATCTGATTTCTTAGTTAGTCAACAAGTTAAGAAATACTCTGGATCCAAGTTACCAAATGTGCCTTTAACAACAGTGCTAACATGAGTGTGGGAGTGGCTTGTGGTGCCCACTTTGCACAACCCAAAATCTAAAATCTTGGCTACCCAATCCTTGTCAAGAAAAATATTTGTGGTCTTCACATCGCGGCGTGTGATACCGCGTCGAGTACCTGTATGGAGGTAATCCAGTCCATGAGCAGTGCAGATGCAAATTTTCATCCTTTGCATCCATGACAGATGACAAAAGTGCCATTACTATAATGCTTATAAAGATGATCAGCAAGCGTACCATGCACCATGTAGTCGTAAACAAGGATCATCTCCTTCCGTTCATCACAATAGCCTATAAGACTGATGAGATGCGTGTGCCGAAGGTCAGAAAGCATCTCAATCTCTGTCCGAAACTCATCTGCACTTTGGTTAGACTTAGATTTCAACCTCTTTTAAGGCAAAAACAGTTGTTCTATCGTCAATGAACCCTTTATAGACATTACCAAATCCGCCACTTCAAATGACCAATTCATCATCGAAGTTGTTGGTCATCAAGAAGACCTCAGAAAGTGAGAAGCGATGACACAACCCTTCCGACGATAATGGTGAGATGCTATTTTTGCCAACTAATTTCTCACCCTGCATCACCCTTTTGTGCATGATAAAGTCCAGCCGGCATCTTGACGATTTCGATCCCATTGACAAAAGCATGTGCGCGCCTCATCAGAAGAACCACCTAATGAGGGAGAGAGCAAATGTGAAAAAAATTTGAATAAAGATAAAACCAAAATATTGTGATACATAAGTTAATCACTAGCATGAATGGGTAATTATTTATATATGAGATGATGTACTATCGAGTTGACAACCTTCATAATAAAAGAAAAGTAATCACGAATCTATTGTTTTCAATTGGGTTTGAAGTAGGGCTATTCAGCGGATGAACCGAACCACCCAATCCGCACCAAGCCGAACCAAACCGAGGCATGTTATGGACGAATACAAATCTAAAAATACTAATTCTGACGGATCCGGATCTGATCGGTTCGGTTCTAGTTAATCCGCCAATCCGCAATGTTTTTATTTCTCTTCTGAAGATTATGGATGATGTTGAGTAATTTGAACAAAATTTCATAGGTAACAAAGTAATATATTCTAGGATATCTTTATATTTTATGTTGAAAATGTTAATAACCTTCCCAATTTTTTTGGTACATTAGAATATGAATCAAGTTCATGTTCTAGTCCAATTCTAAGTTCGAGTGTTATTGACGTCTAATAATTTATCTTTAAATTTTAGGGTGGATGAATGTAACTTAATTTTAAGTAATGTTGGTTTAGACTTTTTTGAATTTGTGGCCGACTTGAAGTTTTGTGGCTTTATATTTCAATTTTTTGGTGTATAAAAAAAAATAAAATTGCATACTCAAATCCGTTGAAACCGCCCAAACCGCATCCAAACCGAATCAACCAAACAACACTATGGACGGTTGACGGATGGAGAAAATGACAATCCGTCACAAGCGGATCGGATTGGGAACCGGACCAATCCGCATCAAACCAATCCGCAGGCAGCCCTCGTTTGAAGAATGGATAGCAGGTCGAGTAAGTGGAGAGCAATCTTGTTCACCACACAGTCGGAGTCACATAGTCATGTAGAGGGTGAGCAAAATTGTTATAGATTAAGAGTGGGCGGTGGACAACGTTCACTGGTGGCGGCCTTTCAATTGAACAACCGTCTTATTTAATCCCTATTGCCACCTACCTACTTTGATTCATGTGCATGTGTGTTTATGTACATGTAAATTGAAGTAGGTAGGGACAAGTGCAGTACAAAGAGAGAGCGAAATGACAATCTATGAGTCTAAAAATTTAGGAGGGCATTATTGTCCTAACAAATATTCACTGATGGAAAACTTAATGGTGCACATTAGTCCATGAAGTACAAGGAGTTCAGTTATGCACTAATAAATGAGATGAGGGCTGTATTCCGCACCACAAGCAAACCATAGGAGTGTAAATGAAGTTTCACCAACATTTTTCAAGAGATCACAAGGCATAGAGGAATGGGAGACTGTTTGACATAAGAAAATATCTGAAGAGTTCCAACTCTCTCCGTGGGGGCGGTATATCGAAGCGTTTTCCTTGGCTTGCGCTGATCCTTTCAAGTGTCCCCACAACTTGTTCCTTTGATGGCCTTGTTTTGGGGTTATCTTTGAGACAATTTAGAGCAAGATGAGCTATTCGCAGGGCAACTTTCATAGGATATCTCCCTTCCAACCTGGTGTCGATTACGGTTGCTAACTTTCTTCTATTATCTAGATCGGGCTTGACCCAGTCTACCAGATTATGTTGCAGAAGCGGACGATTCGTATCATATGCACGTAACCCCGTAAGCATCTCAAGCAATACAACACCAAAACTATACACATCGCCCTTCACATGCACATGGCCTGTTGAGCGAGGATAATGTTAATATATATGGTAACACATCAATTCAGTGAGCTGAGTTCAAGTCGTTTTTAAGGCGTGCATCAATTGGATGAGTGATTTCACGACAGCTTTATTAATAGCCTGAAGCTTGAAAAGGTTCAGCGATTACCTGTGGCAACATACTCTGGGGCAATGCAGGGTCCATAGATTCTTGTTAATCTTGGTGGCACATACCCACAAGGGCACCAACTTTTTGGGGAATCCAACTCTAAATAGTTTTGAAGGAAGGCAAGAGAGTAATTCCACATACCAACTCACCTAGGCAATTGCTGACTAGGGAGAGGCATAATGGATCCTTTAAAACACACACACAATACCCAAACTACCTATAGAAAGTAACAAGAAGTAGAGAGAAAAAACTCAAGAACTAGTGAGAGAAATAAGGAAGGGGAAATCTTTCTTTGATGTTATTAAGTGATCACTCATTCCATTCCCAAGCAATGTGGGATTCTATTTCCTTAACACTACCAAGTCTCGCCCACCCGTTGTGGTTTGGGTGCTTGACCTCTAGTGCAGGCCCCTTGGGCCCTCTGTCGCGGTGCCACTCTTTAGTGGTGAGGCTCTTGGGCCTGCATCAACTGGGCTGGCTCCCACATCGGGAGTTTGGGCAACTCTAAATAGCTGAAGTCTGAGATCTTGGAATTGAACGACTGCCAAATGGAATTAAGTGTGTCAGAGTAAGGCTGTAATTATATCATGCTATTCCTTCCTAAAATCACACTACAAGAAAAATTCAATTGGGTGACGAATGAAAATCGTCATAAATTACATGTTTTTTGTCACAAATAATAGAGGTGACGAAAAACAAATTTGTCGACTAAAGGTTGTCGAGGATTCCTGCCTGGTGACGAAATCTCTTTTTCGTCACTTATAGTGTCTTTTGATGACGAAATATTTCGTCACCAAAAAGTGAATAATTAGTGATGAAATTTTTTTCTTCGCTTATTGTGCTTTTGACGACGAATTTTTTTGTCATCAATTATTCCTTTTGGCGACAAAAAAATTCGTCACCGATGGGTCATATCGGTGACGAAAATTTTCGTCACCAATATAAGAAATCGGTGACGAAATTTTTCGTTGCAAAAGATGTTTTCATATGCGAAAAGAAATCCTTCTTTCTTGCTCCTGCTGGGTTTCAAACCCGAGTCCCTTGAATTTTTCGCGCAAGCTCCGGCCAACTGTACTACATACACTTTTCAATAAATATTTGAAATATCTAATTTATAACACATATGTTTAACATGAAATTATATTTCGAATGTAATTTTGAAACTTTAAACATTAAAATTAGCAATTTTGATAAACATGAAAGTTGTAGGCAATTGAGTTATTGTTCAAACCCAATTTGAATTATCTCAATCGGAGATTTTAGTAAAGAGTTATGTCCGAAATACATTTAGTGACAAAGCGCAATTTATAAATTTCGTCATGAAAGGTACCCATTTGACGACGAAATATATTTTTCGTCGCAGAAAGTGTTAAAATGGTGACGAAATTATTTTTCGTCACAAAATTGCTCTCATTTAGCGACGAAGTATATTTTTTGTCACCAAATGATAATCTTTGGTGACGAAAAATAATTTCGTCACCTTTTTTAAGCTTTCGGTGACGAAAAATGTATTTTGTCACAAAATGGGTACCTTTGGTGACGAAAATATTTTTTTCGTCGCTAAACATGTATAATTGGTGACGAAATAATTTCGTCACCAAAGTTGTCAAAACAGTGACGAAATTAAATTTCATCGCCACTTTTTCGTCACCAATTTTCATTTTTCTTGTAGTGTCATCTAAAATATGGAAAGCATTTTGTTACAAGTGCACTGGTTTTCTCATCAGCCCAAGGTGGCCAGAAAACCACATTCTGAGCAGGAGTGGAGGGACAGAAATGACTGGATTTTTTTTGTTTCAAGAAAAAAAGACTGAATTCAATTTTAAAGGTTTTTTTTTTATCGGCAAAAAAATTTTCATTCATCACAAGGATAAAAAAAGGAAATTCGTAAGAAAAGCATTGAGAGAGCCTCGAAAAGTGCACAATGCTCTTCTACTACTGCTACTCGTGAATTCTAAACCTACCTCTCGCCTCTCCAAAATTTCTTTTTTAAGCAAAAAACAACAAGGGAAAAACACACAGTTAGCAAAGAGCCAACTTCACAACCAAAAGCTTGAGCCACAACCAAGCACCAACCAAAAGACTATCAGTTGTCACCTCATGCCTCTCCAATGTGGTTGTCACACCCAAACACCCCATTGCCACCATACCGCTGCCTCAAAACAACCCCAAACGCCCCAAATCAGCCCAAAAGTAGCTCCTAAATCAGCCCAAATTAAACAGCCCCAAATCAATTTTAAGCCCTTCAATAGACTCACGCTCCTTTGATGTAGGATGTCCTGGAGGACTTTTGCGTCCATATAGACAACAAAAACTAAGGGTTTTGTGAATAAAAATGCAGGAATCTAGGGCTGTTTAGTGGATATGCCCCTATGAACAGAAATATTGGTATAGTAAATACGATGATTTTATGCCGAAAACAAAGAAGAAAGATGAAGTGAAGTCTAGGAAGCATATCTAGAAGCTAGGCATCACAACCAAGGCTAGAGTGCCATTGCACAACACATAAAAGCTTGCAAGCTTAGCAAATTTCTCTAAATATTTAACTCTACTTATTCAGAAGAATTAACTAGTGTTATGTAGTTATTCAGAGTCTTATTTGCTCTATGAAGCTCTCTCCATGCATTTCTTTTCCTATATTAAAGGTTTCATCTTTTTATTAGGTTTATTAATCAATGAAATACCGATAGAATAAAAAAAAAAACAGGTTTTATATAGGCATAGAAAAAAACAAACAAACAAACAAATCAAGACTAGGACTTCAAAACAAGAAACTAATCACACAAAATATAGACTTCTGATTCCTAACTGATACCCCATAAGACAACAAAGATAAAAACCAAATACATAATTGGACTCGCAAGATGATCCATGGGCAACTCCTGCTCCCCATTTCAAGTAAAGGCAGTAAGTACAAAAATATCCTTCACTCGAAATTGAAACTCATCAGTAATATACTTATCCCATAACAAAGATAAATTAGATACTAATAATTTTGGCCATTCGCATATATTGATTGAAAAATGGGGAAAAGATAAAATTTTGAATTTATTGATTGAATTTGTCAAACTTACAATCGAACCAACAGGTTTGCTTTGCAATTTTAGTTCCAATTCCACGAAATAACTCCGCATCACTCTTCTTTGTTTTGTTTCTGTTTCTTTTCTGTGTAGTTATCGACCACCAATCCTATCGTGATTATGTTTGAGTACCATATTTTGGGTGAGGTGTCACCATTGTTAGTATCCTGTCACCTGTTGGTTCGATTGTAAGTTTGACAAATTCAATCAATAAATTCAAAATTTGACCATTGTTACTAATAATTTTGTCCATTGTTATTAGTATCTAATTGCAAAGCAAGATAAATTAGAAACTAATAATTTCGACCACCAATCCTATCGTGATTATGTTTTAGTACCATATTTTGGGTGAGGTGTCACCATTGTTAATATCCTGTCACCTGTTGGTTCTGTTGGTTCGATTGTAAGTTTGACAAATTCAATCAATAAATTCAAAAAAAAATTATCTCGTTCTAATTATTTTGCATGGCCAATAAAAGAGAAAAGTACTAATAATTTTTTTTTTAAATTAACTTTATCTTTTCCCCATTTTGCTCGGGAAATGCACGAAAGGGTTTCAATCTTGTTTTAGTCTTCGGCCTCTAAAATACTATAAGGGCCAGTGTCAGGGCCGGCCCTGTTCTAGTTCAAACAATTAAACTCATCTCTGATACTTGTAATAAAGAAGACATCTTATGAGTTACTACTCCATAAAAAATTCGCAGAACAAACCTGTAGAGATTCTCTTGCGATTTGTGATTTGTCCGTCGAAAATAAAATCTGAACCCCTTGGTCGAAATTCAGATTCTCTCTCCTCCTAGTCCTCTCTATCTCCATCTCTTCCTTTGACGGTGGACCGTCTGATTCCACGAAATTACAAATATGTGTGTGTTTTCACAGGAATTATAAGGGAATCAAGAGCCCAAAATGGTGGACCCCAACAAACCACAAAACCCAAATAATGCACTACTGTAACCTTTTAATCGTATCAGAGGATCTCCTATTGAATAATAATAATTATCCAATGCCCCTAGCACCGTCACTTGGTGTACCAAGTTCATCCTTCATTCAAGACAGTGGCGAAGAGAGCCTAGGCCAAGCGGGGGCCCGAACCCCACTCATTTGCCCCTTGCTTAGACTTCAAATTCAACCGCTTTAAGGCAACCGTCGTTGCTTCATCACCAATTAGCGCTTTGTAGATCTTACCAAATCCACCACTTCCAATTCATCATCTAAGTTATTAGTCACCGATATGAACACAAACCTCTTTGGCTTTCGAGTTGCCAAAGCATGTGCTAGCGGCACCAGGTTCACCCCAGCAAGATTTTTGTCGGGGTTGCTCAACTTGAATACCTCTAACCCTTTTAGAGTTTCATCAATTGGTTCCGTCCATTCATTACTGTGAGGGCGGAGTGCTATGAGCAAATTACGCATGCCCTAAATCCTATCTCCTTCCATCATCACCACAAGTCCTTGTACACCGCGACCCCATTTCCATCGCTCCACTTGATAAGGTCACCTTTAGCCTCAACAACTTGTTCATTAACAAAGATACTAAACTCCATCCTGCCACTCTCTTTTATCTCATATTCAAGCGCACAAAAATGCAACCTAAGCAGGTACTGAAATCCCAAATCCACCGTTAATCTCCATGTAAAATTGAATTCAGTTTTGTTTGCTAGTTTGTCCGGAACCATCGACCAAGATGTTTGGTAAACTTTTTGAGGAGCAGTGTATGGTGGTATACTGGTGTATTTGTTTCGAATCGTGGTAGTAACTGGCTTTACACATGATTTTTCTAACAGATAACTCGAGTCCTCATACCAATCCCAAAACATACCCGTATCTTCTATGGACGAACTGGAGCTTCTGCCAATGTTTAACGGGTGTACCTTCTCCAGAGCAATGTCGTTATCTATGGTAAACCGGTAACTCTTCCCAATAATCTGTACAGCTGGATTACCCTCACGAGTATGATAAAGTGCAGCTGGCATTGGCATGATTTCAATCCCATTGACAAAAGCATATACCTCATCAGAATTACCAAGTCGTGACCGGGAAAACATTATGATTAATGGTCGATCTTCTTCCACATTCACACAATACTCTTTAACCAGATATTGGATGCCAAAAGCATCAACAGTAAGGGAAGCACTAAAGTTGCTAAGAAGGGTATACGGACCAGCTTTCACACTAAAAAAGGCCTCGGACCTTTGGAAACCACCCCGGTATAAAGCTGGATAGAAATGAAGACGTATAAGTTTCTGACCTGGAGTGACTCGGAATGTATAGGTGAATGGCCAACCGGAGAGCCGGACCATTGTGTAAGGGATCGGGTTAGAGCGAAGGCGTTGGTCAGTGACTTTTGAGCTGAACCATTTGCTCTTTGAACCATGTGATACATCATGTATTTGGAACAGGCATCTCGTCCAGTGCCGGGTATCTACTGCAGTTGAGTTACGGGAGGAGCCGCAGTTAACGGCAATGTGATCAAGCTGTTGGGAATGAAGACCAGGGGAGTTGATGGCTTGTGTAAAAGTACTTTGAAGGAGGAAGAAGTAGAGAGGGACTGCAACTGAGTCTACTGAGAGTAGATAAGGGAATTTGTTTGTGTGTTTTTTTTATGTGAATTGGAACTATTGAGAGAGTTTTCAAATGATTATAATGAAGGAGAGAGGAGGAAATTGCTGATGGAAAAAGTTGAAACATTTCGAGGGGTTACGGAAGGCAAAGACTTGGTTAGTCAACTCCTAATAGTCAAGGAGAACAATTCTGCTCCAGACATTTAGCGGAACATGATTTGTAAACAAAGATGAACGGTAGGCCCTGTTTGATAGCCGGGGTCAAGCATGGGATTGGATAACGGGGGGGGGGGGGGGGGGGGGGGGGGTTCCCTCAAAATTCTTGTTTGTTTTGGTCTTGATGGGTGGGATTGCTAATCCTTTAGGACTAAGAATTCCCCATTTTCACCGTATTCGCTACAAATTCGAAAGCTACATCGTGGGTGGTGTTGGGTTGGTTCAAATTCCCAATAAATGAAAATTCTCGAAGTCTTGCACATGGTTCAGTTTCTGTTTTTCCCAGGGTGCTAGCTGTTGTGCTAGCTGGCTCATTTTGCCGTGTGACCTTCCATTCACTCATGGGAACATGTATTATGCTTTTAATGCATGGGTCAATAGATGTATATATAATGTCATGAGGGAATTCCTTTTCGGCAGAGAGAGAGCAAGGTGAGGTGAAAAACAGTGAGTGCAAGTGTCAAGTCTTGTGCTTGGTGTGAGAGTGGGTTCTTGGTGAGAGTAGGTGTATAAGGGGTTGGGTTTGGATTTTCAAACTCGGGTGTTCTCTTGTACTAATTCTCTCATAGTGAAAGAACGGGATCCTCTCCGTGGAGTAGGCGTGTTTTGCCGAACCACGTAATTCTTGCGTGTCTCTCTCTATTTTATTTTTCATCGTACTTCCATTGGTTGTGATTGTGGTTGTGTTTCGAATCTCGGTTCTTGGGTGCTTCCGCGTTTAATCCCAACAGGTGGTGCCAGAGAAACCGGTAGTAGTGTCCTGAACTACTTCAGATTGGATGCAATGGTACGGGTTCCGTGAAAAACCATGAAGATTCTAAATGAAAAACCCAGTTTGTAAGTTCTTTTATGTATTGAATAAAAAAATCTCTTACGTGAAGAGAATTCTTCTCATTTACGTTTGGGTTGACTAACCAAGTCCATGAAGTAAGTCTTTGCAATAACCCAAAAAAAAAATACAAAAGGGAGGCCAGAAGTGCGTAGCATAGGGAACTGCCAAAATCCTGGTTAAATATATGCACAAGACTTTTAGTTATTCACCATTTTGAATGGTTTGGTTCTAGATGAAAGATAACCAACGATGCACATCATCAGTATAATAAGATGTAGAAATATAACTGAAACAAAGGGAGATGAAGTCTGGAAGGGTAAAATAGCACGAACAGCGTTTTAAACAGAAAAAATAGTAACCAAGCTCTTGTCTTCAATCTTAAGAAAATGATTATGGAATAGTATGGAAAAGTAGAGTTTACTAATTTAAAGTATAACTAGTGACTGGCATGTCACAGTCAAGTACTGCATATCTTTTTACATTTTTCCACTTATAAGACAAATCAAACATCAAAATAAAAGGCTTATAGTCTATGGACAGCTCACAGTTGTTGACATGAGGAGAAAGCTAGCCAATTGCAGTACATTTCTTCTGTTCTCCCTGTCCCTCTCAAACACTATCAATTACTGTTCGAATATGTGACTAAACACTAGACTAAGAGTCTTCTACGGCTGAAGATTTCTTGTATGGCTTCCATGGTCTAAAACACCAAGCAAGCTGCTGTCACAAATACAGTATATCCTTTGATTCTGGTAAAGAAATTAACGGTGCATGTAGTACGTAGTAGGTTTGAGTTGGTGTGTTGACTAAGCATGGCACGCCGTTGTTGAATCGAGGAGAGGGAAAATTGAGTCATCCTTTCTGATCTCCCAATTCTCATCCCTTTGAACTCCAGCTTCCTTTGTCATCATAGTTTTACCATCGACAAAAGCTACTAAATATGTCATCTTCGGACAGTGGGAGCACAACTACAAATGATGTGCATCAGTCTGAGGAATCGAGCCGTTGCTTTTCACTTGCAGAGATACAATTGGCAACCAACAACTTCGATGATGCTTTGGTTGTCGGGAGAGGTGATCGTGTCGTTTCCGTATCAAAAATAATTAATAAAACAGAATAATTACTACTACCTAAAAGACAGCGGTAAGTACTCCGAGTATCGTCCTCAGGGATTTTATTTTGAGCGTTCAAAGACCACTCAACATAATTGGTACCATCAAGCGGTTCCGGAGTGATTCGAGAAGAAGTTTCCTGCATATGAAACCCAACCGATATAGTAGTAGATTCGTTCTTTTTTTAGAGACATCACCACTTACTTCAGTCATAGTGGTAATACTCTAAAAAAAATATTTCGCAGCGGAATAGTAAGAACAGAAACAACAAATGTGAATATAGGACCAAACTCCAATTCCTAGGGTAAAGAAAGGGAGATTGAAAAAGGCTCTGATACCATGTAAAAAACACAATTGTTGAATAATTTTCTAATGTTTCATTCATTGTAGTTCTACAATATCTATAGTACAAACATTTACAAGGAAAGAATAAGAATACATGGAAACATCCTATAATTAAGGAAGAAAATAAAAGTACTTACTGAATTAAGGATATTGACCATATCAAATCCTTAATTCTAGCAATATCAAATCCTTAATTCTAGGACAGAGTATGCATTGGGTGTTTCCAGGGGTTGCACTGATAATTTCCAGTGCCTCCACAACTTGTTTCATTGATGGCCTTGCTTTGGGTTGATCTTCGAGACAATGTGAAGCAAGATGAGCTATTTGCAGGGCAGCTTTCCAAGGATATCTCTCTTCCCACCCGGAATCGATTACAGTTGCTAACATTCTTTGATCGGCTAAATAGGGCTTGACCCAGCCTACTAGATTACGTTGCTGAATCGGACGATTCATATCCCATGCACATAACCCCGTAAGCATCTCAAGCAATACAACACCAAAACTATACACGTCACCCTTCACATGCACATAACCTGTTGAGCGAGGATAATGTTAATATGGTAACACATCAATTCAGAGGGCTAAGTTCAAGTCGTTTTAAGGCGTGCATCAATTGGAAGGGTGATTTGATAATTTCACGACAGCTTGAATAATAGCCTGAAGCTTGAAAAGGTTCTGGGATTACCTGTGAAAACATATTCCGGGGCAATGTAGGGTTCGTAGACAGGATGTGTCTCTAGGCCTGGATATATTGTTGGCACATACCCACAACTTTTTTCAGGGGAATCCAACTCTCCATAGCTGAAGTCCGAGATCTTGGCATTGAATGACTGCCAAATGGAATTAAGTATGTCAGAGTAAGGCTGTAATTATCAAGCTATTTCTTCCTAAAATCATCTAAAATATGGAAAGCGTTTTGTTACAAGTGCTCTGGTTTTCGCATCAGCACAAGGTGGCCAGAAAACCACATTCTGAGCAGGAGTGGAGGGAGATAAATGACTGGATTTTTGTTCCCAAAAAAAAATTACTGAATTCAATTTAAAATTTTTTTTTCGGCAAAAAGAATTTCATTCATCACAAGTGAAGGATAAAAAAAATGAAATTTGTATAATAAGAAAATAAAAATATTGAGAGAGTCTCGGAATGTGCACAATGCCCTCCTACTACTGCTGCTCACAAATTCTAAACCTACCTCTCGCCTCTCCAAATTTTCCTTTTTAAGCAAAAAACAAGGGGAAGAGCTAACTTCACAACCAAAAGCTTGAGCCATAACCAAGCACCAACCGAAAGCTTGTCACCCTATGCCTCTCCATTGTGGTTGTCACACGCAAACACCCCATTGCCGCCCTAACGCTGCCTCGAAACAACCCTAAAACACACCAAAGATCAGCCCTAGCTAACTTCACAACCAAAAGCTTGAGCCATAACCAAGCACCAACCGAAAGCTTGTCACCCTATGCCTCTCCATTGTGGTTGTCACACGCAAACACCCCATTGCCGCCCTAACGCTGCCTCGAAACAACCCTAAAACACACCAAATCAGCCCTAGCTCCTAAATCAGCCCAAAACAGCCCCAAACGCCCCAAATCAATTTTAAAGTTGCTGCCTTAAATGAAAAAATGACAAGTATGATGTTCAGCCCTTCAATAAACTCACACTCCTTTGATGTAGGATGTCCTGGAGGACTTTTGCGTCCATATAGACAAAAAACAAAAAAAAAAACCCAAGACTGGGACTTCAAAGCAAGAAACTAATCACACAAAATATAGACTTCTGATCCCTAACTGATACCCCATAAGACAAGTCCAACACAGATAAAAACCAAATACATAATTGGACCCGCAAGATGATCCATGGGAGGAGATCCCCTGTCCGACTCTCATCCGAACAGGGGTCTGTCCGACCCTTCTCGGCCGTTGATCTTGTAAATCAATGGTTGAGATGAGCCGAACACTTTTTGTAGCAAAACGACGTCATTTTGGAGCAAAAAGTATTCGGCTCATCTCAGCCGTTGATTTGCGATATCAATGACCGAGAGGGGGTCAGACAGGCCTCTGTCCGGATGGGAGTCGGACAGGGGATCCGGTTCCTATGATCCATGGGCAACTCCTGCTCCACATGTCAAGTAAAGGCAGTAAGTACAAATATTTCCTTCACTCAAAACAGTATTAGATACCATGACGACAATTACTGTGAATGCTTCATTTACGTCTCATCTTAAATCAATGGAAATTTCGTAGGTTGTCGAATCCTTAAATCCACTATTTCTTGAGCTTCTTATAGACTGCATCATCCTTGTCATGTCACCTGGCTCTAATTTATTGGTTGCAGGAAACTTACCTCATCAAGCAATATATTTGATGCCTTGAATTCTCTGCAAATTACTGGTGTTTCTAATGCGTGCAAAAATGCCAGGCCTTGGGCTGCTCCTATTAGTATCTTAAGCCGAATATCCCATGGCAGTGGCTGAAGAGCAGAGCCCCCTGCATACAAGCAAACCATAATTAAAATGAATTCCGTTAGATGTGTAGAAGACAACATCAGTGTACAGAAATGCTTGTGCATCCTGAGGTAATTATAACATAAATGACTTGTATTCACTCTTACTTCCGAAAAGGTGCTGCTCCAAGCTGCCGTTTTGCATGAATTCATAGACAAGGAATAGCTTTTGAACGTAATATGGGCCTTGATCTACCCAATAGTACCCCAATATCTTAACAAGGTTAGAATGAGAAAGCCCACACAAGGGACCGACCGTATGCTGCAAGAATACAAATATCAAACAAACTAATACGCAGACGGCATTAAGAAGAATATAAATTGGCGAAACAAGTCTGAACCACAAACAGAGGAGAGAAATAGAGTACTACCAAAGTTTTAAAGACACCGCCCAATAAGAAAATACAAATATCAATTTCTCAGAAGAACTGAATTATGAGAGAGAAACATAGTAAGATCCAAATTTTATAAGCATCACAGAACATAAAAAAATATTACATGTTCTATTACTGCAAAAGTAAAATTTACAAGATAGAAACTGCACTAATATCCTTCGTGACTTTGACTAGTTTCCATACGGCACTAACCAACTAACTAAATCAGTAAAACCACAACAGAACCAGGAAACTTGAAAAAAAAAAAAAAACATCTTACAACTCTCAACAATTGAACTTGATTTTAGCAGTTCAAGAAAATCGTCACGTACAAGGAGAGCAAACAAGGAATATTAAAGGTATAAGACTTAGCAAGGTTTTAAATAACAAAGTTGGTACACCGTACACTTAATGGCAATGGTCACGGTGTAACGGTATCGGGATTATCGAACAGTACACAATGGGAACCCGTTGTCGCGATTGTGTATTTTTCAAATTCAGTTTTGAACAAAAATACTTTCAAATGCCTAGATCACCCGTAACGGTTGACTATCGTTGGTAATGGCTGTAAAGCAGTCCATAAATCGAAAACGTAGTATGTAGCCACAACCGGCCGGTACTCATACAATTCTTCGTGTCACTGGTATATTAGGGTGTAACAGCATCGCAAGGCTCAAAAACTGTAATGGCCTCTATTTAAATTCATTGAGATGTAGTTAACACATCTCAACACTATAAGAACAAGAGGCCGGGAAGGAAGAGATAAATTATGGAGGAAAAAACTAAGAAAGTAACAAGATAATGAAGCACCTCAATAATTTCAGTAATGAATGTGTAGGTGAACATGAGTTTGGCTTTTAGATTTCTAGTAACAACAAAATCTACTCATCCATAACTAAGACTAGATCTGGCCACATGCGATTTGTGTGCAAGTAGGAGGCTGTTTATGGTTATGAGTTTTTTTTTGTTGTTGATAAAGCATGTAGGAGGCTGTTTTTTCCCATAAGCAGGGGAAAAATTGAAAGTTCAAATTTCTTGACCGAACATCAAGGTCTTAGTGAATTTACCTCTTGACCAAATATTTTTACGGCAACTCTGTATTTCAAACCTCCATGTTTTTTTTTTCCTTCTTTTTTGTGCCTTTTATTGATAACAATCTAACCAAAACACTAACAAAGATGGTTATTTTTTCCTAAAGAAATTAATGACCCAACAGGAGGTCTTGCTTCCGAAGGCTAGCTTAATTTCAATTTGCAATTAATTGAGACTCACCCACAATTACTATTTTGGTTTCTGCACTACAAAGGTCATTACATAAGAATTCCCTCAAAACATAAAGTAAGTAATCCATGCTTACAATTTACAAACAGTAATAGGTACCACCAGCCCGAACCCCAACCTAAACCGGTGATTTTACGTGTCCGGCAACAGTTTGCCGAATCGCAGTTGATGAAACGAATCTTGTAACACAATCATACTCGTAGTTGAAACCATTTCTTGATTAAAAGAGTACTCTATACTTCAGTCTATTAATTGTAAACACAGAATATACAAGAGAATAAAATAATAGACTAAGATAAGTTTCACTGTACTACGTGATCGAGTGTAAAGCACTACTCTAATAGGTACAGACAAAAGAAGAAGGATGGTTAAGACTTTCACAAATTATTCACCCACTAATTTGTGTTAGTTGAGTTATGTACCTTAATATACTGGCATCGGTACATCTGTTTTACCGCAACAACAAATCCACTACCGTTGCTTGATGTCAGTTCCGCATCAAGCCAACCCCTATAAGCTTTGCCATAACGTCCTTCTCCCAACAATGTATCAAAGTTTCTGGTAGCATTCTTCAATTCTGAGAAATTGAATTTCCTTAAATTTGGGGTGGGTAAGATCCGCCCATCTAGATATGGCATATCAGTGTCACTCCCTGCAGAGATCTGCCAATTGCTAGTGATGTTGCTTTCATCTGAAGAAGGAGCAGTGTTGGTTTCTTTGTAAGAAAAATACAACCCTGTAACTCATAATAGGGAGGGAAATCCGGTGCAATTTACATAAGTATGAATGAGAAAATCACCTTGGATAGTCGACTTGTTTGTGGCTGTAGATCGAATCTCTACGTCCTCTATTCTCATCCACCGGATACCCATAACTCCAGCGAAAAATACACCAACCCTTTGAAACAGATTTTTCCTCGACCTCTTCTGGCGTTGGGTATCATCATTAAGCTGCTCCGGAGTGGATGAGGAGGCAACATTACCTTGTGGAAAAATTTCAGTTTGTTGTTTGTTCATATCATTGTAATAAATCAGTTGGTTGGGATCCCCATGAACATTGACATCCTCCTCCCATTTCTCTTCCTCCTCCTCCTCTGTGCAAGCATTTCTGGGTTGCTCCTGTGAAGCCAACATGCACTCGAGAGTCGCCATGACATCAATCATGGTAGGCCGTCCACTTGGATGCTCATGCAAGCATTTATTAGCAACTTCTGTAAAGACCTTCAAACACTGTGGCGAGATTTGGTCCATCAAACAAGGGTCAAACAGATTTTTCCTCGATCTCTTCTGGCGTTGGGTATCATCATTAAGCTGCATCGGAGTGGATGAGGATGCAACATTACCTTGTGGAAAAATTTCAGTTTGCTGTTTGTTCATGTCATTGTAATAAATCAGTTGGTTGGGATCCCCATGAACATTGACATCCTCCTCCTCTTCCTCCCCTTTCTCTTGCTCCTCCTCCTCTGTGAAAGCATTTTTGGGTTGCTCATGTGAAGCCAACATGCACTCGAGGCTCGCCACGACATCAGTCATGGTAGGCCGTCCACTTGGATGCTTATGCAAGCATTTATTAGCAACTTCTGTAAAGACCTTCAAACACTGTGGCGAGATTTGGTCCCTCAAACTGGGGTCAATAAGTTGATCATACTTTTCCTCTTTGATACATTCTTGAGCCCACCAAGCTAGACTGCGTTGCTCCTCCTCCAAACTTAAATCCACGGCTGGCCTCCCACAAAGCACTTCTAACAACACGACACCAAATGCATAGACATCTGATTTCTTAGTTAGTCTAAGGGTTAAGAAATATTCTGGATCCAAGTAACCAAGCGTTCCTTTAACATCAGTGCTAACATGACTGTGTGAATGGCTTGTAGTGCCTTCTTTGCACAACCCATAATCTGAAATCTTGGCAACCCAATCCTTGTCCAGAAGAATATTTGTCGTCTTAATATCACGGTGTATGATACCACATCGAGTACCTGTATGGAGGTAATCCAGTCCACGAGCAGCACCAATGCAAACTTTCATCCTTTGATCCCATGACAGATGACAAATAGTGCCATTACCAAAAGTATAATGCTTATAAATATGATCAGCAAGTGTACCATGCTCCATGTACTCGTAAACAAGGATCATCTCCTGTCGTTCATCACAATAGCCTATAAGACTCACGAGATGCGTATGCCGAAGGTTAGAAAGCATCTCAATCTCTGTCCGAAACTCATTTGCCCCTTGCTTAGACTTCGAATTCAACCTCTTAATGGCAACAGTAGTTGTTCGATCGTCGATGTGCGCCTTGTAGACATTACCAAATCCACCACTTCCAATGAAAAATTCATGACTGAAGTTGTTGGTCACTAAGAGGACCTCAGAAAGTGAGAAGCGACGACACAACCCTTCAGGCGGTAATGGTGAGATGTTCTTTTCACCAAATTTCTCAACCAAAACACGTAACATGTAAACACTAATATTCGTAACGGTAAGTAATATTACCAAAACTGTTGCAAGGGCATTACCACCGGAAGCATACACAAACTTATGGGGTTTTGTGTTACTAGATGTCGAAGCGCATGACAGTGGCACCGGGTTCATACCAGCAAGATTTTTGTCAGGGTTGCTTAGCTTGAATACCTCTAACCCCTTTAGAACTGTATCAATGTCTTCAATCCATTCATGGTTGTGAGGGAAGTATGCTATGAGCAAATCGTGTTTTACCTCCATCCTATCTCCTTCAATCCTCACCACATAGTCCCTATAGACAGCAACCCTGTTTCCACCATTCCATTTGTTAATATCTGCTTTAGCTTCAGCAACGTGTTCATCAAAGAAGACACTAAATTTTGTGCGGTCACGCTCTTCTATTTCGTATTCAAAGTCACAAAAATGTAACCTAAGAAGGTACCTGAATCCAAAATCAATAGGCAACTTCCACGTAAAATTGAAGTTACCGTTCCGTTGCCTGTCTGTAGCCATTGACCATGATGTTTGGTAAACTTTCTGAGGAGCAGTGTATGATGGTATACTTGTGTATTTGATTCGAAGGGTGGTAGTAACTGGCTGGACATATGATGTTTCCATCAAAAAATTTGAGTCCTGAGACCAATCACGAAACAAACCTGTATCTTCTATGGATGAGATGGCTGTTCCACCAACATTTAACCGTTGCACCATCTCAAGTGCAATGCTTTTATCAATTGGGAGTCGAAAATTCTGGCCGACAACATGTGCACCTGCATCACCTTCTTGTGTATGATAAAGTCCAGCCGGCATCGAGACGATTTCGATCCCATTGACAAAAGCATATGCCTCATCAGAAGAACCACCTAATGAGGGAGAGAATGATATGATCAGTGGCTGATTTTCTTCCACATTCACACAATACTCTTTAACAAGAGAGTCCAAGCCTAAAGCATCAACTGTAAGGGAAGCACTAAAGTTGCTAAGAAGGGTATATGGACCAGCTTTTACCGTAAAAAAGGCCTGAGACCGTTTAAAACCACCCCGGTATGTTGCTGGATAGAAATGTAGGCGGATAAATTTTTGGCCTGGTGAGACTCGAAATGCATATGTGAAAGGCCATCGGGAGAGCCGGGCTGACCTATAAGGCACTGGATCAGGAGAAAGTGGTGGGCTAGTGGCTTTTGAGCTAATCAATTTTCCTTTGTTACTATGTAATAAAGGGGCGTAATTCGAACCGATATCTCCCGTCCATTGCCGGCCATCTACTGCAGTAGAGTTGCCAGAGGAGGCGCAGTTAACGGCGATGTTGTTAATTGGGTGATAAAGAACAGATGATTTGGTGGTGGCAACAGAAAAATGAATTTGATTGAGTAACAAGCAGAGAGGGATGGTAATTGAGAGGACATTGAAATGCATTTTTTTTTTTTTTGTGGGGTGCTGAGATGGAGCTAATGAGAGGCTTTGGAAATGATCAAAGTGAGGAAGAGACCATAATTGCTGATGTAAAAAGTCCGGAAATTGCAGAGGGGGTGGACAAAGACTTGGACTTCGTTAATTGATCGACAGTGAACACAGATATTTCTTGGTACATGGTTTTAACAAAATGAGTGGACGTATACATTTAACATTCAATTTGGCTTGGTCATAGTTGTGGGTCGCTCTCTAATGACCATGTCCAAATAGGACCGGGGGAGTGTGCTGCACAACTACGTGTTGTGCGGTTGTCAATGCCGCCTTGCCAGCATCGGCCTGACGATCGGAGATGTCCACTGCGTAGAGCTCGTCGAGTACTACAAATGTGCCAAAAATCAACTCGATCAAATATCGTTAACTGCCTCATCAGAACACATATAATTCGAAAAGAATGACGGCCCAGACGTGTTTTGATAATTAATACTCGCTAAGGACATGCTGAGAACATTTGTTAATATTGAAATATCATTGGCGGGTATAAATTATCAAAACAAGTCCTTAGCCGTCATTTTCCCGTGTTTTTTTTAGATGTTTTTATTGATGTCCCCGAAGCCGCCCCAAATTTTGTTTTTTAAATAAACTTATCTTTCACCATTTTTGCTCGCAAAATGCATAAAAGTAGGGTGGTAAATGGGCAGGTTTAGGCCAAATTGAGTAAGTTTTAAGTGGGTTGGGTCCCTTAATGAGTCATTGACCCATTTAGAACCCATTAGTTATGAGCTTAATTACCTATACCCAACCTAACCCATTTATTTGAAATCAAACCCGACCCGCTCATTAACCCAATTACACATATATTAAAATTTTAAAATGACTAAAATACCCATATACACGAAAATGACCATATTACCCATATACTTTTTTTTGTTGTTGAGGAAACTGAAAAATAACATGCATTAGAACAAATAAAGAAGTCTTTATAGATTTTATTAATCACAAACCAAATTTCCGAATGATGAGAAATACAAAATTTGTGCGATGCATTTTTAAAAAAATTTGCTCTAAGTTTTGCTACTTTTTCAACTATCTTATGATAATGTCAAAATGTAACAAAATTAGACCTATAAATGAGAAATTAACATATTAATAACGGAAAAAAATTTGATTGTTAATTGTTGGTGCTTTCTTAAGCTAGATCTGATTTTTCTCTGGCTCATTTTTTTTGTTTGCTTTTGCTTAATTCACTTCATTTCACTTTTTAATCATTTTCTTCTGCAAATTTGGGAGTCAAATACACAAAAAAAAAAAAATACATATTCGTAAATTGAGCAATAAAAAATTGATGTGGTTAAGGATCGAGGTTTTGTTAGCCACCATATTTTTTTAAACAAAAAGTTTTCATTATATCATGACACCTTTTGTCAGTTACTTTGAGATATGAACAATATTTTTTGGACAGTGAAAAATGAAAAGTTAATTAGTACCAAAAAAATTGGGGATGGGGGAGTAGTATACATGGTGGGCTGACATTGTCATTAACAGTGATTAAGTAAAACTCATATGACTTTGAATTGGAAACAGTACACTTAATTAACGGGGAGTAATTTGTGACTGATGAAGGCTTTCTTTGGTAAGTTATGTTCATAACTTATTGGGTCATTTAAGTTAACCCAGTTGAGATCCAATTAATAATGAATTAGATGGATTGAGACCTATTTTAACCCAACTAATAAATGGGTTGAATTGGGTCTATTTCTAGTAGGTGGATTTGGGCTTCTTAATGGGTCTGAGTTCAATTTATCATCCATACATAAAAGGGTTCAATCTTTTTTACGAGAAATTTCTGGCCGGTCTCATTTTTTGCTTGGAGTTCCATGCAAACCCTTTTTTGGAGAGCTATCCCATCCAACCCATTTTTAAAGATGTTTTTATTATTTTACCCTTGTCACTTTTCAACACTCCTAGAATTCACGTCCCTCACATCCACAGAATTCACACCCCTTTGTAAAATTCACATTTCATTTTTACTATTCATTCCCCTTTGCAGAATTCACTAGTATGTGACATTTTTATGCGAAATTTAATTACAGGGTTAGAAGATAAGGACTCCTTTACGTTGCCTTACCTAAAATCGCATAACGCTGCAACAATTTAAGTTATTGGAAAAATAATTTTGAGAACGTCGTGACATAATACTTCTCCAGTATAGACGTACGTCATAATTCACTCTAACAACATCAGATCATGCCCGGTCCTATATTCGTCTAATCGTAGTGAAGATAAATACTACAATTCTATAAAAGTATAGTCCCATGACTCCCATGGACCAACACCAAACCCCCATGATATTGTGTCCTACGCTATGAGAGAATCTATACATATGATCTGATGTACATTTGTTTGACCAGAACAAAATTTAATCAAATACCTAACTCATTGTGATCCTTGCGCTAAACGGTCCAATTCGATACTCACATCCAATTAAATGTGGGTATTGAAATGGTCCTAGTCTCTCTTTTTTCTTTTCATTTAATTGAAAAAGATCTTTTAGCCTCCAATATTGTTGAGAGAATGAATATATATATCAACTCGATCATTTTCCACTGAATTAGGTCCCACTTTATTTGGTGGCAAAACAAGGGCTTCATATTTTGCTTGTGTATATAGTAGCTGCAAGGGTCCTTGCTGAAAGCCTGCCAGAAAAACAAACAAAATATCTCAATTGCAGATTGAGCACTAATATCCCTCATTAATTTGCTGAATTGAAATCTGTCCTCTGGTTGTTCGAGGACATAATCAACTTGACTCTAATGTGATTAGCTGTCCTACGCGATAATATAAAAAACTTATCGAGGCACGCGTAAAGCTCTCATCATTAGAGAAGATGCGTCCCCTCTTGCACCAGGTTAATTGGCGTTCCGCTCCCACGATACAACTCTCATATATCTAGGAAGCTTTGTATGTAATTAACTAAAGCTTTTCCATGTGAACCAAAGAGCCACTCGTATGCTCAGAATACCATAAACATCTTTCTCCCCTTGTAACACTTACATCCCCTAATATCTTTGTCAAGTTTCAAAAAAAGTTTCTTTTACGCATTTGTTTTTCATAAAAACCCATTATCTACACGTATATTGTAGCAAATTTTACGTTCTAGCTAGGTTCATTTCTTTTATACGAGACATGGGTTCATCTGCACCTAAATCAAACAAGTAAAAAGTTGGCTGAAGTAAGTTAATACTGGGGCAATGCTTAAGATTCAATCGAACCTACAAGTTGAGGTCTAATTAAACATTGAATGAAGTGAATGGCATAGGTTCCCTTCACTTCTCTTCTAGTCGAAACAAAGTTTCATCTTCTTTGGATCTTATTTTTGGGATACTTGTATGGGAAAATGTTTTCCGACTGCCAGTTTGGAATGTGTCCTGAACGAATTCACAACACATTGAAAGAAAGAAATGAGATATTGGGCAAAAGCTGTTGGAGGCCATACAAGAATAATGGGTTTTTTTGGTCCTATATTTCAAACACACACAATAAAGCAACTCGGCGAAAATTTGCACTGTTGCTCGAGCTTTTCTGGTACAGGTTGCGATGCTTTTGGGTCATCATATCTGCTAATTGATCTTGGATTGTGTTGTTAAATCCGTGCAGAACTGATCAACTGGTTTCAGTCATAAAGCTTGATAAAAAGAAAGGATAATAGGACATTTAGAATGCGTCAACAAATAATGGGGTACTTTTATGTTTGGACATCTTTTGAGATTGGTAAGGGAAAAAATCTTCATGGCCAGTAAAAAGAAAATTGAAAATGAAAGATCACAATTAATCGAGAAAATGGCATGAAATGGGTAAAAAGATCACAGTTAATCGAGTCAAAGAAATGATATCGTAGTTGTGAAGACCAATGGAACTAATGACGCAAGCCTCGATGTCCTTGATGTAAGCAACAAAGCGACCTATACATAAAAGTTGCAGATCGCTCAAGGCAATGGGTATGTGGCATATGCAGAAACCACAAATAGTTAGTAAGTAGTGGAACACATTTACATTGGTAGATACAAAGAAGAAACATAGGAAGCATGCTAGTGAGAACAACCCATTACAGATGAAAAGACACCCATATTCACTGGGTACTAGTTCTGCAAGTTTTTTTGCAGAACTATGCCCCAAAGTATTATTTTTGGAAATGAAGGCAGTTTCAGGTGATGGAGTTCTTAATGCAAACACACAAGCAAATAAAGCAACTCTTTTTCACGCATGTTGGAGAGATCCTCTAAACATAACTCCCTCCACTATGAATTTTCACTCCCTCCAAAATCCTAATCTTCTATCTAGACATTTTCACGGGGTTGTAACCCTCCATTGAACTCATCGATGAGTATCTTCAAGGGTCTAATATGATATCTAAGGCTTCTTGTTACCTAAAATGGAAAAAAGACCAGACATTTTGTCAAATAGTTTAGGCACATATAATATGATGAAACGGTAAAATTAGTAGTCTATTCGCACCAAGGAAAAATAAACCCAGGAAATCCAACACCCAAACAATCAAACTGTCAGAACAAACAACATGCAAAGCACATGGAAGGACTATGATCATTAAGTTTGCATCAGCAACATGGTCTCTTAATCAGAAGACAGCCAGAAAATAGAAAATAAAGTAATGGTGAAATTGAAGCAAGACTCACAGTCTTCAATCAAAGTTTTGTTGCAATGAAGTTTCCTGTTACTCCAAACCGAAGCAAGACTCAGCCTGACTCGCTGCTCCAAACCGAAGCTGTGCACTCGCCTAACACCAACAACCATCAAATAGTGATCGACGTCAATCTTCGAATTTAGACAACACAATTTAGACAACCATCAAATAGTGAAGCAAGACACTCTCTCTCTCTCTCTCTCTCTCTCTCTCTCTCAGTATAGAGTTTCCGGGGGACAAGTACCAAAACCATGTTTCAGTGCCAATTTTGCCGACGGATTCGCAACAGATCGTTGCCTTCGGAAGGAGTAGTGTGGAAGGTCGTAACTGTTTACTCTAAACATGTACGCACAGAGGTTTTAAATTGTCGATCGATTCCTCGAAGGGGTATCAGTTACAGTTTTCGAGGAAGAGGGGCAGATCCAGGAGAAATTAAAAGGGATAGGGGTAGTTTTGGAAATGAAAAGTAGACAAACAGCCCAGTCTTTTATAAGGAGTTATAGATAGATTAAATTTTTTTGTTTGTGTTGTTTTGTTTTTGTTTTTGTTCTTGTACTTTATTCTTGTTGTAGCAATCTTGTTCACCTCATTGTCAGAGTCACATATTCATGTGGAGGGTGAGCAAAATTGTTCTCGAGTAGGAGTGGGCAGTGGACGACGTTCAATGGTGGCGGCCGTTCAATTGAACCACCGTCTTATTTAATCCCTATTGCCACCTACCTACTTCGATTTATGTGCATGTGCGTATGTACATGTAAATTGAAGTAGGTAGGGACATGTGCAATACAGAGAGAGAGAAATGGCAATCTCTAAGTCTAAAAATTTAGGAGCGTATTATTGTCTTAAAAAATATTCATTGATGGAAAACTTAACTGTTACGGTCGAGCATTTTTATTTATTTAATTAATTACGTTACCATTTATTATTGGAGTTTTATGGTTGGGTCCTAATTAATTAATTAATTTGCATGCTCTATGGGTAATATGACACTATTGTAATCTTTGGAGTATGAGATTAATTTTGGGTAAAGTGGTGATATAGGATGGTAATTCTATTAGTTTTTATTAGGTTGGATCAGATTATTAGAAGAGGAGTATACTTTTCCTATTTACTTACCTAATAAATTCTAATTACCTAATTAGCTAGAGTTTAGGGTAACGTGAGTTATTGGTGGTTTGGGAGTATAGGTATATTAGACTAGTGCCTATTGTCTTTCAAACGTTTAGTGATGCAGAATGGAAATTGAAATAATTTAATAAATAGCTTTTTCTAGTTTTTCTTATTTTGATTTTAGTAATTTTGTTAGGAATCTTGCAATTATAGAATTAAGTGTCTGCATTATTTAGTTTTTCAATTTAGTTTAGGGAGTTTCAATTTTAGGAATAAGTGTTCTAAGAAGTACGAGTATTTAGTTTCCTAATTTGTTTTGAACTATCATTCCGATTTTGTTGGATGCTTGGTCAAGAAGAATTAAGATTGATTTTATTTTCTTTTTAGTATTTTAGTAATGCTCTACTATAAATTGAGATGTAAGCCGTAGGGCAAATTAGTTTTATGATTGATTAATGAAAATTTGAGAAGTTTTCTCATAATTGTGTGTTTGTAGAGGGAGTTCCTCTAATTCATATTTATTTGTGTTTATGTTTCAAAGAAAGAATCTTTAACATAATCAAGTTCGTGATCTCTTCTTGCAACTAATTTCGTAAAAGAAGGTTGCGCTGCATCATTTAGGCTCCGTTCCGGAAACCTTCTTGAAAAATAAGTACTTATTTTGCCACTTCTCATTCAAAAATAAGAAGGGTCATTCCACAAAATTTAAATAAAAAAATTCTTTCACATTTTCAAACTCAAAAATAATGCAAATGAAAAAAAAAAGTTCAATTTTTTTTGCACCGTATTAAAGATCTCAATGAGATCTATCAAACAAGATCCATAGTGGTAGGAAAATTATTTACGTAAACACATAATTTTTGAGTTTGAAGTTGCCTTATACAAAAAATAAGATTGTTGCTATGATAATGGGTGCCGGCGGAGGGAAATCGTACCGGCGGCCACTCCGGACCGTATCCGGCCACCGGACGGCCGATCCGAGCCGTCCAAAAATTCTAAAAAAAAAAACGAGGGGGCCCTCGTGGGAATCAACGGCATCCGAGGTGTGTAGGGTGCTTGATCCGAGCGCCCCTTTTCCGTGTATATAGGATCAAGCACCCTACACGGAAAAGGGGTGCTCGGATCAAGCACTCTACACACCTCGGATGCCGTTGATTCTTGCGCAGGTCCCCTCGTTTTTTTTTTTAGAATTTTTGAACAGCTCGGATCGGCCGTCCGGTGGCCGGAGACGGCCCGGCGCGGCTGCCGGTATGATTTCCCTCCCCGAACGGTCAGTACCTATATAAATTCTTCCAAAATAAGTAGCAGCTTTCTTATTTTCAGGAACAAGCCTTCTTATTACACAAAAAATAAGTTCTTATTTCGTTTCTGGAACGAGCTCTAAGAGCAGCAGCCACCGCCGAAGAGTTTCGAGGTTGTCTTTGTTGGGAGTTTCGAGGTGGTCTTTGTTGGGTTATCGATCAGAGGTAATTTTCTCCTTATTTTCTTTTCTTTTGTTGTGATGTATATATGTTCCATGGATTGGTCAAACCCTTGGGTTGGAGACTAGTTTAATGGGTTTTCCCAGAGAGGGAAAGAACACCATTATGGTAAGGCGGTGTGCGGCGTGGTTATGTAATATACTTTATACTTGATACATAATGTAATAATCTCTTCTGCCGAAGAAAAAAAAATCTGTTATAATATTCGACACATCAAAAAGTGCAAGATCAATAAAGAAAGTATGAAAAACTGATCGACTAGAAATTCTGCGGCAACCAATCAAATTACTCCACTACACTATCTTACTTTCAGAAGAGAACACAAAGCAATACAAGTTGTCTATCTGCATAAGCTACCGAATAATATCAGAGTTTGTTTCACCATTGTCGTCACAGCAATGCTACAACCACAATGTTACAACCGCACACATGCACACAAATACTTATACACACTTACAATTGGGAGTGTATATGTGGCCCACCTCAATTGTGAGTGTGTGTGGTTATAAATTTATTGTCGTCGTCATGCCTTATAAATATCAGAGTGGGTTGCACCATTGTCTTGCCTTATTAATTTTTTCGAGCCCTGTTATTCGCAAGGAAGATTTGCAAGGAATTACGCAAGGAAAAATGTGTTTGGACCCATTTCGGGTCCCACAAAAATCTAAAAAAATATCCATAAATCTGTGAATATTATCATAAATCTGTGAATATTATTTTATGGGACCCTATAAAAAATTAGCTTCAACGGACATCGGTAAATATTACTTTTGGATTCATATATGCGAATTGACCAGTTTCGCCCTACGAATCCAAAAGTAATATTTACCGATGTCCGTTGGAACTGATTTTTTACAGGGTCCCATAAAATAATATTTAAAAAATTTTTGTGGGACCCGAAATGGGCCCAAACGCGTTTTTCCTTGCGAGGTTCTCTGCAAATATTCCTTGCGATTAGAATTTGCATTTTTGTTTGCGAGGTTCCCTAAAAAACTTCCTTGCGATTAGAATTTCCGTTATTAATACTCCCATCAAATTGGCAAAGGCAAATTTTCATAGTCGTCTCTCTAGTTTTACGGTTGTCTCAATTTCGTCCCTCTAGTTTCAATTGCTACCAAATAAACCCTGTAGTTAGTTTTACATTTCAAATTAGTAAAATTGTTAACATCATTAATGAAACTAACGGAAAAATATGATTAAAAAATTAAGTGCTCTAATTTTCAATCCGGTTAAACCGGTGCGGAGATCTTATTTTTTTGATCATTTTATCCTAAACGGTCGTAATGAATTTTTGGTTCTAAGGTCTTTCAATGAGCACCCGAAGACTCCTTATTTAGTTTTAGGGCTCTCTTAGGGTGCTCATTGAAAGGTCATAGAACCAAAAATACATTATGACCATCTAAGATAAAATGATCAAAAAAATAAGATTTTTGCACCGGTTCAAACAGATTAAAAATTGGAACACTTAATTTTTTAACCATAATTTTTAATATGTAAACGGTATGAAAAAATAAGTGTTCCAATTTTCAATCCATTTGAACCGGTGTGAAGAATTTATTTTTTCGATCATTTTATCTTAAATGGTCATAATGGACTTTTGGCTCTAAGGCTGAGCACCCTAAGAGAGCCTTGAAACACTAAATAAGGAGTCTTCGGGTGCTCGTTGAAAAATCTTATAGCCAAAAATTCATTACGACTATCTAGGATAAAATGATTAAAAAAATAAGATTTTCGCACTGGTTCAACCGGATTGAAAATTGAAGTACTGAATTTTTAATCATATTTTTCCGTTAGTTTAATTAATGGTGTTAACGATTTTACCAATTTAGAACGTAAAACAAATTACGAGGTTTATTTGGTAGCAATTGAAACTAGATGGACGAAATTGAGACAACCGTAAAACTAGAGGGATAGCTACGAAAATTTGCCCAATTGGCATTTGAACAACTGAACGACGCTTACATAGTTTCCCAAAAAAAGTATGGTTTTTTTTTTTTGATTTTTTGTTTTGTCCTTATTTAATTTTTTTTCTGCATTTGTTAGTTTAGCGTCAAAAGTCACTAGCGTCAAATATATTTTCACTTGTCAGAGCTTGATATTTAAACGTACTCAATCGATTCTAATCCTAGTATTACTATTCCTTCTTCTCATATTTAAATTCTTCTGAATGGTGTCTGTTTGCTCAATATTTGTGCAGTCTGAGGTTAACTTCTTAGGAAGGTTTTCTCATCCTAACCTTGTTAAGCTATTAGGATACTGTTGGGAAGAGAATGAGCTACTCCTTGTCTACAAATTCATGCCAAAGGGCAGCTTGGAGAACCACCTTTTTTGACGTAAGACTTGACAGATCAAACTGATTTCGCCTTATGCAAATCTGTTCATATGTCATTTGGCTTACTAGACAGCTCATGAGTTGGCTTATGCAGGGGGTTCTGCTGTTCAGCCACTTCCATGGGGCATTCGGCTTAAAATACTAATAGGAGCAGCTTGACGGCTGGAATTTTTGCACACATCTGAACTTCCAGTGATTTACAGAGATTTCAAGACCTCAAATATATTGCTAGATGAGGTAAGTTTCTTGCAAACAATGAACTAGATCCGGGTGACAACGAAAGAAATGTAACTGTTTTGGGATAGAACATCACATTTTTCTTGTTCATTCTCTGAGATGCAACTTTTAAATTTCACTCATTCAGCCATTTACCTACTCTCACCATGCTCTTGCTTGGAACAAAATTTTCCAGCACATTACATTGATGTAAGGCAAGGGTAGGGCAATGCACATCGATGACTTAAACTTGGTCTGACATGCACTTTTATTTTTGGCAGTCCTACAATCCCAAGTTGTCGGACTTCGGTTTGGCAAAAATGCAACACACTTTTTGGTAAGCATGACATCACTTTGTGGTAGGGTTCACATCATTTCAACCAATAGGAAGGAGGGTAATGTTCACCCTCTTAAGTGGAGGGTGAACAAAACTCAACTCTCTACAATGTCTTAAACCTGACCCAAAAACCAGGCCATCAATGAAAGAAGTTGTGGAGACACTGGAACGTATAGATGCAAGCAATGAAAAACCCATGGCTCCTTCACGCCATCAACCTCCACTTCCCCCTAAGCAAGAGAGAATCCAGTCCTATCAACTCCCGCAATGAGCATGGTACCTTCGATTTACTTCTTCCCATGAACTGCGGCATTTGAATATGAAGCTGATTATTTCTTATATTAAACAGTCTTTTTTTCCTTCAAACTTGTCACCACTTGACAATTGCAAGTAGTTTTATTGTTCTCGCGATGACATGTCTGTAATAGATGGGATGTTCAAAATCAAAATGCCACTGCTGATGCTAGTTTGTTTTGTGCTTGACAATGTGTTAAACATAGCTCAACAGGTGTACCAAAAAGACAATACAAAGGCTTCATTCTTGCACTAAGAGGATATTATTTGGAGTAATAAAAACATTCAGATGGACTGCATTATTTTTGTTATTTTGAACAGCTGAAATGAGAGATTGAGAAGAGTATGGCCCTCCTGATGGTGCTGTCAAATGATGAAAAAAAGTCATTGTCTACATAGTTAATATTTCTCTTTTCCATGTGAGCCATGTGAGAAGATCGAATACCGCAAGTGGGGGGGTGAGACAGGGATTGAATGTATAAGAGATTTCTATATCTCCTAGAGTGATTATTTACTCTTGAAAAGTGCAGAAAGAGGAGCACGCTGCATAATAGCCTAATAGGGTACCTCAAGCTCTAAGGATCCTCCCAAAAACATAAACAAATAAATTTAGTCTCATTTACGTTGACCAGATATGCTTAGGCAACTGCCAAACTACTGGTTAATTACATGCATAAGATTTTTAGTTTTTCACCAATTTAGATGGTTTGGTTTCAGTTGAAAAAGAACCAACAGATAGCACGAACTGTTTCACCAAGAGGAAAATAGTAACCAAGCTCTGTCTACAAGATTATGTATATGGAAAAGTAGAGTTTACAAATTGAAAGTACATGTATAACGTATACTAAGCACGTGGAGTACACGTGTCACCCTCTTTAATTTTACAAAAATTCTCAAAAATCGACTAAAAAAGATTTACAGGCACTTCCATCCCTTTATCAAATCTGAAATAAACGAAAAGAATTTAGAATGTATAAAGCAAAGAAGGAGAAAAACACAAGACAATAGCTAAAGAAAGAGACATGATTTATGGCCCAAACTGTCATCTTTCCAACCTAGGAGAAAGAAAAAAAGGAAATCAAAATGTTTCGTAGCAACAGAAAATCGAAAATATAGAAGCAGCAAAAACATTGTAGTCTATACCAGATGCCTAAACTAAACACGTTACATCAGACGCTTTAAAAAATTTACTTCCGTTTTGTATGTTCATGTTTTCTTTTTTCAACTCTGATGTAATTTTTAAAATGAATCGTGTAAACTCAAGTGCATCGCTTGTAGGCACTACGGAAAAGTAGGCTTTGTTAATAAAGAAAAGCATATTGGCATTAACCACAAACAAGTAGGCTTCGGGGTTGGTCAATGAACTCGGTATGTCCTCTTTAGAGTGGGAGTATTTTCTGGACCATTGATTTACAAAAACAAGATTCCAAACACTGTTGGCCAATGGGACACTCGCGGATCATCTGTACAAAATCCATCGAAAAGGAAATACTACTAATACTCATCCTCTCACTTGGAAGCAAAGGCTTCTTATTTGCGTCAATGTTGATTGCGGACTGGACTACCTTCATAACACTTAGCAAGGTACTATACAAACTTTCTATTAGAGCATGTACACCAGCTTAGGAAAAATAGCCAAAATACCTAAAAATATTCAGTTTAGCTATTCATTTTTCATTAGGAACTTCAGCAACACTAGCTATTTCCCCTATTCATCTTTAAACAATTAATTTGTCTCATTGTTTCTTGGAGGAGAGAGAAGATCATATACTGGGTTTGGTTTGCTAGAGGAGAGAGAAGAGAGGGATGTATGAGAGAGAAAGTAGTATTTCTCTATGTTTACCTTTGCTGCAGTCCGGTACTTTTGGAGTGTTACCGTAGATAAATGTAGAATACCTACCTCGATAGCTAGGCTACTAAACCTTGATTTTTGAGGTTACCCTATGTAAAATACCTAAAAAACCTGTATTGCCAAGCTGTTGTTGATCGATGCTCTTAGACGAAAATTGAGAAGCTAAGATTTCGAATTTTGGGTCGTCCAAAACAGGCACAGTTTCAAAATTTGCGCATTGAAAACTATATATTAATTGTGTATACTTGCATGCATGCTTACAAATTTTAAAAATTCTACCAACATGAAAGTATGTACCAAAAAAGTTGTTAGTCATGATTATGAAGCTCATATA
The DNA here is from genome assembly GCF_030253575.1 of Rhododendron vialii. Taxonomy (NCBI): domain Eukaryota; kingdom Viridiplantae; phylum Streptophyta; class Magnoliopsida; order Ericales; family Ericaceae; genus Rhododendron; species Rhododendron vialii. The sequence goes on from NC_080566.1 coordinate 5,727,049, forward strand.
TTAAAAAAAATGAGTTTTTAATTAATAGTGGAATTACCTCCAAACCAAACCAAATCGAGCCTTAAGTCTCAATCACTTGGGGTCGGCTACATGAATCATTTTTTTTCATTGAGCTCTATCAAGGGCCACTTGTTCACACAAACCTACTATACTCATATCGTTGTGCACCACAGCATCTAATGTCAATTTAGGTCTACCCATCCCTGTAGCATTGCTACCCAAAGCTATTCTATCCGCTTTCTTAACTTCTGCATCTTCTAGTCTACGGTAGACATGCCCAAATCACCTTAGCCTATTTTCGCTCAACTTTTCTTCTATGGGTGTTACACCTACGATCTCACAAACCGTTTCATTTCTAATCTTGTCTCTTCTAGTCTTACCACACATTCACCTCAACATTCTCATTTCCGCTACACTCATCTTATTCACCCGTTGTTTCTTAATAGGCCAACATTCTGTCCCGTAAAGCATCGCTGGTCTGATGGCAGTTCCATAGAATTTTCCCTTCAATTTTATGGGTTCCCTCTTGTCACACAGTACACCAGTAGCGCTCCTCTACTTGAGCCACCCCACTTGGATCCTATGGGTCACATCATCGGTAATCTCTCCATCTCTACTAATGATTGAGCCTAAGTACCTAAAATGATCACTCTTAGGTATCTCTTGGTCTTGGATCCTCACTCTTTCTTCATGCGCACTGCTTGTACCACTAAACTTGTATACCATATACTCAGTTTTACTCCTACTTATTCGAAAACCCTTTGACTCTAATGCTTCCCTCCAAATTTCTAGTTTCGTATTCACACCTCTAGCAGTTTCATCTACAAGGACAATGTCATCTGCAAACATTATACACCACAAGCTATCCTCCTAAAATTGTCTAGTTAATTCATCCATAACTAAGGCAAAAAGGTACGGGCTCAAGGCTGACCCTTGATGCAATCCTACAGTGATTGGGAATTCACTTGTTTCCCCTACTGGTGATCGAATGGTAGTGACGGCACCTTCATACATGTCTCTAATCACCTCGATATACCCTTTGGTCATTCCCTGTCTCTTTAGAACCCACCATATGATATCTCTAGGCACTCTATCATAAGCCTTTTCTAAGTCAATGAAAACCATATGGAGATCCTTCTTCTATGCTCTATGTTTTTTTACCATTCTCCTTAATATGTAGATAGCTTCCATGGTTGATCTTCCAGGCATGAATCCAAACTGTTTCTCTGACACAGTAGTCACCATCCTCAAGCGATGTTCAATAACTCTTTTCCACAATTTCATCGTATGACTCATCAATTTAATACCTCTATAGTTGTTGCAGATCGTTATCATATTTGGATTCATGTCATAGAGATTTGACGGGCTTTTTACGTGCTGGTTGTCAGCTACCTAACGCACAACCCTCCTAAAAAAATAAAAAATTAGTATGAAAGGTACAACCCATTACTCACCCATTATTGACCATCCAGTATTTTTAGGTACAGCAAGATCCAAAACCTTTCCCAATTTTCCCGCTACTCACCCAGTACTGGCCATCGCAGGGTTTGTGCGCGTATTCTCGCGTTAATGTGACTCGGTTAGGTGCGTACCAATTCAACTCAAAACACATCTCCAACGTAACAGTCTCTCTCTCTCTCTGAAATAATTTGGGAGCCAGACCATTAATTTCCACTGTGTTCTTCCCAACTACCTTGCATTAGACACCACCAAACTTGGGAATTCTAGATTGATCCAATCCCTTCGAAATCCCCAAGGTTGCCCGCCTCTTTCCTGTTCCATTCATATCACTTATTAGGAATAGGAATGTGATTACTACCTAGAAATTTTATTGAGCGGAAATAGAAATATGATTATTAGGAATGAAATTCCTAGGAATACAATACCTGAAGTAATTTCATTCTAGTGTTTAGATTAGTTCAGTAATCTTATGCAGAAATCAAATATTTTGGAAATTTATCAAAGTCAATATTTCCTTTTTTTTATTAATTGAGCTAGGAATCTAAGATTCCCATAGAATAAGGGAAGGATCAGATTCTCACTCAATCTGGTAATGTGATTCCTGGTCAAATGTGTCGTCAGAAATCACAATCCTATTCGTGTTTCTCCAAAACATGAGAATCCTGAGAGTGTGACATCATATTCCTATTTCTATTCCTTCCAAACGTTAGAATCATGGAAGTCTAGTGTCACGTTCTCATTCCTTCTCAAGATTCCTGTCATCCAAATTGAGCCTCCTGGCGCAAAAAGGCAACCCACCAAAAGGTAGCTGTATGACGTACAGAACAGTTGTGGTCTCCACTACAATCCCATAAGGATACTCAAGGCCAAGATGAAAGAAAAATGAAATAGGAACATCATTATTTATCTTAAGACTCTACAATTCAATAACTTCAAATGTACTAGCACTACCAAAGACTCAGTTTAGCACAATTTGTAGCATTTCGGAGTATGGTCATGCAGCCAATTCAAAATATATAGAACATTTCATGACAATGTTCTTCAACTACAGTCACAGCTTCTAGCAGAATACGAAATACACGAGGTTATTCTTCCAAGGGATCAAACATATATAGCCCTTGAAATTTTTCATCAACAATTTGCATACGATACAACACATTACCTACGAGTTATAACAAACAGATTCAGCGAAAGAGATCGCCATCATTGATTTAACAATGTGCAAGTTAAATACCTGCATTTTTCCACAGACTCGTAAGAAAAGCCCCTTAACCAGCGATGTGATATTGAAAAATTGGGACCAAAGCTATAATACATTTCACATGGAGGTAACTTCAATTCATTACTAAATCTACGGGTAGCACAAGTTAGGATAGGAGTAATTAACTAGGTCTTCCGGAAAACAACATGCCCCTGCACCACTGCAATAGTACGCGGCCATGTGCGGCTGTGCCCACCTAGTTCCCTTTTCTCCCAACAAGGTAGGCACACAGCCCCTTGCTTTTGAGCAAGTACACCACCATGTGATATCCTGAGAAGACAATAACTTCTCCAGAATAATGAAGAGCACTTCTTTTTGTCTTGAGAGTACAAAGGAAACTTACAATTGAGCTTTTACCCTCTACGTACTCTGTTAATTGAATTAAGCCTCATCACTTGCCTAACATGACAGGGGTTGAAGTTCCTCTAGCCGTCAAACAACTTGCCTCATTGTAGGCCTTACAAAAAGACTTTCCGCCATATACACACCAACACCAAATGCAAAAGCTCTACCAAATCATCATGTGGACCCGCATCCCACAAACCAGCATTGAAGAATGTAGAAGAATGGATGGGGAGGCGGCATCATACACCGCGATGTTAAGACGACAAATATTCTTTTGGACAAGGATTGGGTAGCCAAGATTTCAGATTTTGGGTTGTGCAAAGAGGGCACTACAAGCCATTCATACACTCATGTTAGCACTGATGTTAAAGGAACGTTTGGTTACCAAATCTCATTATACCACACCAGAGTGGATGGGGAGGCAGTAATATCTTGTAGAAGAATGTCAGCCAACATGCACTCGAGGCTTGCCACCACATCAGTCATTTTAGGCCGTCCACTTGGACGACTAAGCAAGCATTTATTAGCAACATCACAAAACACTTGCAGACACTTGGGCGAGATTTGGTCCCGCAAACTTTGGTTAATGAGTTGATCGAGTTTTTCCTCTTTGATACATTGTTGAGCTCATAGAGCTAGACTGCGTTGCTCCTCCTCTAGCCTCGTATCCACTGCTGGCCTCTCACATAGCACTTCTAACAACACGACACCAAATGCATAGACATTTGATTTTTTAGTTAGTCTACGGGTTAAGAAATATTCTGGATCCAAGTAACCAAACGTTCCTTTAACATCACTGCTAACATGAGTGTGTGAATGGCTTGTAGTGCCCTTTTTGCACAACTCAAAATCTGAAATCTTAGCTACCCAATCCTTGTCCAAAAGAATATTTGTCGCCTTAACATCGCAGTGTATGATACCACGTCGAGTACCTCTATGGAGGTAATCCAGTCCACGAGCAACGCCAATGCAAATTTTCATCCTTTGCTCCCATGACAGATGACAAAAAGTTCCATTACCAACATTACAATGCTTATAAAGATGATCGGCAAATGTACCATGCTCCATGTACTCGTAAACAAGGATCATCTCCTACTGTTCATCACAATAGTCTATAAGACTCACGAGATGCGTGTGCTGAAGGTTAGAAAGCATATCAATCTCTGTCCGAAACTCATTTGCGCCTTGGTTAGACTTAGATTTCAACCTCTTTATGGCAACAATAGTTGTTCCATCATCAATGAACCCTTTATAGACATTACCAAATCCACCACCTCCAATGACTAATTCATCATCAAAGTTGTTGGTCATTGAGAGGACCTCAGAAAATGAGAAGCGATGACACACCCCTTCCAACAGTAATGGTGAGATGCTCTTTTCGCCAACTTTCTCAACCCAAACATGTAATTTGTAAACAAGTATATTCAGAACGGAGATTAAAATTACTAAAACAGTTGCAATGGTATTTCCAGTTGAAGCATAGACAAACCTTCGGGGAGTTGCGTTACTAGATATCAAAGCACATGCCAAGGGCATCGAGTTCACCCCAGCAAGATTTTTGTCGGGGTTGCTCAGCTTGAATACCTCCAACCCCCGTAGTATTACATCAATGTGTTCAATCCATTCAATGTTGTGTGGGAAGTATATTATGAGCAGATTGTGTTTTCCCTCCATTCTATCTCCTTCCATCATCACCACATAGTCCCTATACACCGCAACCCTATTTCACCGCTCCATTTGATAACGTCAGCTTTCGCGTCCGCCACATGTTCATTGACAAAGATACTGAATTTTGTATGGTCACTCTGTTCTCTCTCGTATTCAAATGCACAGAAATGTAACCTGAGCAGGTACTTGAATCCCAAATCGATAGGAAACTTCCACATAAAATTAAAGGTATCGTTCCCTTGCCTGTCCGTAAACATTGACCATGATGTTTGATAAACTTTCTGAGGAGCAGTGTATGATGGTATACTTGTGTATTTGATGCGAAGGGTGGTGGTAACTAGCTGGACATATGATGTTTACATCAAAGAATTTAAGTCCTGAGACCAATCACGAAACAAACCTGTATCTTCTATGGATGAGATGGATGTTCCACCAACATTTAACTGATGCACCATCTCGAGTGCAATGCTTTTATCAATTGGGAGTCAAAAATTCTGGCCGACAACATGTGCACCTGCATCACCCTCTTGTGTATGATAAAGTCCAGCCGGCATCGAGACGATTTCGATCCCATTGACAAAAGCATATTCCTCATCAGAAGAACCACCAAATGATGGAGAGAACCTTATGATCAGTGGCTGATTTTCTTCCACATTCACACAATACTCTTTAACAAGAGAGTCCAAGCCTGAAGCATCAGCTGTAAGGGAAGCACTAAAGTTGCTAAGAAGGGTATATGGACCAGCTTTTACAGTAAAAAAGGCCTTAGACCGTTTAAAACCACCCCGGTATGTAGCTGGATAGAAATATAGGCGGATGAACTTTTGGCCCGGGGAGACTCGGAATGCATATGTGAAAGGCCAACGGGAGAGCCGGGCCAACGTGTAAGGCACTGGATCAGGAGAAAGTGGTGGGCTAGTGGCTTTTGAGCTAATCAATTTTCCTTCGTTACTACGTAATAAAGGGGTGTAACTCGAACCGATATCTCCGGTCCATTGCCAGCCATCTACTGCAGTAGAGTTGCCGGAGGAGCCGCAGTTGACGGCGATGTTGTCAATTGGGTGATAAAGAACAGATGATTTGGTGGTCGCAGTTGACGGCGATGTTGTCAATTGGGTGATAAAGAACAGATGATTTGGTGGTGGCAACAGAAAAAAGAATTTGATTGAGTATCAAGCAGAGAGGGATGGTAATTGAGAGGACATTGAAATGCATATTTTTTTTTTGTAGGGTGCTGAGATGGAGCCAATGGGAGGTTTTGGAAATGATCAAAGTGAGGAAGAGATTATGAAAAAAGTGCGGAAATTGCGGAGGGGTGGACAAAGACTTGGACTTCTCGTTAATTGACAGTCAACACAGGGATATTTCTTGGTACATGATTTAATAAAATGAGTGGACGAGACTGGACGTTAATATTTAACATTCAATTTGACTTGGTCATAGATGTGGGTCGCACTAATGATCATATCTGAGTATCATTTTTTGGTTACAATGCGATATGTCATCATTGTATTGTTAACAAACTAAATTTTATCTTATTTCGTAATACTATTTTCGTCCGGATTTAATAGTTTTTTTTGGAAATTTGTGTCATTTTTCAATTGATTATATCTTGTAACTTACAATATTTTTTGTAATTTTGGAAACATTATCTTATAGAACTAATTGAGATTTATCAAACAAGATCCATGTTTGATATAAAATTTATTATCAATTTAAAAATATAAATTATTTTTTATTCGGTTAGAATTGAACAAGAGACTATTAAATCTGGACAGTAACAATTTTGCATTTTCGGCCTCTAAAAATATGAGGGCTGGGCCGGCCCTAGTTTTAGTTCAAACAATTAAACTCATCTTTGATACATCTGTACAATAAAGACATCTTAAATGAGTTAGTCCATAAAAAAATTCGTAAAACAAACCTGTTGTGGTTCTCTTGGAGCATCTCCAATCCAACGATCTTCATTCCTTCATCTTGGAGGATTAAAATATAATTTTATGTTAAAAAAGTATTTTTTAAAAATTTTATTATTCCTATTAACTCCAATTTATACATCTCTATTCCTTCATTCAATTGGAAAAAAAAAGGGAAAAAAAAAAGAGAGGAGAGATTTGAAGTTGATGACCAAATTCAGCCTCTCCAATCTAATATACTTCATTTTTGTCTCTATTCCTCCATAAATTTTTGACCCTCCAAATATGGAAGATCAAAACCAATCCTCCAAAATGGAGGCAAATATAGAGGATGTGTTGGATTGATTAATTTCTCCAAAATGGAGGAATGGAGAGAGATTTGGAGATATAGAGTATGCATCGGAGATGCTCTTGAGGCTGCCATTTGTGATTTGTCCTTCAAAAAAAAATCTGAACCCCTTGGTCGAAATCCAGGTTCTCTCTCCTCCTCTATCTTCATCTCTTCCTTTGACGGTGGTGTGATTCCACCGAATTACAACAATGTATACCTTTACATGTAAGGGTGTGTGTGTGTGTTTGCTACAGGTACAGGATCAAAGAAAAATACTTATTACTACTTGTTACCAAAAATTCTTGTTTTCTTTCCAATCGACGGAGAATCGACGGGAAACTGTATCGTAAGCTTGCTGGAATGTGGATGTGAAAAGTGGAGTTTGGTTCCTTGCCGTATTTCAGGACTTCTTTGGAAACAAACAATGAAGTGGATGAAGTATGGAAGAAGATTAACAAAATGGACTTTATTAACCCTCAAGGTAGAAGAACAACCAATCGAGATGATTGAGTGAACAATTACAAGTTAATTCTACTCCTAGAAAAGAAAAGATAAAGGCCTGATTGGCGTTGTTTGTGTGTCCCTGAAACTGCTATTAACTTGTACTTAAATAGGCCTCCTCACATTACATTTGAATTCAAAACTTCCCTCCAAAGTGGCAGTTGAACTTTCCCTCGAATTCTGATTAAGAACTTTCTCTAACTGCCGATCATGCCCACGTTGAGAAAGTTGCCCTACTAATTGCGGTTTCCATCCTCTTCAATCGTGGAAACATGGGATCCACGTCCATTTGACATCTGTCACCCGATCGACGGTCCAAAATGCCACAGGAATATGCCACGTGGAGGCTAATCGATGGACAAGACTTTTTATAGTTTCACCATCAATTCACTTTCACGCTGAATCATTACGTTAAGTCCATTATATCCTCACATTTGCTCATATTTACCCCCGCCACGTGTCACCTAATCGACGGGTAAAAATAGAAATCTTAATTGTGGTACAAACACTACTCCATTCCGAAGTATAAAAAAAAAGACAGAAAAATAAGCCAATGCCCCCAGTAATGCCAAGTGGTACACCAAACTCATCCTTTGTTAGATATTTGGGTGGTCCCCATCACAAAGTGCGTAAAATTCACGCAAATTTGTAGTAGAGAAGAGCTTGAGGCACTCACGTGGTGTCCCAATGACATGGAATAATTACTCGTAAAAACATTTTTTTTTACTTTTTAAAAAATAATAGTAATTAAATGTGCAAGAGCTTAAAGCTTATTCTTGTTTTTTGAACTGCACGCAAATCCAAGATTGAGAGTGTGTGCCTTCAATCAACGAAGGGGGATGATTCTGTAAATGTCGGCCGGACGGCCCGGATGGTCGATGCCGCGAGCAACAATCCCAATGTTCTATAAATCTCATTCGATCGGAACTCGAGGCTGTGCTCGATTTTTTTTTTGGGAGAAAAACTTAGAGAGACAGAGAGATACAATTGCGAGGAGATTGGAGCTTGTAATTTTTATTGATTATACTGGATTGATTGTCCTTTCCTCTCGTGAAGTACATACATAGCTTGTGTATCAAACTACGTAAACCCTTTTCAAATGGGATCCGTTTGTGTTCTTGTGTGATTGTTTCTTGCTTGCCTTGCGTTCTTTCATCTATATTGTTTGCGTTTAAAATTTTCATGCTGCAAATTCGACATTGCTGAAAAGCTATGGTCCTCATTTGTTTTGACCCATGTAAATTTCTTGTAGGTAGCTGAGCTTAGCTGTGCTAAGATTTGTTGGGAGTTTAATTTGATTTAATGGCAGTTACCGAACAATGCTGTCACGACCCAACCAAGCGAGAATTATAATACTCCTAAGGCCTCTCATTAAGCCAAAACATCATTTTCCAAAACTACAAATATATAAACCCTGTTTCATCGTAACCACATACCAAAGCATTTTAATTTACATGAGTTTATAACAATTGAAAAACAGAAAAGGGTTCAAGCCGAAAATCCACAATATTTGCAAGTTTTCAAACGTAAAGAAATATGGAGTATGTAGTAAGGAATGGTTGACAATCTTGGGTAGGCAAAGTTCCTGAAAAAATGAATACAAAAAAGTCAGGAGGTGACAAGGTATTATAATGACAGTTCAAGACCATAGCTGAATAAATTGTAGAGCTATGTTTAAAATATTATCAAGCAAAAGTCAATAGACTAGCATCAATAGTTGCATTTTGATTGCTAACATACAAATCACCACTAGAACGACCAAACCAATTACAATTTTCAGGAGGTGACAAGGTAGAAGAAAAAAAGAGAGTTTAATATAATTAGAAACAACCAACTTTATATGGAAACATCGCTCTTCAGGGGAAGCAGCATATTGAAGTTACCATGCTCATTGAGCTAGTTGATAGGACTGAATTGCGTCTTCCCTGGGGGGAAGTGGAGGTCAATGATGCACAGGATCCATGGGTTTTTCGTTGCTTGCAGCTATACGTTCCAGCATCTCCACAATTGCTGTCATTGATGGCCTAGTTTTTGGTTCGCGTCCAAGACATTTTAGAGCAACCTGAGCTATTTGGAAAGCAGCTTTTGAAGGATACTTCCCTTCCAATCTGGAGTCCATTATGTTTATCAACTTTCTTTTTTGGGGCAAATATGGTTTGACCCAGTCAACCAGATTATGTTTTGCACTTGAAAGGTTTGTATCAAGGACGCATAAGCCTGTAAGCATCTCAACCAATACAACACCAAAACCATACACATCGCTCTTCATGGTCAAGTGCCCTGTTTAACAATAATAATGTCAAATACTGTAACACATCGATAAGGTGGCATTTGTCCAAGTGGCTTTGAAGCGTGCAAAGTTTGGAATATTCATGATTGTGGTAATAGTTCAGCCTTCAGGGATTACCTGTGGCAATATACTCCGGAGCAGTGTAGCCATACGTTTCTATAACCTTCATTGACACATGTGTTTCACTACCTGAGGAACCCAATTTGTCCAAACCGAAGTCTGACATCTTGGCATTGTAGGACTGCCAAAAAGAAATATGTATGTGAAACCAAGTTTAAGTCATGAGGCATTGCCTTCCTAAAACCATTATTTAATGCAAACTTTTTCATTAAAATAGCATCGTGGGAAGATTTGTTTCAACCAAGAGCGTGGTGAGAGTAGGTAAACAACTAAAATGTGTGAAATTCAAAAGTTGCTGCCTCTGAACAATAGAAGTATGATGTTCTACTCAAAGACACATTAGCATTTCTTTTGTTGTCACCCAGATCTAATTCATTGATTGCAGGAAACTTACCTCATCTAGCAATATGTTTGACATCTTGAAATCTTTGTAAATTACTTGTTTTTCCGATGAGTGCAAAAATTCCAGCCCTCGAGCTGCTCCTACTAGTATATTAAGCCGAATGTCCCATGGAAGTGGCTGAACATCAGAGTCCCCTGCACAAGCCAACCCATGAACTGTCTAGCAAGCCAAATGACATATGGTTGATTTGTCTGAGACAAAATCAGTTTGCTCACTGCTAATGGTTGCATTTAACACAAGCTAAGTCTGTTAGCTCTTACTTCCAAAAAGGTGGTTCTCCAAGCTGCCCTTTGGCATGAATTCATAGGCAAGGAGTAGCTCATTCTCTACCCAACAGTATCCTAATAGCTTAACAAGGTTAGGATGAGAAAAACTTCCTAAGAAGTTAAGCTCCGACTGCAATTGAACAAACAGTCAGGATTCAGAAGAATTTGAAGTACTAAAAATAAATAGATGAAACAACTGGTGATCCGAACATGAGACAGAAATATCAGAACTTCATGATGAACACAAAATAAAGTAAATTGAATACCAACTTCCATTTAACTCACAAGTACAATCAACGGTTTCACATCATAAGTTTTCTGCCATTGCACAGGAAATCCTGAATATATTCTCAAGTAACAAAATACAATGTAAGACGAGCTAACGCAGAACAGAACTGGGCATCCTGAAAATTGCATCATTATAGCTCTCATTTGATAACCTGTATATTCATTTGGATTATATGTTCATGGTTCATACTTGTTTTTACCTGTACATTCTTTTCCTTTTGATGTTACATGAGAGTCAAGTACTACTTGGTTATAACTTCTTTTACCATCTCACTTCCAGGACTGAACAAGTACTTTTCATTATGTTCTCTGGGTCTTTTGCAAACAATGGAAAATTCAACTCTAACATTCATTGTCACTGTCGAAAACTCCCACTGCAGTTTCTTGCATTTGGAAACATTCCCAAATGAGCTAGATATTGTTGCTATACAAACATAGAAAACTAGCTAGTAACAAGTGACAATGGAATCAAATAGCCTGATTGCTCTTATTGTTGTCATCTAGAAAGATCAACCCAACAACAATCTGTAAGTGGACATCTAGACAATCCTTAAGACTATACTCATGTACACGAAACACACAAAGAAGAGTTCAAGTCATAGTTATCACAAACACACGGCAAGGAATAATACAGTTTTAAGTCATAGTTATCACAAACAAATAAGATTGTGCACCACAGAGAAGATCTACGAAAGAGATATAAACAAGCAAGAAAGAAGCTAGAGGACAAAGAATACAGCAACTTAACTACTTTAGTAGCGATTGTGTCAATGACACAGGATTTTGTTAAATAAACAATGCATTGAAGTTTCTAAACAAAGATATCCCTCTGAAACTACACCCTGCAGAGTGCAGATTGACAGAGAGTTTCTCTTTTTCTCCGTATGCCTATGTAGTGACCAATTTAAATGGGAATTGAAGTCCTCTCAATGGTTGCAAAATCAACTCCAATACGTTTGTGGCGGACAATGCGGGATATATGGATCCAGAGTACCTCGCGAGTGCAAAGTTAACGGAAAAATCTGATGTGTACTCATTTGGTGTCATCTTACTGGAAGTCCTCTGTGGTAGGAAACCTATGATTATGACACGGGATGAGGATCAGGTTAATTTAGTCCGTTGGTTCAAGACTAACATTGAAAGGTGCACTGTTGATCAGATCATTGATCCAAATCTAACCGACAAGATAGCACCAGAATGTCTGAAGGAGTATGTCACGTTGCAGAAAAATGTGTGCGTGATGTGGGGATTGAACGTCCTCCCATGGATGATATACTGAGCAGCCTCAGGTCTGCATTGCAGCTGCAAGACAATTGGCGAAATGTTTAGGCTGCCCCTCAAAGGATGGGCGCAGGATTTGAAGGTTGGGTGGGCAAAAGTTAAAAAAACATCGTAAGTTCGTAACATATAAAAGGCAATATTAATTTTTACTTTTGTCAATACAGATAAGAAAAATACTATCAAAGAGATTGTCATATATATCTTGGGTCAACGACCTATTCAATTACTCAAATACGGCAATCTATAATTATATTTGCATACCATTTTGCGCATCTCTGGTCATTGTAAATACACTATAGTAGTTCAAAAAACCAAAGTACTAAAATTAACATTATTTTATGAAAAGCTCTTGGTTGGGTGAGTGTTGGATTGTTCAAAACAATGTTGGGCAGGCGAACCGATGTAATTTTCAAATTTCTGAAAAAAAAAATACTATAATTCCAATTAGAAGTGGAAACGTGAGTAGAGCGCTTGTTCGGGCTCATCTGCCCTTCGATACGTCCTTGCTGTCCCTTGTTCTCACAGAAACACGTTATCCGATGGTACTGCGAATGTTGACATGGTCAGTGGTGAATGTTCTGGTGGGATGAATTCCACAAGTTGGTAGACTAGGATTATTTTTCAGCTAACCCAGCACGGTAGCGTTGCCACCAAATCGGTATGGGTAGAATTATGTGCTGGGCTTGTATAGATTTCCAAGGCTACTCTAGGTCCCCCGCCTTTGGTTTGGATCGGTTCTTGCTGAATTAACTAACCCCCCAAAATTAAACAAACTACATTAAATAGATTCTATCATGTTCAGAAGCAATATTCTCAGCAATAATCAATAAATAGATTCTCATACGATTGTGAACAGAAAAACACCTCACGACTACATTCCGTATCATCAAAACCGAAATCTAGGAGAACTGAACAAAAACAAATTAAACAAATCGAAGGAGATTCTAGCTGTTAAGCATAATTTTCTAGCAGCGTGCATTTGTGAATGATCAATACAGATAACTGTGTGTGTGTGTGAGAGAGAATTAACCTCGATTAGCCGAACAATCCCCTTAGACAATCTGAACATGATTATCAGTCACCTCAAACTATACTACCTCATATTTCTAAAACAACAAATGTAACCATTACACAGTCTTTTTCGTATGCCTGTAGCGCTGCATCTATTATATACAACTCATTAAGTAGAACAGAACATTATGACAATTTTCTCAAGAGATTTAATGACAGAACGGAATGGGAACTGTTTGACATATTTAACAATCAGCATAAGAGTTCGAACTCTCTCCGTGGGAAGTTGCATATGAAGTTACCATGCTCGTTACTTGGAGACCTGGTGTTGATAAGACCAATACATTCTGCCTTGCCTAGGGTGAAGTGGAGATCAAAGGCTGCTGTCCACGACGCTACGTAGTATGGCCAGCAGAGTTAATTTGAGGCTCCCAAGGGTTTTCATTGCTTGCATTGATACGTTCCAGTGTCTTCAAAACTTCTTTCATCGATGGCCTTGTTTTGGAATACGCTCCGAGACAATTTAGAGCCAGATGAGCTATTCCTAGTGCAGCTTCTGGAGGATATTTCCCTTTCAACCTGGAGTCCATTATGATTGTCAACTTTCTTCTATCAGCTAAATAGGACTCGACCAAGCCTACCGAACCACTTGTCCAAATACGCCTCGATGCACGAGACCCGGTAAGCATCTCAACCAATACAACGCCAAAACAATACACATCGTCGTTCTTCACACGCAACTGATCATCTGTTGAACAAGCATGACGATAACATGGTGACACATCAATTCGGTGGGCTTAGTTCATATCACTTTGAAGGGTGCAATAATTGAATGGTCGATTTTGATAATTTTAAGAAAGTGTGATTAATAGCCTGAAGCTTGAAAAGGTTCAGGGATTACCTGAGGCCAAATAGCGTTCATAGTTATACTCATCAAGGACAGAACATTTTTGGGAATCCAACTCCGCATAAGAGAAATCCGAGATCTTGGAATTGAACAACTGCCAAATGGAATTACGTATGTCAGACTAAGGTTTTAATTATCATGCCTTCCCTCCCTAAAATCATCTAAAAGATGGAAAGCTTTTTGTTACTGGTTCACTGTTTTTGTTATCAACACAATGTGGCCAGGAAAAAGAATTCCGTGCAAGAGGGGAGTGGAGTGGAGGAAGATAAATGACTGAATGAATGCAATTATAAAGTTGATGCCTTTAAATAATAAAGTGATAATTATGATGTTCGACCCTCAAATAGAATCACAGTCCTTGATGTAGGATTTGGCGGAGGACTTCTTTGTATATATCGTTAACAGAAAGTAAAGGTTCTTTGAACGAAAGAGGAAGAGTTTAGGGCTGTTTTGTGGTTGCTCCATAACAACCTCTCAGAAATTTTGGAACAGTAAAACATGCTGAGTTTATGCAGCAAATAAACAAAGATGAAATGAAGTCTAAGAAGCACTCCGAGAAGCTAGGCATCACACTAATGAAACTGACCTGTAATATACTCATCCAGTATGATAGAAGAAGAATATACTACTGTCACCATTACAGAAATTTCAATGGGGTTGTTTGGTATAGGTTTTGAGGGAGGTTTTTGGGGGAATGACTGATAGATAGATAGATAGACGGGAATAAAAAGTGGAGAGAAAAATTATAGGCAACCATGGTAAGAGAGACGGTGTGGTTCTGGAAACCCTAAGTGAATCATCCTTGTCAGGTCACCAGGGCCTAATTAATTGGTTGCTGGAAACTTACCCCATCAAGCAATATATTTGATGCCATGAATCCTCTGCAAATATCTAGTCTTTTTAATGTTTGCAAAAATGCCAGGCCTCGAGCTGCTCCTATTAGTATCTTAAGCCGAATGTCCCATGGCAATGGCTCAACAGCAGAGCCGCCTGCATACAACCAAACCACAAAATGAATTTTGTTGATTTATAGAAGACAACATGATCAGTGTGCATTAATGCTTGCACATCTTGCAGCAATTATATCATAAATTACTTCTATTCGCTCTTACATCCAAAAAGGTGGGTCTCCAAGCTTCCTCTTGGCATGAATTCATAGACGACGAGTAGCTCGTCATCTTCCCAACAGTATCCCAATACCTTGACAAGGTTAGAATGAGAAAGCCTTCCTAAGAATCTAACCTCAGACTGCAAGAATACAAATATCAAACAAACAAACAAATGAGCCGACAGCAATAAGATGAATATTTCTTTGTGAAACAACTCTTAATCGCGAATATGACAGAGAAATAGAGTACAATCAAGGTTTTAAAGGCACCGCCAAAAACAAAATACAAATGACAACCTCTCAAAAGAACTGAAGTATTTGAAAATAAAATGTTGAAGCGTCTAGCGATCCCAAATATGAGAGAGAAACATAGTATCACCAACATTTTATAGGCTTTAAACAGAGAAAAATAATTACATGGTCTATTAATCCAAAAGTAAAATTTACAAGATAAAAAATAGCACTGATATCCTTTGACTTGTTTCTAGATGCCACTAAACAGCTAATTAAATCAGTTAAACCTTAACAGAACCAGGCAACTGAAAAACACATCATACCACTCTCAACAACTTAACTCAATTAAACTTGATTTTAGAGGTTCTCAATTAATAATTCTATATGTATTGTTTTCTTTGCAACTATTTTGTTACTTTCTCCCAATGTAAAGGAAAGCGAAGGATTGGGAAAACCTTTGTCTTTACAATCTGAAATCAAAAGTAGCATTTGAAGTGTGATGCCGTATGAGAAAGTCAAAAAACTTGCTCATTAATTTGATGCTAAATCCCCTACAAGCACTTCTTCTTGTTAATTATAGATCTTAACATTCCATCATTGCACTGTCTAGAAAATCCTTACTATTATCTTGTACATGGAGAGCAAAGAAATAATATTAAAGGTATAAGACGTAGTTAACACATCTCAACTATCACAGTGTAAGAATGTCCAGAACAAAATCCAGGGAAGAAATCAACTTGTATTAAGAAGTAACAGGGCAAATATATTGGAGTTTTGTTAACGTTTGCAAGATAACACAGATTTCTGAACAAAGAACCCTCAGCCTGCCTCCCCCACCAAACCTAAACCTTCATACGAAGATGGAGTCCTCTTTTGCACATTTTTTTGGCAGCTAAAACAATGGTAATTAATTTCAATTTGCAAGAAACAAAAACTTACCCACAGTTGCTATTTTGGTTTCTGCACTACAAAGGTCATTCCGTAATAATTCCAACCCTCTAAACAGAAAGTAAAGCATGACTAGAAACAGTAATAGGCACCAGCCGCACCACAACCCCCAACCTAAACCTAAAACCAATGCTACCACATCAGGCAACAATTATCAGAATCCCAGATGATGAAAACAAATCTTGAAAAGCAATGACACTCGTATTCGAAACCATTACTTGATTAAAGGAGTACTCTATACGTCAGCTAATTATAAAGACAGAATATGCAGCCATACAAGAGAATTAAATCCTAGGCTTAGATAAGGTTTGTTGCACGACGTGATTAACTATAAAGCACAACTCTAATAGGTATAGACAATAATAGAAAGGGGGTTAAGACTTCAATGAATATTTCACCAACAAATTTTTGTTACTTGAATTACCTGCCAATCCTCAAATATGTGAATCCTCTCATTGTCCAACTTCTTGACCACAATATTTAATCCACTACCGTTGTTTAATGCCACATTCTTATGAAGCATTCCCCTGTAAACTGCCCCGAAACGTCCTTCTCCCACATCAACTCTGAAGTTTTTGGTAGCTTTCCTCAATTCTGAGAAACTGAATATCCTTAAATTTGGGGTGGTTAAGATCCGCTCATCCAGATATGACATATCAGTGTCACCCCGTGCAGAGATGCTTTCATTTGAAGAAGGAGCACTGTTGGCTGTCGGAGATATGCCTAATTTCAGATGCAATTTAAGAAGAATACAACCCTGTAACTCAAAATAGGGACAGAAATCCGGTGCAAGTTACAAAAGTATGAATGAGAAAATCTCCTTGGCTGGTCGGCTCGTTTGTGGCTGTACCTCTGGCTAAAAACTCAATACCCCTCTGAAAAAGATTTTTCTTTGACCTCTTCTAGCGTTGGGTATCATCATTAAATTGCACCGAAGTGGATTGGGAGGAAATAGTACCTTGTGGAAGAATGTCATTTTTCTGTGTGTTTTTGTCATAAATCTCTTGATTGAAATCCCCATGAACACTGACCTCCTCCCCTTTCTCCTCCTTCTCCTCTGTGTAAGAATGTCTGGGTTGCTCCTGTGACGCCAACATGCACTTGAGGCTCGCCATGACATCAGTCATTGTAGGCCGTCCATTTGGATGCTCATGCAAGCAATTATTAGCAACTTCTGTGAACACCTTCAAACACTGTGGCGAGATTTGGGCTCTCATACTTTGATCAACGAGTTGATCAAGTTTTTCCTCTTTGATACATTGTCGAGCCCATCGTGTTAGACTGTGTTGCTCCTCCTCAAGCCGTAGATCCACTGCCGGCCTCCCACAAAGCACTTCTAACAACACGACACCAAATGCATAGACATCTGATTTCTTAGTAAGTCTACGAGTTAAGAAATACTCTGGATTAAAGTAACCAAATGTGCCTTTAACAGCAGTGCTAACATGAGTGTGGGAATGGCTTGTGGTGCCCACTTTGCACAACCCAAAATCTGAAATCTTGGCTACCCAATCCTTGTCGAGAAGAATATTTGTGGTCTTCACATCGCGGTGTATGATACCGCGTCGAGTACCTGTATGGAGGTAATCCAGTCCACGAGCAGCGCCGATGCAAATTTTCATCCTTTGCATCCATGACAGATGACAAATAGTGCCATTACCAAAAGTATAATGCTTATAAAAGATTATCAGCAAGTGTACCATGCTCCATGTACTCGTAAACATGCTCCATGTACTTGTAAACAAGGATCATCTCCTGCCATTCATCACAACAGCCTATAAGACTGACGAGATGCGTGTGCCGAAGGTTAGAAAGCATCTCAATCTCTGTCCAAAACTCATCTGCGCCTTGGTTAGACTTAGATTTCAACCTCTTTAAGGCAAAAATAGTAGTTCCATCGTCAATGAACCTTCTATAGACATTACCAAATCCGCCACTTCCAATGACCAATTCATCATCGAAGTTGTTGGTCATTGAAAGGACCTCAGAAAGTGAGAAGTGATGACACAACCCTTCCGACGGTAACAGTGAGATGCTCTTTCCACCAACTAATTTCTCACCCCAAACACGCAATTTGTAGACAATAATATTCAGAATGGAGAGTAAAATTACTAAAACAGTTGCAATGGTATTTCCATTTGAAGCATCGACAAACTTTCGGGGAGTTGCATTACTAGATGTCGAAGCACGTGCCAGGGGCATCGGGTTCACCCAGCAAGATTTCTGTCGGGGTTGCTCAGCTTGAATACCTCTAACCCCCGCAGTACTGCATCAATGTGTTCAATCCATTCATTGTTGTGAGGGAAATATGTTATGAGCAGATTGTGTTTTCCCTCCATTCTATCTCCTTCCATCATCACCGCATAGTCCCTATACACCACAACCCTGTTTCCACCGCTCCATTTGATAACGTCAGCCTTAGCGTCCGCAACATGTTCATTGACAAAGACAAAGATACTGAATTTTGTGTGGTCACTCTCTTCTCTCTCGTATTCAAATTCACAGAAATGTAACCTGAGCAGGTACCTGAATCCCAAATCGATAGGAAACTTCCACATAAAATTAAAGGTACCGTTCCCTTGCCTATCTGGAATCATTGACCATGATGTTTGGTAAACTTTCTGAGGAGCAGTGTATGATGGTATACTTGTGTATTTGATGCGAAGGGTGGTAGTAACTGGCTGGACATATGATGATTCCATCAAAAAATTTGAGTGCTGAGACCAATCACGAAACAAACCTGTATCTTCTATGGATGAGATGGCTGTTCCACCCACATTTAACCGCTGCACCATCTCGAGTGCAATGCTTTTATCAATTGGGAGTCGAAAATTCTAGCCGACAACATGTGCACCTGCATCACCTTCTTGTGTATGATAAAGTCCAGCCAGCATCGAGACGATTTCGATCCCATTGACAAAAGCATATGCCTCATCAGAAGAACCACCTAATGAGGAGAGAACGTTATGATTAGTGGCTGATTTTCTTCCACATTCACACAATACTCTTTAACAAGAGAGTCCAAGCCTGAAGCATCAGCTGTAAGGGAAGCGCTAAAGTTGCTAAGAAGGGTATATGGACCAGCTTTTACAGTAAAAAAGGCCTTAGACCGTTTAAAACCACCCCGGTATGAAGCTGGGTAGAAATGTAGGCGGACAAGCTTTTGGCCGGGGGAGATTCGGAATGCATATGTGAAAGGCCAACGAGAGCTGGGCCGACATAGAAGGCACTGGATCAGGATAAAGTGGTGGGTTAGTGGCTTTTGAGCTAATCAATTTTCCTTTGTTACTAACTTACTATGTAAATGTGCGTAATTTGAATGGATATCTCCGGTCCATTGCCGGCCATCTACTGCAGTAGAGTTGCCGGAGAAGCCGCAGTTTACTGCTATGTTGTCAATTGGGTGATAACGAACAGAAAAAAGAATTTGATTGAGAGGACATTGAAATGCATTTTTTTTGTGGGGTGCTGAGATGGAGCTAATGAGAGGTTTTGGAAATGATCAAAAAAAAGAAATGATCAAAGTGAGGAAGAGATTATGAAAAAAAAAAAGTCCGGAAATTGCAGAGGGGGTGGACAAAGACTTGGACTTCGTTAATTGACAGTCAACACAGATATTTCTTGGTACATGGTTTTAACAAAATGAGTGGACGAGACTGGACGTACACATTTAACATTCAATTTGGCTTGGTCATTTGAGTGGGTCGCTCTGTAATGACTACGTCTAAATATCACATTTTGAGTACCATGTGACCTGTCGCCATTGTATTGATAAAATGTGTTCCATTTTGTCATGTAATAGAGCACATTCTATCATACTCAGATATGATCACCAGGGCCGGCCAGGGGGTAAGCCCCGCAAGCCGGCCGGCTCGGGCAACCCCCTACAAGGGGCAACAAAAAAAAAAATTTGTATGTATACAAAAAAAAAATAGAACTCCAGCAAAAAATATATTTAGGGGCATCATCCAAAAAATTTTGTACAAATTTTTAAAAAAAAGTAAATATGTATGGTTTCCACCTACTTTAAAAAATTATGATACTTGAGAAAATTAGGAGGGTAAAAGAGAGGTTTTTACATACCTGGGGTAAATAACAGATAAAAAAAATTAGGAGGGCAAATTATTAAGAGAGAAAATTAGGAGGGCTATCAGATAAGAAGAAAAAAAGAAAAGGGACACTATAGCCAAAACGAGAAGGGACGGATGATGTAATTCAAGCTAAATGAACAATATAATCTTGTTTTTATCCTTTTTTTGTTGTTGCTTGTATGTCTTTTTTTTTATACTTAACACAAGTGGGCAACGAGCCCTGTTATTCACAATAAAGATTTGGAGACAACCACATAAGGAAAAACTCTGAAAAAACAAGGTTCCCTAAAAATCCGTAAAAAACCCTAAAAGTATGAATGCGAATTACTAAGTTACTCTACCAGCAAAAATCACGCAAGCAAACAATCCCACAACGCAGAGATATACGTGGAAAACCCCAGAATGGGTAAAAACCACGGGAAGGAATCAAATCACTATAATCATTGTGCAGTTACAAATATACCTATCCAAACGATGTAAATCCTCACAACGTTCTAAGTGCTACCTGCCGAGTCACACGTATACCGCACCCAGTGATCTTGATCGCCAACGGCCTTGAGTCCACAGGCCCTCCGATTACTAACGAAAATTTTCCTTCAGAAAAACAGCTCACAAAGAACCTGTTGCTTCCATGTATTCTTCTCCTCCCGCTCCACCCTTCACGCTGTATAATATATGGACTTTCCGCACATTGCTTTTGCTGCCTCTTTCCTTTTATATGGCTGTGGTAAAAGTAAAACCCTAGGAATGAAAAGTACATGTCAATAATTAATCCCTTTGTGTTGATTTTTTTAACGTTGCTTCTATAATTTAAAAGGCAGTAGATTCCAATTGATACCCAAATTAATTCCTCCATCTGTCAGGCTTCGTCAAAATTCATCTCGCTGTAGTCGATCCCTTTTTATCCAATTTGCTCACTCTCGATTACAAATAAAAATAATTCCTTCCACTCAAATCTTATACAGACTCACTAGCCTATAAAAATAATAAAATTACAACTCAATATAAAATATGTGTTTTGTCAAACGGAATTGCCAATACACAAAGTCTCCGGAATATGGTCCTTACAAACTCGTTTGGGCCCATTCTAGGTCCCACAAAAATTTAGAAAAATATCCATAAATTTTTTAATATTATTTTTATGGGGCCTGTAAAAAATTAACTCCAACGGACATTAGTAAGTGTTACTTTTGAATTCATATGGACGAATTGAGCAGTTTCGCCCCAACGAATCCAAAAGTAATACTTACCGATCGATATCCCTTGGAGCCGATTTTTTACAGGGCCCCATAAAATAATATTCAAAAAATTTTGGATATTTTTCCAGATTTTTGTGAGACCCGAAATGAGCCCAAACGCATTTTTCCTTGCGTGGTTCCCTGTAAATCTTCCTTGCGATTATAATTTTCGAGTGGGCAACCAAGCGGACGGTCAGGCTTGGGCAACCCAAATGTCGGAACCGGCACTGATGATCACCATAGGATTGTGGGATTGCGGTCGGTAAGAACACACAAAGAACATACCGACCAAAACCAAAACTTTAAATTAGTACTTTTGCAACTAAAAAATGAGTGATCTTTGGTACTTTTAAGTGCTTTCGTAATCATGCATAAATTTAAAACAATCAAAACCAAGGATCGAGGGGAATGGATAGCCTTGAGAATCCACTAAAAAATTTGCTAAAGCGAAAGTGCACAAACCTAAACACTACAAATTCAATCAACTCAAAAGAAATTGCTAAAATTGCAAAACAAATTTTATAATTTTATCCTTTCGAATAATAGTAATTTTGCATGGCCAATAAAAGAGAAAAGTAATACTATAAATTTTGTTTTTTAAATAAACTTATCTTTTCGCCATTTTTGCTCGCAAAATGCATAAAAGGGTTCAATCTTTTTTACTAATCTTTTCGGCCTCCAATAAGTGTCAGGGTCACGGTCAGGGCGGGCCCTGTTCTAGTTCAAGCAATTAAACTCTATCTTCTACAGTACTACTTGTGATTGGGAATCAAAAAAACTAAGAGCAGGGACAATTCGCAGGGACAATCCGCAGGGACATGGATCCTGAAAAAATCTAAAAAAATATCCATAAATTTTTGAATATTATTTTATGGGGCCCTGTAAAAAATCAGCTCCAATGGATATCGGTAAGTATTACTTTTGGATAAGTAGGGGCGAAACTGTCAATTCGCCCCTACTTATCCAAAAGTAATACTTATCGATATCCACTTGAGCTGATTTTTTACAGGGTCCCATAAAATAATATTCAAAAATTTATGAATATTTTTTTAGATTTTTTCGGGATCTAAATGGGGCCAAATGCGTTTGTCCCTGCGAATTGTGGACTGGTAAAGAAATGCAACTCTTCCGAGTTTTAGTATAAATTCGCAAAACAAACCTGTTGATTCTGATTTACTACAGTCTTGGGATCATCTCTCTCCTCCATCGTCGTCGCCGTGCTCTAATGCTACCATTTTTCCACAACAAGAATCTTAACCCTTTGTAGAAACCCAGATTCTATTTCCTAATCTAACTTCATTTCTTCCTTCGACGGTCTGATTCCACGAAATTACAAAAATATGCACATCGGTACATAGCGGCGGAGCCAGGATTTTTGTTACCGAAGGCGCTGGCTCAACAGACATATATTTTTTGTGGGAACGTATACTTATTATTATATCATAAGATTTTTGCTTTTCAGTTCATTACAATTGTACATTTAATTGATTCTTTATACTAATTCAACTATAACGTATTTATTTTTTATTTATAAAAGAAATTGAGAAATGACAATATAAAATAACCATTTTTTTATCAAATCAAAGAAAAAATTATTAAGATTATAAGTAATTATATACGAATAATTATCAATAATATTTAAAATCAAGTAGATATAAAATAAAAATCTTAAGACTCGGACGCTCGAGAAGCCAGAGCCTTGGGCTGGGGGCCCCGAGCCCTACACACCTCCGCCCCTATACATATGCATGCAGGGCTGTGTTATGCGTTTGCACAAGGAGTGATTTTGCGGAGATTACCATAGGCAATTTCAGATTTCCAATGAACCACGAAGTTGGCTACTCATCTCCCTCTTCAAGTGGTGAACAAGATTTGAGTCGCATGGGGGCAGGGTCTGGATCCCTGTACTAACTCTAACATCCCCTACTTATGCGCTAATGTATAACCAAAATGGTGGAGACGAAATACTAAAAACTAAAATGAAGAATGCACAACAAGAAAATAAAATATTTGCAACTTCCTTGCATAAGAATTTTTGAGTTTAAAATTGCTTTCTTAAAAAATAAGTATTTAAAATTTGTTCTGGAACACAGCTACTTATTGTTTTTTTGGGTTTTCTCTTGTTTTGTTTTTATTCAAAAAAATCGTGTTTAATCACTTTTTTTTTTTGGGTTTTTTGAGTAAAACATTGTGACTTTTACTCAAATATTTTGAAAAGTAGCCACTTTTCAGCAAAAAAGAAGAAGTAAAAACTGGATATTTGCAAAAATATTTGGGTACTTTAATTTTTCGATTCTTCTAATCGAGACAAATCAATAATCCACATAAGTTTGGGGAAAAGCTAAGGAAAGCAAATTTTTTTTGAGTAATGTTTGCAACGGGGTCTAATGTATGCAATAGGGTGTCGGATGGGTTTTGGCTCTTGAATCAGGTGGGTTTGGGTGATGGTTTCCTGACTTCTCCAATGGAAACAATGAAAATGTCAACAGGCACATCCAGTGGTGATACCGCAGTGGTTACAAGATCCACGAGAGAGTGCTTGGTCCGACATCCAAGCTAAATGGCTTTTATTATTAATAAATTTTTTGTTTGTGTTGTTTTGTTCTTGTACTTTATTCTTGTTTTATTTATATATGAGATGATGTACTATCGAGTTGTCAACCTTCATAATAAAAGAAATCAAGGATCTACCTGTTTTATTTATATATGAGATGATGTACTATCGAGTTGTCAACCTTCATAATAAAAGAAATCAAGGATCTACCATTTTCAATTGGGTCTGAAGAATGGATAGGGGGCCAAGTAAGAGGAGAGCAATCTTGTTCACCTCATTGTCGGAGTCACAGTCATGTACAAGGTGAGCAAAATTGTTCTCGAGTAAGAGTGGACGGTCGACGACATTCAATGGTGGCGGCCGTTCAATTAAACCACCGTCTTATTTAATCCCTATTGCCACCTACCTGCTTCAATTCGTGTGCGTGTGTGTGTACATTTAAATTGAAGTAGGCAGGCGACAGGAGAAATGACAATCTCTGAGTCTAAAAACTTGGGAGGGCATTATTGTCTTAAAAAATATTCATTGATGGAAAACTTAACGGTGCAAATTAGTCCATAAAGTAAAGGGAGTTATGCACTAATAAATGATATGAGGGTGAGTATCCGCACAAGCAGCAAACCATGGAGTGTAAATGAAGTTTGACCCACAGGTTTACGTATCATGGCTTGGGGAATTAATTCTAAGCTCCCAAGGGTTTTCCATGGCTTGCGCTGATACTTTCCAGTGTCTCCACGACTTGTTTCATTGATGGCCTTGCTTTGGGTTCATCTTCGAGACAACGTAGAGCAAGATGAGCTATTTGCAGGGCAGCTTCCTCAGGATATCTCCCTTCCAACCTGGTGTCGATTACGGTTGCTAACTTTCTTCTATTAGTTAAATAGCGCTTGACCCAGTCTACCAGATTATGTTGCCGACGCGGACGATTCGTATCACGTGCACGTAACCCCGTAAGCATCTCAAGCAATACAACACCAAAACTATACACATCGCCCTTCACATGCACATAACCTGTTGAGCGAGGATGATGTTGATATGGTAACACATCAATTCAGTGGGCTTAGTTTAAGTTGTTTTAAGGCGTGCATCAATTGGATGGTTGATTTGATAATATCACGACAGCTTGTTAATAGCCTGAAGCTTGAAAAGGTTCAGGGATTACCTGTGAAAACATATTCTGGGGCTTCGTAGACAGGATGCATCACTGGATATCTTGTTGGCACATACCCACAACATTTTTCAGGGGAATCCAACTCTCCATAGCTGAAGTCCGAGATCTTGGAATTGAATGACTGCCAAATGGAATTAAGTATGTCAGAGTAAGGCTGTAATTATCAAGCTATTCCTTCCTAAAATCATCTAAAATATGGAAAGCGTTTTGTTACAAGTGTATCAGCACGAGGTGGACAGAAAACCACATTCTGAGCAGGAGTGGAGGGAGATAAATGACTGGATTTTTTTTCCGAAAAAAAAAAAGACTGAATTCAATTTTTAAAAAAAAATTTTGGCAAAAAGAATTTCATTCATCACAAGTGAAGGATAAAAAAATGAAATTTGTACAATAAGAAAATAAAAGCATTGAGAGAGTCTCGCAAAATGCACAATGCCCTCCTACTACTGCTACTCACAAATTCTAAACCTACCTCTCGCCTCTCCAAATTTTCTTTTTTAAGCAAAAAACAAGGGGGAAGAGCTAACTTCACAACCAAAAGCTTGAGCCACAACCAAGCACCAAACGAAAGCTTGTCACCCTATGCCTCTCCATTGTGGTTGTCACACCCAAACACCCCATAATTGCCACCATAACGCTGCCTCGAAACAACCCCGAAACACACCAAATCAGCCCAAAAGAAGCTCCTAAATCAGCCCAAAACAGCCCCAAACGCCCCAAATCAATTTTAAAGTTGCTGCCTTAAATGAAAAAATGACAAGCATGATGTTCGGCCCTTCAATAGACTCACACTCCTTTGATGTAGGATGTCCTGGAGGACTTTTGCGTCCATATAGACAAAAAAAAAAAGGACTTTTGCGGATGCTCCTATGCTGTGAACAGAAATTTTGGAATAGTGAATACGATCATTTTACGCAGAAAACAAAAGAAGCAAGATGAAATGAAGTCTAGGAAGCATATCTAGAAGCTAGGCATCACACCTAAGGCTAGAGTGTCATTGCACAACTCACAGAAAAGCTTGGAAGCTCAGCAAATTTCTCTAAATATTTAACTCTAGTTATTCAGAAGCATTAACGAGTGTTATGTAGTTATTCAGAGTTGTATTTTCTCTATGAAGCTCTCTCCATTCATTTATTTTCCTATATTAAAGGTTTCATCTTTTTATCAGGTTGATTAATTGATGAAATGCCGATAGAATAAAAAAAAAAAACTGGTTTTATATAGACAGAGAAACAAAAAAAAAAAAAAGAAACCAAGACTAGGACTTCAAAGCAAGAAACTTATCACACAAAATATAGACTTCTGATCCCTAACTGATACCCCATAAGACAAGTCCAACACAGATAAAAACCAAATACATAATTGGACCCGCAAGATGATCCATGGGCAACTCCTGCTCCACATGTCAAGTAAAGGCAGTAAAGTACAAATATTTCCTTCACTCAAAACAGTATTAGATACCATGACGACAATTACTGTGAATGCTTCATTTACATCTCATCTTAAATCAATGGAAATTTCGTAGGTGGTCGAATCCTTAAATCCACTTTTTCTTGAGCTTCTTATAGACTGCATCATCCTTGTCATGTCACCTGGCTCTAATTAATTGGTTGCAGGAAACTTACCTCATCAAGCAATATATTTGAGGCCTTGAATTCTCTGCAAATTACTGGTGTTTCTAATGCGTGCAAAAATGCCAGGCCTTGGGCTGCTCCTATTAGTATCTTAAGCCGAATATCCCATTGAACAGCAGAGCCCGCTGCATACAAGCAAACCATAAAATGAATTTCGTTGATGTGTAGAAGACAACATCAGTGTACAGAAATGCTTGTGCATCCTGAGGTAATTATAACATAAATGACTTCTATTCACTCTTACTTCCGAAAAGGTGCTGCTCCAAGCTGCCGTTTTGCATTAATTCATAGACAAGGAATAGCTTTTGATCGTAATATGGGTCTTGATCTACCCAATAGTACCCCAATATCTTAACAAGGTTAGAATGAGAAAGCCCACACAAGGGACCGAGCGTATGCTGCAAGAATACAAATATCAAACAAACTAATACGCAGACGTCATTAAGAAGAATATAAATTGGTGAAACAACTCTGAGCCACAAACAGAGGAGAGAAATAGAGTACTACCAAAGTTTTAAAGACACCGCCCAATAAGAAAATACAAATATCAATTTCTCAGAAGAACTGAATTATGTGAAAATAAAATGTTGAAGTGTCTAGCTATCCCAAATATGAGAGAGAAACATAGTAAGATCCAAATTTTATAAGCATCACAGAACATAAAAAAAAAAATTACATGTTCTATTAATGCAAAAGTAAAATTTACAAGATAGAAACTGCACTAATATCCTTTGTGACTTTGACTTGTTTCCATACGGCACTAACCAACTAACTAAATCAGTAAAACCACAACAGAACCAGAAAACTTGAAAAAAAAAAAAAAAAACATGTTACAACTCTCAACAATTGAACTAAATTAGAAATTCCACACAGTAATGTTTTCTTCTGCTCTTTTTTGTTAATTCCTTCAAATGGAAATTAAAGCAAGGATTTTGGAAAACCTTTTTCTTAGCAGTTTGAAATCAAAAGTAGCATTTGATGTCTGATGCTGTATGAGAAAGTCAATTACAACTTGGTCATTAATTTGATGCTAAATCCCCAACAAGCACTTCTACTTGTCAAGTGTCAACTGAATATCTTATAGCCCAGTAACATTCTGTTATTGCACCATCAAGAAAATCCCCACGTACATGGAGAGCAAACAAGGAATATTAAACAACAAAGTTGGTTTACTTAATGGCAATGGTCACGGTGTAACAGCATCGGGATTATCAAACGATACACAATGGGAACCAGGTTGTTGCGATTGTGTATTTTTCAAATTCAGTTTTGAACAAAAAAACTTTCAAATGCCTAGATCACCCGTAACGGTTGACTATCGTTGGTAACGGCTGTAAAGCAGTCCATGAATTGAAAATGTAGTATGTAACCGAAACCGGCCGATACACATACAATTCTTCGTCTCACTGATATATTAGGGTGTATCAGCATCGCAAGGCTCAAAAACTGTAATGGCCTCTATTTAAATTCATTGAGATGTAGTAAACACATCTCAACACTATAGGAACTAGAGGCCGGGAAGGAAGAGATAAATTATGAAGGAAAAAACTAAGAAAGCAACAAGATAATGAAGCACCTCAATAATTTCAGTAATGAATGTGTAGTTGACCATGAGTTTTGCTTTTAGATTTCTGGTAACAACAAAATCTACTCATCCATAACTAAGACTAGATCGAGGCTGGGCACATGCAATTTGTGTGCAAGTCGAATTTTGCATATTTTGTCAACATTCGATCAAACAAACAATGTGCATATTTTGTCAAGATTTGACTTGCCACGCATCGTGGGTGGCTCGGCCTCTAGAACACTCTTTATGGTTATGAGTTTTTTTGTTGTTGTTGATAAAGCATTTAGGAGGCTGTTTTTTCCCATAAGCAGGGGAAAAATTGGAAGTTCAAATTTCTTGACCGAACATCAAGGTCTTAGTGAATTTACCGCTTGACCAAATATTTTTACGGCAACTCTGTATTTCAAACCTCCATGGTTTTTTTTTGTGCCTTTTATTGATAACAATCTAACCAAAACATTAACAAAGATGGTTACTTTTTCCTAAAGAAATTAATGACCAAATAGGAGGTCTTGCTTCCGAAGCCTACCTTAATTTCAATTTGCAATTAGTTGAGAGTCTGAGACTCACCCACAGTTACTATTTTGGTTTCTGCACTACAAAGGTCATTCCATAAGAATTCCCTCTAAACAGGAAGTAAGTAATCCATGCTTACAATTTACAAACAGTAATAGGCACCACCAGCCCTAACCCCAACCTAAACCGGTGATTTTACGTGTCTGGCAACAGTGTGCCGAATCGCAGTTGATGAAACAAATCTTGTAACACAATCATACTCGTAGTTGAAACCATTTCTTGATTAAAAGAGTACTCTATACTTCAGTCAATTGTAAACACAGAATAAACAGGCATACAAGAGAATAAAATAATAGACTAAGATAAGTTTCATTGCACTACGTGATCGAGTGTAAAGCACTACTCTAACAGGTACAGAAAAAAGAAGGGTGGCTAAGACTTCCATAAATTATTCACCCACTAATTTGTGTTAGTTGAGTTATGTACCTTAATATACCGGCATCTGTACATCCGTTTTATCGCAACAACAAATCCACTACCGTTGCTTGATGTCAGTTCCGCATCAAGCCAACCCCTATAAACTTTGCCATAACGTCCTTCTCCCAACAATGTATCGAAGTTTCTGGTTGCATTCTTCAATTCTGAGAAACTGAATATCCTTAAATTTGGGGTGGGTAAGATCCGCCCATCCAAATATGGCATATCAGTGTCACTCCCTGAAGAGATCTGCCAGTTGCCAGTGATGTTGCTTTCATCTGAAGAAGCAGTGTTGGTTGCTTTGTAAGAAAAATACAACCATGTAACTCAAAATAGGGAGGGAAATCTGGTGCAATTTACAAAAGTATGAATGAGAAAATCACCTTGGCTGGTCGAATCGTTTGTGGCTGTAGTTCGAATCTCTACGTCATCTATTCCCATCGACCGGATACCCATAACTCCAGCTAAAAATACACTAACCCTTTGAGACAGATTTTTCCTCGACCTCTTCTGGCGTTGGGTATCACCATTAAGCTGCACCGGAGTGGATGAGGAGGCAACAATACCATGTGGATGGGTATTATCATTAAGCTGCACCGGAGTGGATGAGGAGGCAACAATACCTTGTGGAAAAATTTCAGTTTGCTGTTTGTTCATATCATTGTAATAAATCAGCTGGTTGGGATCCCCATGAACATTGACATCCTCCTCCTCTTCCTCCCCTTTCTCCTCCTCCTCCTCTGTACAAGCATTTCTCGGTTGCTCCTGTGAAGCCAACATGCACTCGAGGCTCGCCACGACATCAGTCATGGTAGGCCGTCCACTTGGATGCTTATGCAAGCATTTATTAGCAACTTCTGTAAACACCTTCAAACACTGTGGCAAGATTTGGTCCCTCAAACTGGGGTCAATAAGTTGATCATGTTTTTCCTCTTTGATACATTGTTTAGCCCACACTGCTAGACTGTGTTGATCCTCCTCCAGACTTAAATCCACGGCCGGCCTCCCACAAAGCACTTCTAACAACACGACACCAAATGCATACACATCTGATTTCTTAGTTAGTCTATGAGTTGAGAAATATTCTGGATCCAGGTAACCAAATGTGCCTTTAACAACAGTGCTAACATGAGAGTGGGAATGGCTTGTACTGCCCTCTTTGCACAACCCAAAATCTGAAATCTTGGCTACCCAATTCTTGTCTAGAAGAATATTTGTCGTCTTAACATCGCGGTGTATGATACCGTGTCGAGTACTTGTATGGAGATAATCCAGTCCGCGAGCAGCACCGATGCAAACTTTCACCCTTTGGTCCCATGACAGATGACAATTAGTGCCATTACCAAAAGTATAAAGCTTATAAAGATGATCGGCAAGTGTACCATGCTCCATGTACTCATAAACAAGGATCATCTCCTGCCGTTCATCGCAATAGCCTATAAGACTCACGAGATGCGTGTGCCGAAGGTTAGAAAGCATCTCAATCTCTGTCCGAAACTCGTCTGCGCCTTGGTTAGACTTAGATTTCAACCTCTTTAAGGCAAAAATAGTTGTTCCATTGTCAATGAACCCTTTATAGACATTACCAAATCCACCACTTCCAATGACCAATTCATCATCAAAGTTGTTGGTCATCGAGAGGACCTCAGAAAGTGAGAAGCGATGACACAACCCTTCCGATGGTAATGGTGAGATCCTCTTTTTGCCAACTTTCTCACCCCAAACACGTAATTTGTAAACAAGTATATTCAGAATGGAGAGTAAAATTACTAAAACAGTTGCAATGGTATTTCCACTTGAAGCATAGACAAACTTTCGGGGAGTTGCATTACTAGATGTCGAAGCACGTGCCAGGGGCATCGGGTTCACCCCAGCAAGATTTTTGTCGGGGTTGCTCAACTTGAATACCTCCAACGCCCGCAGTACTGCATGAATGTTTTCAATCCATTCATTGTTGTGAGGGAAGAATGTTATGAAAAAATTGTGTTTTCCCTCCATTCTATCTCCTTCCATCATCACCACATAGTCCCTATACACCGCAACCCTGTTTCCACCACTCCATTTGATAACATCAGCTTTAGCGTCCGCCACATGTTCATTGACAAAGATACTAAATTTTTTGTCGTCACTCTCTTCTATCTCGTACTCAAATTCACAAAAATGTAACCTGAGCAGGTACCTGAATCCCAAATCGACAGGAAACTTCCACGTAAAATTAAAGGTACCGTTCCCTTGCCTGTCTATAATCATTGACCATGATGTTTGGTAAACTTTCTGAGGAGCAGTGCATGATGGTATACTTGTGTATTTGATGCGAAGGGTGGTAGTAACTGGCTGGACATATGATGTTTCCATCAAAAAATTTGAGTCCTGAGACCAATCACGAAACAAACCTGTATCTTCTATGGATGAGATGGCTGTTCCACCAACATTTAACCGATGCACCATCTCGAGTGCAATGCTTTTATCAATTGGGAGTTGAAAATTCTGGCCGACAACATGTGCACCTGTATCACCCTCTTGTGTATGATAAAGTCCAGCCGGCATCGAAACGATTTCGATCCCATTGACAAAAGCATATGCCTCATCAGAAGAACCACCTAATGAGGGAGAGAACGTTATGATTAGTGGCTGATTTTCTTCCACATTCACACAATACTCTTTAACAAGAGAGTCCAAGCCTGAAACATCAGTTGTAAGGGAAGCACTAAAGTTGCTAAGAAGGGTATATGGACCAGCTTTTACAGTAAAAAAGGCCTTAGACCGTTTAAAACCACCCCGGTATGTAGTTGGATAGAAATGTAGGCGGATAAACTTTTGGCCCGGGGAGACTCGGAATGCATATGTGAAAGGCCAACGGGAGAGCCGGGCCGACATATAAGGCACTGGATCAGGAGAAAGTGGTGGGCTAGTCGCTTTTGAGCTAATCAATTTTCCTTTGTTACTATGTAATAAAGGGGCATAACTCGAACCGATATCTCCGGTCCATTGCCGGCCATCTACTGCAGTAGAGTTGCCGGAGGAGCCGCAGTTGACGGCGATGTTGTCAATTGGGTGATAAAGAACAGATGATTTGGTGGTGGCAACAGAAAAAAGAATTTGATTGAGTAACAAGCAGAGAGGGATGGTAATTGAGAGGACATTGAAATACATTATTTTTTTTGTGTGTGTGGGGTGCTGAGATGGGCTAATGAGAGGTTTTGGAAATGATCAAAGTGAGGAAGAGATTATGAAAAAAAAAAGTCCGGAAATTGCAGAGGGGGTGGACAAAGACTTGGACTTCGTTAATTGAAAGTCAACACATAGATATTTCTTGGTACGTGATTTAACAAAATGAGTGGACGGGGACTGGACGTATACATTTAACATTCAATTCGACTTGGTCATAGTTGTGGGTCGCACTAATGACCATGTCTGAGTACCACATTTTAGGTATTATGCGACTGTATACCACATTTTAGGTATTATGTGACTGTATTGGTAGAAAGTGCCATATTTGTCACGTAGTAGAGCACATCTACCAATATAATGGTTACACCTCACCCAAAATATGGTACTCAAACAGCGTCACGATAGGATTGGTGATAGGATTGTTGGTCGATAACTACACACAAAAGAAACAGAAACAAAACAAAGAAGAGTGGTGCAGAGTTATTTCGTGGAACTGGAACTAAAATTGCAAAGCAATCCTGTTGGTTCGATTGTAAATTTGACAAATTCAATCAATAAATTTAAAATTTTATCTCGTTGAATAATAGTAATCTTGCATGGCCAAAAAAAGAGAAAAGTACTAATAATTTTGTTTTCTTAAATTAACTTTATCTTTTCCCCATTTTGCTCGGGAAATGCATAAAAGGGTTTCAATCTTGTTTTAGTCTTCGGCCTCTAACATATAAGGGCCAGTGTCAACTGTCAAGGCCGGCCCTGTTCTTGCTCAAACAATTAAACTCATCTTTGATATGGTAGTACTACTTGCAATAAAGACATCTTTATGAGTTATTCGCAGAACAAACCTGCTGCGGTTCTCTTAAGGCTGCCATTTGTGATTTGTCCGTCAAAATAAAATCTGAACCCCTGGGTCGAAATCCAGATTCTCTCTCTTCAATTCTCTTCCTTTGACGGTGGTCTGATTCCACGAATTTACAAATGTGTGTGTTTGCACAGGGAGGGAATCAAGAGCCCAAAATGGTGGCGCCCAAACAAACCACAGAACCCAAATAGTAGTAACTCCGGTAACGTTTTATCGCCTACTACTGGATCAGAGGATCTGGTTATGCATGGGTCAATTTTACCCTCAATGTTATGTTCTGTAAATCAAAATGACCTCTTCCATCCAAATTCGATTAGGAAAGGAGAGTGCGGACCGAAGCAAAATCCGGACGTCCTAACTTAAACAAAATCTGGATCGGTCTGCACCTCCCATTTCCTGATCGAATTTCGATGATTCAAGCAGTTCAATATGTTCAGAACGTGATTTTAAGGATACCCGCGAGAAATCAGTTTTTTATTGAACTGTTCAATTAAAAAATGCTTGGATTCGGCCCTTCCCGGTCATTTTTTTTTGCTGATTTCTTAAAGGTTTCATTAAAATCACGTTCTAATCACATTGAGTGGCTCGGATCATCGAAATTTGATCGGGACGCTATTTAATGGGGCATTTAACGAAATCCGTTAGTCATTTGGACAGAATGGGGCGTTTTGATTAACAGAAGATAACATTGGGAGTAAAATTGATTTTTTTGAAAGTTTGGGAGTTTAATTGAAACTTAAAAGTCGGAGGTATTTTGAATTTTTCCCAACAAATGTTTTTGCACATATCTTGCACATACATTCTTGTGGGGCCCATATCGAGATCCCACAAAATGATCCGAACCGCTTATCTTTTTTAAAATATTTTATGGAGGGTTTCTGTAAAAATTCAGCTCCAATAGATATCGGTAAGGGCTTTTTTAGAAATCGAAAAAAAATATTTTAAAAAAGATACGTGGTTTAGATCATTTCATGAGACCCCGATATGGGCCTCACAAAATGTATGTGCAAGATATGTGCAAAACATTTGTGTGGGAATCGTGCCGTTCCTCTTTCTTTTTAAACCTTTTTTTTTGAAAAAGTAGGTAATTTCAAGCTTAAATATAATAAAAATGAAAAAAAATTCAATTTTTTTTGTACCGTTTAAAAAATCTTAATGAGATCTATCAAATAAGATTCATATTGGTAGGAAAATTATTTGCTTAAACACATGATTTTTTAGTTTGAAATTACCTTTCTTTCCAAAAAATAATTTTTTCACAGAAACTGGAACGGAGATCATTGCTGGTTTTAAAAACAGAAATTTTTTCCAATGCCACTAGCGCCGTCACCTGGTCCATACAAAACTCATCCTTCACTAGACACCAGGCCGAGCGGGGGACCGGATCCCACTCAATCTTTATTTTTCCCCTTTTCAATTTTTCAATTTTTTTGTGAATTTAACATGTATTATTCTAGATTTCTTTTTAACCACTCTCGTATGTTTTGTACATGATTTTATTCTCAACTTTTCAATTTAAAATGAGAACAATTATGTGACACTGGCGATATGAGATGCTTAAGGAAAAATATAGCCCCCACTTTCGATTTGAAATTCTCTATTACATAATGTACAAAAATTAAAAGTGGCTAAATCATGGGTTATAAATATTATGCTTTAGCAATTGGTTACGATTTTTTACGATAATCTTGTTTATTTTTTTCCTCTATCGATAGAACCCACAATGCAATTTAAATTTCAAGATTTTGGAATAAACTTTGAAGAAAAAGATGTTCTTTCTACTTGAAGCAAGATTGCTTAAAATTATTGCATTCTAGTTCTTGTATTGAATTGCTCTTAGACTTGATCTATTTAGACAATTCAAGCAATTGGTTTGTGTTGCAAGTAACTTTCCTAATAAGTATGTTAGCTTTGATATTATTTTTAGAGAAAAAGTTATTATTCTACCAATATTGCTTATCACAAATTTGTTTTTATTAAAATTTGTTAAAAGGTGCTCCCACTTGGCATGTTTTCTGGCTACAACACTGATTAGACATTTGTGTGGTCTCCACCACAAAGTGTGTAGAATCCACACAAATGTGTGCTGCCCCAATGACATGGAGTAATTAATTTCACAAGATCTTAAAGCTAAGATCTTGTTTTTTTGAACTGCACTCAAATCCAAGATTGAGAGTGTGGGGCTTCAATCAGTGAAGGGGCCAGGATGATCTGTAAATGTAGTCCGGACGAGGCTGAGGGCCATCCGTATGGTCGATCGATGCTGTGAGCAACAATCCTGATGTTCTATAAATCTCGTCCGGATGGTCATGACGCAAGTCAGTGCTATAAAGAGGTGTTTTTTTGGGTAGTTTCTAAGCTCGTTTTTGTGAGAAAAACTTAAGATATATACGATTGCGAGGAGAATGGAGCTTCTAATCTGTATTGATTATACTGGATTGATTCGTCATTTCCTCTCGTGAAGTAGATACATAGCCTGCGGATCAAAAAAAGGGAGGAGATACATAGCATGTGTATCAAACTACGTAAATCTTCTTCTTGTGTGATTGTTTCTTGCTTGCCTTGCGTTCTTTCATCTTTATTGTTTGCATTTATAGATCAATTGTGCTAGTTTGAATCATTATGTCTTCTGCATATCACACAACAAGAGAGTAGGAATAGAGGGCCGCATAGAGCCCCTAAAAGCTTTTACTATTCATTATGTGGGCCCCAAAATTTTATATGCTCCTATGGCATGCCGATATATAAATTATTATAATTTTCGTTCCAAAATGTTTGTCCGGTCCGCAAAACAAGAACTCAAAAACAATGCATTTTTTTCAAGAAGAAATTCAAACTTTTTTCATAAATTAAAAGAACTTATCGATATCTAATGAATTGTAGAAAAAATTTTAAATTTTTCGTGCAAAAATTGTATTATTTTACATCCTCGTTTTGTAGACCAGACAAACATTTTGGAACGGAGGGAGTATGAAAATTTCATTATTACTTTTTTGTTAGTGAAAATACAAAAATTGTTGTGTTTAACAATACCTTTTGACTTTCCCCGGGCATGGATGCGAGATTTTCCAATTTGGGCCCAGGTGGAAGCGTGGTTGGTTGTGTCTTCCGTTGCTTAAAGTTTATCTATTAACAAAAAAAAAAAAAAAACATTTTGAGTTAATGAAATGATTACTGGATTTATTTATTTTTTATTTTTTGCACTTGTGTTTTTAACACAGACTGGATGCATACGTAGATTTAAAATTTTATGCTGTAAATTCCACATTGCTGTAAATTTCTTGTAGGTGGCTGTGCTTGAGATTTTTTGGGAGTTAAACTTGATTTAATGGCAGTTACAGAACAATGCTGTCACAACACAACCCAGCGATAATTATAATAGGCGACCGGCCAGGGAATTAACATTCTCCTAAGGCTTTTCATTGAGCCAAAACATCATTTTTCAAAACTATAAATATACAAACCTGTTTTATCGTAACCAAACATACCAGAGAATTTTAATTTACAAGAATTTATTATAACAACTGACAAACAAAAAAGGGTTCAAGACGAAAATCTACAATATTTGCAAGGTTTCAAATATAAAGAAATCTATCTATCTATCTTCTATAAATATCATATGCAAATGTAGTTGAAGTCAAAAGCTTTTCTACCCTCAATCCTAAATTCCTAGAATTTTGAGTTTTTTTTTTTAAAAAAGGAGAGAGAAACGTGATTGTGACAGCCTACGGCCGGTTGAGGGGGGGCAAGTCACAATTTATAAGGAATGATCCATCCTACTTGTACAAGGCCTTTTAAAGCCGTGAGGGCGGGCCAAAGAACATAGGGACTTCACAGTTAAATGTGCTTATCCTGGGATAGTCCAGGGATGGGTGAACCTACTGGAAAGTCTACGGTTTTTGAGCGTCTAAAGCGGACAATATTGTACAAAGATGAATGGGATCATCGTGGGCACATGGCCGCATCGGCTCGGGCCCGCATAGGGCGCCGTGCGCGGGGCGGGACGTGACAAGGGGTGTGTGTGTAGAGAGAGAGAGAAACGTGGGAGAGAGAGGGAGACAGATGTGGATAAGGACAGTCACTCGGCCCCTCACAAAACAGTTTCATGCTCCTCCTCCTCCTCCTCCTCCTCCTCTTCTCTTTCTCTCTAACTTTAATCAGGATCAGTCTAGCAGCCTAGCAGCGGATAAAAAAAAAAAAAAAAGAGTCTAGCAGCCTAGCAGGGGAAGTGCTACGTACAGTTACGATCCGGATAGGACGCGGGGGCTCTGCTGCCCATCAGGGGCAGCAGCCCCTGCCCACACCTCTCACACACCTCGCACGGCACCGTTTTGGAAAGGGTAGAAAAAACAAAACTCTCCGTTTGCAATCCTATGAAGCAGAAACGTGATTATGAAAGTTATAGAGTTAAAATTTAATTATGTTTCTTTAGAATAATATGATC
Organism: Rhododendron vialii; assembly: GCF_030253575.1. Taxonomy (NCBI): domain Eukaryota; kingdom Viridiplantae; phylum Streptophyta; class Magnoliopsida; order Ericales; family Ericaceae; genus Rhododendron; species Rhododendron vialii. The sequence goes on from NC_080566.1 coordinate 5,765,110, forward strand.
AGAATAATAAGATCTTCGCGTCAATTCAAACGGATTGAAAATTGGAGCACTTAAATTTTTAATCATATTTTTTAATATATAAACGGTCTAAAAAAATTAAGTGCGCTAATTTTTAATTCGTTTGAACAAATACGAAGATCTTATTATTCTGATCATATTATTCTAAAGAGATATAATTAATTTTTGTCTATAGGGCTCTCATAATCACGTTTCTGATCTACAGAATCCTAAATATAGAGCATATACTTAATTATGAAAGCCCTAGAGACAAAAAATAATTATGGTACTTTAGAATAATATGATTAGAATAATAAGATCTTCGTACTTGTTCAAACGAATTAAAACTTGGCGTACTTAATTTTTTTAGACCGTTTATATATTAAAAAATATGATTAAAAAATTAAATGCTCCAATTTTCAATCCGTTTGAATTGACATGAAGATCTTATTATTCTGATCATATTAATCTAAAGAGACATAATTAAACTTTAACTCTAAAACTCTCATAATCATGTTTCTGCTCTATAGGATTGCAAACAAAAAGTTTGGTTTTTCTTTCCTTCCCAAAACGGTGCCGTGTGAAGTGTGTGTGAGGTGTGGGCAGGGGCTGCTGCCCCTGGTGGGTAGCAGAGCCCCCGCGTCCGATCTACTTACTTATAAAGTCGATCAAATCTTGCAAAAAATGGTCCTGTTTTTTTTTTTTTTTTTCTGAATGAAAAACTAGATGGTTTGATTGTTCAGTAAAATAGCTAAACTCAAGCAAAATTTTTGACTTTTTTAATAAACGAGTCGATGTCAAAGTAGTTGCGGCTCTGCTCCAATTTATGTAGCCCGGTGAACAAGCCGAGCTAGAAACATTTTAAATTCGGCTCATTTGGAGCACTATCAACCGAGGGTTACCATTGTGAAACGCTACGAAATTCATGGACGGAAATTTTGAATGAAAAAAAAAAACCTGGACCACTTTTAGCAAAATTTGATAGACTTTATAAGTATGAAGGAAAAGGAGGGAAAAAAAAAGGGGAGGATTATTTTATTCATTGTCTTGCTTTTTGATTCCTCTATTTGAATAGAACCAATAATCCAAAAAAAATTGAACAGAACGTAAAAAAAAAAAAAAAAAAGGGCTTATATAGTTGAAAGACCCCACAGAGTTTTGTCTATTTGTGAACGTATTTCAACCCATATCGAGGGGAGGACAGTAGAGAAGGAAAAGAAGGAAGGGGAAAACGGGGACGGGGGAGAAGAGGAAAAAAAAAAAAAAAAAGGGAACGATTTGGGTCGGGCGGGTTTGGTTTGACTTGACCCATATCTGACCCAACCCGTTTAATATTTGACCCGTCCACATTTGACCTATGACCCGTTTCAACCCGCCCAGACCCGCCCATTTGCCACCTCTAGTCTTGGCATATGGGACTTAGGTGTTTGCTCCATCCTGAAATCTCCGGTTCGATTCTTCTCGCCAACATCTTTTGGGGCCACCTCATCCGCACGCGTAAATGTGTGAAACGGCTGTAAAAGAGACTATAGGATTAATTTGAGATGCGCGTAAGCTAGCCCAGGACACCCTATATTACCAAAAAAGATGTTTTTTGTTTTTTTTTTTGTTTATGGTAGATGATGGTTTAGTTTAGTGGAAAGACCAATAACGGCCCACGTCATCTGTAAAATTAGATATAGAAGCTGTAAAATTGGGGGGAAGAATTCTGTCTAGAAGGTTTAAATAGCTGCACTGTTTTTTGAAGCACTAAACATCCAATTATTGGCACGAGTTACCAAATTCAGAAGGGAAATATCTAACTTAAGAAAACATATCAATTGATATCCAATAACATGACTTTTCATGTGGTTAATGTTCTCAACGAGTTTTAAAAATTAAATTGTTATCAAAATGAACCAGGAAAGAGCCACGGATGGACAACCGAGGATCCCATTCCATCGAAAAGAATTTACTCCATCGAGGTTCAAGGTTTTTCTCGACTAACTCGAAGGCACATATAGCTTCTCCATCCTTCTCTAGGAAAAATTATTAAGCGATCTTGGAGCACCTTCGCGTGGTGTTGCAGGACCCTCCCCACCATATAGTATTATTATTGCATATGAGTTTCACCATAAAACATGTTATTCCCCCACCAATTTGGTGATATCTTTCAATTGTTGTTTTCGCCACTTCGATTAGGATCTAAACAACCAAAAACAAGAACACAATGTTGGTGCAAAAGTCGTTGTAGCTAATGAAAGAGGATAAATAGAGATGCTTCAAGTAACGTTACTATGTTGCTGTCTTTAAGACGATATTCGCCTCCACCAATTTGAGAGAATTTGGTGTGGATCGGGTTACAGCGAAGCCGCCTCCAAGATAAAATGAAGCCCAACCTCCAATTGTTATCTAAATTCGTTATGCGCAAACGAAGAGAGATCCGAATACTTTTGGATTTTGCGAGCCCCTTAAGTATAATCGTAGGAGATAATTCTAGAGAGAAACAACAATTAGAATGATTCTGATTATCTTCACACTTTCAATTGATATAACCATTTGTCTTTTATAGACATAGATCGTGACCGTTAGCCAAAGATTATACCTCTTTGATTAAATGCAATAGTCATGTCTATTCATTCCACTCCAATGGTCATATCTTTTGGTCTGTTAATGTCTATTCATTTAACCTAAATAGATACACCTCATGTCTATTCATTTAACTTGAATGGTCACGCCTCTTGGATTAAAACTGTTCACCAATATTTATATTTAATATCTATTAAATATTTTGGAAATGTTCTAACAATCCCCCACCATTTTCAAAATATTGAAAATAAAAATTTGTTTAAGCTCGGAAAACCTTGTGCATAAATGAAGGTATCTTACGATTTGAACCATTCACTTAGTGAAGACACATCAAAGTTAGTCGGAAGAGCATAGTAGACTTGTCTTTGAACTAGCAATCCTTGTTGATTAACTTGACACGTCTCACACACAAAATTTTCTTCTCCTTAGGTAATTCATAAAAGCCGACCCATGTATTGGCCTTGGGTCTATATCTTGGTTTCATGAGTGCTCTAAAGTCAAAAGCCCCCGAGACCTATAAGAAGCGGCACCACCTCTACACTCATATAGGTAGGATTTTGTCAGTGTTCCTGTAACTACAACACAAAAATCATATTAAGAACTAAATAGTTCACCCTCTTGTTTTTCAACATTACAGGAACCAAGCACTTTACCTTTGGATGGATTAATTTAAAAATTAAGTGCTCACAATCATGACATATGGTGTGCTTTGCTTATTAAACTCAAGACTTAAGGTATGGCTCAAGCGTTGAGTCGAGTTTCCACCATGAGTGATTAAACTAATTAGGCTAAACCATTGCCTTGACTGACTTACTGAGAAATATATCCGTGACAAAATACAATGTCACCCCATCTCATCGTAAAATCCTCACTTTAATTTCAAGAGAGAAAACCCCACAAATAATAGACTTATTATGTATTCATGGTTTTCATGCTTCAATTATATCAAGCGCCTTTGCATCCATCATAACTGATGAATACTAATTACAAGCATATAAACCAATTCAACCAAATAAACTAATTTGGATTTAATTTACTTGTGGGTCATAGTTGTTTAGAACAACTAATTAATCAAGATAGTCGCATTTCACCATACCACAACTTTGTACCTCTCCAATATACAAGGGAGAACATGTAATCGAAAAGCCACATTCCCAACATTCCTTCCAATGAAACTACATTTCATTTATCTCATACTTGTTGGAATAATCATGACTCTTCATTTTATTCCAAATACCACATCCCTTGGTTATCCTCCAATGGTTACACCATTTAGTCTGAAACCAAGAGCCACACATTTTGAGTTACACCCCCTGGTTAAATCCTTAACCTCCACATATACATATTTACATGTATATATCAACGTGTATTTTGGTAAAGGGCAAGAGAAGAGTCTCGTCCGTTTTATTTTCTCATAAAAACAAACTCATTCATATAAAGAATCCGCAACACTCACCATTTTGATTACCTTATGCAAAGTACATGCATATAAAATTTTCAAACTTATAATGGTATGTTCAGTTTGGAAGTGGCTTCCAAAACTAGGATTTCAGAATACTCTATATCTAGCAATTTGCATAAAGCAAAACAGTCGAGATAATTTAATTAGCTACTGATTCGGTTAACCACCGACCACGTGTCCAACAGTACTGTAACATTGTACTTTTTCTAACACGATTGTATGGTTCTTTGATCAAGGCCATCAAACATTGCTCATTAAAAGCCACATAACACATTTCTGCGTTACCGAAACACCACCATGACACAATTACCATGTCAAGTATCACACCTTCGACAGGCCACATAAACCTTGGCTATAAAAATATCCGATACTATCCATAAGTAAGACCTTATTTCCATGCTCATAAAAGCAACATTTCATAAACATAGCAGTTCATATGCAATAATAAAAACATGAGCAAGAACAATTCTAAGTGTGCTGGTGTCAATTCCTTATTAGAGACAATAAGGACTCTACCAAGCGTCACCAAGGCAGTAATGTATGAAAGAAGCAAACGGCACTTCTAAACGTTTTAATCATACGGTGCAACAATTCAAAAATTAGTAAAATAGCAAAACAAGCTAGCGTTTCACATGAACCGGTTGATCATGTACTAATTTTAGCACTTCAAAGAATAATAGCAACAACATAAATACTGCCACAACCTAAACAAATGCATTGACCGCATAAGAGGACAAATCAAACTAAAAGTTATACTCTAAACTTAAAGACAACACACTTAAATCATCCTGACACACATGCATCCATGCATACTAAAATTGCATTATGCAATATACTAATTCAGACCAGTGCCGTAACGGTCCACACCCACTCGTTTCACCTGAATAGGTAAATGGACCAACACCATTGTGGACTGTCCGAACACAATCAATGGCAGCGATTGAATCATCCGATGTACCATTTTGTGAGCATTTACAAGAAACTGTGTGACTCCCTCGTCACACGTACGCTCACATGTACGCCCCGCGGCTTTCATGTCAGTGACACGACAATGCCAAGTCTCTTGATTATAAGATGAATCAGAATCACAATGTCAATATTATTTTCTTTGACAACTCTCCGAAACATGCATGCTTGCAAATCAAACATAAGATAACGTGCCGTGATTACATTTCAAAAGCAATAGTCTGAAGGCATGACAAAATGAGTTTCTTGGCGTACCTTTCTCCTTGGGAATAAATAATATTATTAGTGGCAACTTGATAAAACTCACAGCATCATCATTTGATGAAGTCTCCAATCACAACTATCCATCTTTGTCTTAAGGATCCATAATGTAATCAATCCACTTTCATCTTCGAAGAATATCATCTTAAGATTGTTGGTGCAAAAGTCGGCGTAGCTGATCAAAGAGGATAAACAAAGATGCTTCAAGTCACGTTACTATGTCGTTGTCTTTAAGACGATATTCGTCTCCAACAATTTGAGAGAATTTGGTGTAGACCGGGTTACAGCGAAGCCGCCTCCAAGATAAAATGAAGCCCAATCTCCAACTGTTATCTAACTGCGTTATGCACAAACGAAGAGAGACTCGAATACCTTTGGATTTTGCAAGCCCCTTATGTATAATCGTAGGAGATAATTTTAGAGAGAAACAACAATCAGAATGATTCTGATTATCTTCACACTTTCAATTAATAGAACCATTTGTCTTTTGTAGGCATAGATCGTGACCGTTAGCCAAAGATTATACCTCTTTGATTAAATGCAATAGTCATGTTTATTTATAATAGTCATGTCTATTCATTCCACCCCAATGGTCACACCTTTTGGTCTGGTAATGTATATTCATTTAACTTGAATAGATACACATTTTGTGCTTAAATCTAATGTTCACGTCTATTCATTTAACTTGAATGGTCACGCCTCTTGGATTAAAGCCGTTCACCAATAATTACATTTAATATCCAATAAATATTTTGAAAATGTTCCAACACACAATCACATAGCGAGATATACGTGGTTCTCCAAATTGGAATACGCCACGAAGGGGCGGCGGATGTGTATGTACTATCAGTGGATGATTACAAATCACGCACTCACTCACAGCGTCACTATCTCTCTGTGTTTCTCTCCAAACAATAATTCTACCTCCACAACCATCTTCACACCCAAAGCCACAGAATTCCTACGTGTCATGCCACCTCTGGGACCCACTCCTTTTAACTTAACTTAAACCCAAATAGAGAAAAAAAAAAAGGAAAAGAAAATAAGAGAGCAGGAACGAGCAGGAACTCATCGTGGTCATTTTCCTCTGGGTCTCCACAGAGTGCATCTCTCTCTCTCTTTAAAAAGTGCGAATGTATCTCTTGCTCTCACATGCAATGGATATCCTCTTTGCAAGGCTAGAGGTTCTTGAAGATCATGAGAGAATGAATGAAGGAGAACGATCTTCCCCTGATAGGTTATTTTGACTCTTCCCTCCCATGAGTTTTACCCATTCTCATATTTCAAATGAACCCAACGACGAAGAAGAAGGTCCACTTGAACTGGTGAAGTATTTCGCTTACCGATTTAGGGTTTGAAATTAAATTCTTTGAACCCCGTTTTGGATTTCAAGAAATATGGTCATCATTTTTAGGGCTTTTTTTTGTAAACTTGAAATGAGAATTTTCAAATTATGTACATCTTTGTTCGGTTCGTGGTTTAGTTTTAGTTTTAGTTTTGTTTTCAATCATTACCCTATTTTTTCAATTATTACTTTCTCATCTCTCTCTATCTCTCTCCAATCATTACCCATATCTTCAATCATTACTCTATTTCTCTCTCCACCCACTACCAAAACTAAACTAAACTAAACTCTCAACCAAACATAACCATTATAACTGTATTTTGCATTCTTCATTTTAGAAATCAGTTTTCAAGGTTTGATTTGGAATTTTCCCCTTTTTGTTTCTTTCTCTTTTGTAGGTTTTAATTGTACAAGATTTAAAGAATTTGTTCAAAGCTTTTGAACACTAGTAGGTGTTAAGTCGAGATATCTGGATTATTAAAGGCACTTGGCAGTCCATTTGGAAGAAAAGTTTGAATTGGAGGACTGCATTTGCATTCTAATTCTCTAAACATCTATGAGTTGCAATGGCAAATTTTGAAGTAGTACTACTAATTAGTCTCGAGAGAATATGGAAGTTGTACTTTGAGAGAGATGGAGGGGGGTGGGTTGAAGAGAATGCAGAGTTTATGTTTATATCTGAATGTGAGTGCAAGTGTGGTTTAACCTTCTAAACTTTCATGATTAATGGTTAATGTTCAGACTACATTGGTTAGCTCTTGTGAATCTTGAAGTTGTCTTCTTTGTGATGTTCAATTTTCGGAGCATACGCGTGTTGAGTTTGGTGACTGATTTGCAATTGCATGTTCTCCATTATGTAATGGTAGCTGATAAAGTTTGTGAATTGATCACGTACAAATTTGCCCCCAATTGAAATGCATAAGTAAGCACACCTCATGAAGACAACATGAACATGTCTATTTCTCTTTAACTTGCATAATCTAACATTTATGAAGCAAAACCAATGTTTGCTACTTCAAAGCCACAATCACACATTTCACTATATAACAACAGTTGGTGCTTCAATATTCAACAAAAAGGGGCATATCAAAAAGGACCCCTAGATATTCACAATACATAGAATTGGTGCATCAATACTTAACAAAAAGGGGCATATCAAAAAGAACTCTATGGCATATCAAAAAGAACCCCTAGTGTAACTTTTGTTCGCTCTAACTCCAGCTTTGGCATACACTAAAAGCTTTCTTTTCACATTTGCATTAAGAACTCTATGGCATCTGTGAAATCGAGCTTTCCCTGGACTTACAACATGGTTTTGATTAAGAACAAAAGAGCTCAACTTCCACTTTCCATCGGCCAATATGACTGTCGTGATCTTAGCTTTGCAATCTGTTTTTGTTTGTGGGTGCAATTGATTAACTTTCATACCTCTTGTTCTTGGCTTTCCTGAATGATTGCAAGCAACTGTCACATATCTCACCTCACCTCCTACTTTTTTTGAGGTTCTTATGGACATGCCAAAACCCTTTTCCTTTGCATACTTTCTGTAGAACTCAACAACATCATCAATGGAATCAATTATCATCCCAACCTTGGGTTCCTTTACTCCATTTACTACATTTTCATTTTGCTCTATTTCTGTCGTAAGATCCTCAACTTCTTCATCCATGTCTTTGTGTAGCATCACACATAATCAAATGACCAGACACAAGAAAATCACATATAAGCACAAGTGAACTATGATATCAAAAATCCTCTCACCAGGACATATAAATATTTTCACAAATTAAGTTTTATTTGCGGAAACCAATTGCAAAATTAACACAATACACAACTAGAGTAGACCAGAAAACAGGGGCCTTCACAGGTTCCTTATAGCCTTCTCAATAGCAGTTTGAAAACAAAAAAAATTCGTTTACACATATTATCAAACACTTGATGGCCATTAATATATCTACTAATATTGGTAAGTAACTCTAATCTCATAAACTTACAATTATAGAAAAACAGCAATCAAACAATAAATACAATGGTACAGAACAAGAAAACTGACATAAATGGTAATGTCCAGATTCCACAGCTTCACTGTACACATTCGCGCAGAGAGAGAGAGAGAGAGAGAGAGGAAGAAGAAGAAGAGACTGAATTTACCTGTAACTTGGTGAAAAGTTACACCATTGTAGAGGAAGAGAGACTATGGGAGCGAGGTTGACTGGGTAGGTGGGTTTGCTTTTGGGAGTACAATAGTGAGTAGTAAAAAGCGGGAAAAATTCCCCCCTTTTTTCTTCATCTTCTTTTTTTTCTCTCTATTTGGATTCAAGTTAAGTTAAAAGGAGTGGGTCCCATAGGTGGTATGACACGTAGAAATTCTGTGACTTTGGGTGTGAAGATAGTTGTGGAGGTAAAATTATTGTGAATCAGAAAGTCTATAGTTCCCGACTTGTTTTTCTAATTTGCTTCCCGATGTTGACGTGGCGGGTGGGCCCCACGTCAGCAGTTGAAAAAAAAAATTTCCCGCTGAAAATTTGGATTTCCGATTTCCCCAAACCGGACAATCTGAAAACGAAAGAAGCGAGAGAGAAGAGGAGGAGGAGGACCACAGGCGACACCCACCACCACCGCTGGTTCCATCGGCAGCACCCACCACCACCGACTACCACCACCACCATTGGCTCCACCTCCCCTCCAACCTCCTTATTTTTGGACACCCCCCCTCCAAAACATATCCAGGTGTTCTTCTTTCCAAAATATCCTTGAGCGGCTGAGTCCCTCCTTCACACATCATACAGGAGAGAGAGATGTTTGTCGCCGGAGTATTACGAGGGTGGCCGGAATATTATTTTACAGGACCCCCAATTACAGATTAAAAATAGCCAATAATTTTACATAAATTCCAAAAATGACTTCAATAAATTATAATAAATGATCCAAATTACAGAATAGAGCAGTAGGGAAGGAGAGAGCTCACGGGAAGGATGAGATCGGAGACGACGGCGGAGCAGACTGAGGAAACGGAGCGAACGGGTACTCCGGCGATGCCTTTCCCGGCGACCCAGGCCTCCAATGAATGGAGGGTCTTGATCTATTACTGGGTGCTCTGGCTTCGCCGACGCCGTCGATCACCCATCCTTACCCGGAGGTATATAGATACTTCTCCTTCATTATCTGAAACATCGGCGTCTGACATCTCGGATTTCTTTTCTTTTTTGCTTCTCATATCATATACTCCACAGATACCCATGGGCTGGTCGCCGGAAGTGGAGCCGGCGGTGGTGGGTGTTGCCGGTGGTCCTCCTCCTCTTTTCTAGATGGTCCAATTTTGGGGAAATCCAGATTTTCAACGTGATTTTTTTTTTAACTACTGCTGACGTGGGGCCCACCCGCCACGTCAGCATCGGGAAGCAAATCGGGGAAACCGGTCGGGAACCGTAGACTTAGGTGGTGTTCCAACTAAAAAAAAGAAGGTTTTGGATAAAGAAAGGTAATTTCAAGCTCAAAAATCATCATGTAACGCAAATAATTTTTCTACCAATATGGATCTTGTTTGATAGATTTCATTGAGATCTTTTACACAATGCAAGAAAAATCAAAAAATTATTTTTCATTTTCATTATATTTGAGTTTGAAAATTAAAAAAAAAAAAATTTTAAAAAAGGAAGGTTCCTTACTTGGAACACCCCTTTTTACTGCTTTTGAATCATGTTCCACGAAATGTCTGGAGCAGAACTGTTCTTGACCTAGTGAGTTGACTGCCAGAGGTCTTCGCCTTCCCTACCCACCCTTGAAATAGTTCAACTTTTGTGATCATCCTGCTATTCGCCACGAAGATCTGCAGAAACCATGTAAAAAAAAATACGTTTAGACCTATTTTGGGTTTTATAAAAATTTTAAAAAATAATCATAAATTTTTAAATACTATTTTATGGGGTTCCGTAGGACATCGGTAAATATTATTTTTGGATTCGTAGAGGCGAAATTGCTTAGTTCGCACCTACGAATCCAAAAGTAATGCTTAGTTCGCACTTACGAATCCAAAAGTAATACTTACCGAAGTTCGTTGGAGCTGATTTTTTTTACAGGACTCCATAAAATGATATTCAAAAATTTATGAATATTTTTTTTTAATTTTTATGAAACCCGAAATGAACCAAAACGCATTTTTTCTTACGTAATTCTTGCAAATCTTCCTTTCGATTCGAATTCCTCTCTCCTTTCACTAATCATCATTCCCAAACTCTCTCAATAGTTTCAATTCACATCACACACACACACACAAAAATAAAATAATGTTTCCTTATCTACTCTCAATTGCAGTCCTTCTCTACTTCTTCCTCCATCAAAGTACTTTAACACTAGCCATCAACTCCCCTGGTCTTTATTCCCAACAGCTTCATCATGTTGCCGTTAACTGCGGCTCCTCCGGCAACTCAACTGCAGAAGATAGCCGGCAATGGACCGGAGATGCCAGATCCAACTACATCACTTCATTACACGGTTCAAAGAGCAAATCAAAAGCCACTGACCAGCCCCTTCCCTATGATCCAATCCCTTACGCAACAGCCCGGCTCTCCCCTTGGCCTTTCACCTATACGTTCCGAGTCACTCCGGGTCAGAAACTTATTCGTCTCCATTTCTATCCAGCTTCATACCGGGGTGGTTTCAAAAGATCTGAAGCCTTTTTTACTGTGAAAGCTGGTCCTTATACCCTTCTTAGCAACTATAGTGCTTCCCTTGCTGTTGATGCCTTGGGCTTACCCTCTCTTGTTAAAGAGTATTGTGTGAACGTGGACGAAGATCAACCGTTAATCATAACGTTCTCCCCATCACGAATTGGTAATTCTGATGAGGTGTATGCTTTTGTTAATGGGATTGAAATCATCTCAATGCCAGCTGCACTTTATCATACTCATGAGGGTAATCCTGCAGCAAAGATTATTGGGAAGAGCGACCGGTTTACCATAGATAAGAGCATTGCTCTGGAGAAGGTACACCGGTTAAACGTTGGCGGAAACTCCATTTCGTCCATAGAAGATACAGGAATGTTTAGAGATTGGTATGAGGACTCAAATTATCTGTTAGAAAAATCCAGTGTCGAGCCAGTTACTACCACAATTCGAATCAAATACATGAGCATACCACCATACAGTGCTCCTCAGAAAGTCTATCAAACATCTTGGTCACTGGTTCCAGACAAGCAAGCGAACAAGACTGAATCAAATTTGACATGGAGATTACCTGTGGATTTGGGATTTAGGTACCTGCTTAGGTTACATTTCTGTGGGCTTGAATATGAGATAAAAGAGATTGGCAGGGTGGAGTTTAGTATCTTTGTTAATGATCAGGTTGTTGAGGCCAAAGTTGACCTTACCCAATGGAGCGGCGGAAATGGGGTGGCTGTGTTTAAGGACTATGTGTTGATTATGGATGGAGATAGGATGGAGGGCAAGCGTGACTTCCTCATAGCGCTGCGCCCTCAGAATCATGAATGGACGGAACCAATTGATGCAACTCTAAAAGGGTTAGAGGTATTCAAGTTGAGCAACACCGACAAAAATCTTGCTGGGGTGAACCCAGTGCCACTAGCACATACTTCGACATCTCCAAAGCCCAAGAAGCTAGTGTTTGCTTCTGGAGGAAATGCCATTGCAACAGTTGTAGTAATTTTACTCACCATGTTGAATATCATCGTCTACCAATTGCGTAGTTTAGGTGAAAATAGTGTGGGGAGAAATCTCTCTTCGTCAACATCGGAGGGGTTGTGCTGTCGTTTCTCATTTGCTGAGCTCTTATCAGCAACCAATAACTTCAATGATGAATTGGTCATTGGAAGTGGTGGATTTGGTAAGGTCTACAAAGCGCTTATTGATGATGGTGCAACGACGGTTGCCTTAAAGCGGTTGGATATGAGGTCTAAGCAAGGGGCAAAAGAGTTTTGGACAGAAATCGAAATGCTTTCCAAGCTTCGGCATACTCATCTCGTTAGTCTTTTAGGCTATTGCGATGAATGCGATGAGATGATCCTTGTTTATGAGTTTATGGAGCATGGTACACTTGCCGATCATCTCTACAAAGTTAACACCAAGAGTAATGGTACCATTGGCCATATCTCATGGCAGCAAAGGCTCAACATTTGTATAGGTGCTGCTCGAGGGTTGGATTACCTCCATACAGGTATTCGACGTGGTATAATACACCGAGATGTGAAAAGCACAAACATTCTATTGGACAAGGACTTGACAGCTAAGATTTCAGATTTTGGGTTGTGTAAACTGGGCTCAACAAGCCATTCCCACACGCACGTTAGCACAGATGTTAAAGGCTCATTTGGGTATTTTGATCCAGAGTACTTCTTGACCCGTAAACTAAGAAAGAAATCAGATGTGTATGCCTTTGGTGTCGTGATGTTGGAAATGCTTTGTGGGAGGGCAGCAGTTGATATGCGGGTCGACGAGGAGCAATGCAGTCTAGTCCTATGGGCTAAACAGGGCATCAAGGAGAACAAACTTGATCAGCTTCTTGACCACAGGTTGAGGGACGAAATCTCGCCACACTGTCTGAAGGTGTTTGCTGAGATTGCTAATAGTTGTTTAGATAGTCATCCAAAGAGGCGGCCTACAATGGCTGATGTGGTGGTGAGACTCCAGTGCTTATTGGAGAATCAATGCATGGTTCCTTCCACAGAGGAAGAGGAGGATGATGATTTTAGTGTTGGTGGGGATGTGGACGAGCAGTTTGGTGAGAACACAAGAAGGGATGACTCTCTTCCACGACGCGATGTTCCTTCCTCCTCCTCTTCGGCGCTGGATAGTGAGAACACCCAAGGCCAGAATAGGTCAAAGGGAAAGGTAAGCAAGGTGTTTCAGAGGAGTATTGATTTTCTAGCTAAAGGTGTGGATATCAAGAGGAAAAAAAGGAACGTCTATGATTCCAGTGGTGAACGACCAATTTCGTCACGTAGTTCGATGCGTCTAAGATGGAAAAATGTCACTCATCAATTCCGTCGCTTCACAGTTGGAAGCAACATCCCTAGGAACTTCTCATCCTCGGCTGCAAGTGGCGGCAATCTGAAAGGACAGATTTTACCCTCACCCAATTTAAGGATCTTCACTTTTTCTGAATTGAGGACTGCTACTAAAAGTTTCAGAAACGATAGAGTGTTGGGAGAAGGAGGCTTCGGTAGAGTTTACAAGGGTTTGCTTGATGAGAAGAACCGTAGTGGATTGGTCTTTGCCGTCAAGAAGATGGAACCAGAGGGCGTACAAGGATTTAAGGAATGGCAGGTAATTACACTTGAGACAAATTAGTGGCTGAAAATTATATTAAAGTGTCTTAACCATAATTGCACATATATTTTCACTTGTCAGAGCTTGAAGCTTGATATTTAAACGTACTCAATCGATTCTAATCCTAGTATTTACTATTCCTTCTTCTCATAATTAAATTCTTCTGAATGGTGTCTGTTTGCTCAATATTTGTGCAGTCTGAGGTTGACTTCTTAGGAAGGTTTTCTCATCCTAACCTTGTTAAGCTATTAGGATACTGTAGGGAAGAGAATGAGCTACTCCTTGTCTACGAATTCATGCCAAAGGGCAGCTTGGAGAACCACCTTTTTCGACGTAAGACTTAACAGATCAACTGATTTCGCCTTATGCAAATCGGTTCATATGTCATTTGGCTTACTAGACAGCTCATGAGTTGGCTTATGCAGGGGGTTCTGCTGTTCAGCCACTTCCATGGGGCATTCGGCTTAATATACTAATCGGAGCAGCTCGAGGGCTGGAATTTTTGCATACATCTGAACTTCCAGTGATTTACAGAGATTTCAAGACCTCAAATATATTGCTAGATGATGTAAGTTTCTTGCAAACAATGAACTCGATCCGGGTGACAACGAAAGAAATGTAAATCTGTTTTGGGATAGAATATCATATTTTTCTTGTTCATTCTCTGAGATGCAACTTTTGAATTTCACTCATTCAGCCATTTACCTACTCTCACCTTGCTCTTGCTTGGAACAAAATTTTCCAGCACATTACGTTGATGTAAGGCAAGGGGTAAGGCAATGCACGTCGATGACTTAAACTTGGTCTGACATGCACATTTATTTTTGGCAGTCCTACAATCCCAAGTTGTCGGACTTCGGTTTGGCAAAAATGGGTCCCTCAGCTGGTGAATCACATGTGACAACATGTGTTATGGGAACATATGGCTATGCTGCTCCCGAGTATATCGCCACAGGTAGTCCCTGAACCTGTTTAAACTTTACAGCCAAATAATTACCAAAATCAAGCTTTCAAAATTTTCACACTTCAAAGCCACTTGAACTAAACCGCCAAACCAGTATGTTGCCATATTAATATTAGGATTGTTAAACAGGACATTTGTACGTGAATAGCGATGTGTATGGTTTTGGTGTTGTACTACTTGAGATGCTTACAGGCTTGCGTGCATTTGATATAAACCGTGAGATTGGGAGACAAAATCTGGTTGACTGGGCCAAACCATTTTTGTCTCAAAGGAGACAGTTGATAAAGATACTGGACTCTCGATTGGAATGGAAATATCCTTCAAAAGCTGCTTTCGAAATGGCTCAGGTTGCTCTCCAATGTCTTAAACTTGACCCAAAAACCAGGCCATCAATGAAAGAAGTTGTGGAGACACTGGAACGTATAGATGCAAGCAATGAAAAACCCATGGCTCCTTCATGCCATCAACCTCCACTTCCCCCTAAGCAAGAGAGAATCCAGTCCTAGCAACTCCCACAATGAGCATGGTACTTTCGATATACTGCTTCCCATGAACTGCGGCATTTGAATATGAAGCTGATTATTTCTTACATTAAACAGTCTTTTTTTCCTTCAACCTTGTCACTGCTTGACAATTGCAAGTAGTTTTATTGTTCTCGCGATGACATGTCTGTAATAGATGGGATGTTCAAAATCAAAATGCCACTGCTGATGCTAGTTTGTTTTGTGCTTGACAATGTGTTAAACATAGCTCAACAGGTGTACCAAAAAGACAATACAAAGGCTTCATTCTTGCACTAAGAGGATATTATTTGGAGTAATAAAAACATTCAGACGGACTGCATTATTTTTGTTAGTTTGAACAGCTGAAATGAGAGATTGAGAAGAGTATGGCCCTCCTGATGGTGCTGTCAAATGATGAAAAAAAGTCATTGTCTACATAGTTAATATTTCTCTTTTCCATGTGAGCCATGTGAGAAGATCGAATACCGCAAGTGGGGGGTGAGACAGGGATTGAATGTATAAGAGATTTCTATATCTGCTAGAGTGATTATTTACTCTTGAAAAGTGCAGAAAGAGGAGCACGCTGCATAATAGGGTACCTCAAGCTCTAAGGATCCTCCCAAAAACATAAACAAATAAATTTAGTCTCATTACGTTTGGGTTGGTTGACCCAAAGAAATTTCTTCTCATTTTCAAAAGAACAGACCAGAAATGCTTAGGCAACTGCCAAACTACTGGTTAACTACATGCACAAGATTTTTAGTTTTTCACCAATTTAGATGGTTTGGTTTCAGTTGAAAAAGAACCAACAAATAGCACGAACTGTTTCACCAAGAGGAAAATAGTGACCAAGCTCTGTCTACAAGATTACGCATATGAAAAATAGAGTTTACAAATTGAAAGTATATGTGTAACGTATACTAAGCACGTGGAGTACACGTGTCACCCTCTTTAATTTTACAAAAATTCTCAAAAATAGACTAAAAAAGATTTACAGGCACTTCCATCCCTTTATCAAATCTGAAATAAACGAAAAGAATTTAGAATGTATAAAGCAAAGAAGGAGAAAAACACAAGACAATAGCTAAAGAAAGAGACATGATTTATGGCCCAAACTGTTATCTTTCCAACCTAGGAAAAAGAAAAAAGGAAGTCAAAATGTTTCATGGCAACAGAAAATCGAAAATATAGAAGCAGCAAAAACATTGTAGTCTATACCAGATGCCTAAACTAAACACGTTACATCAGACGCTTTAAAAAATTTACTTCTGTTTTGTATGTTCATGTTTTCTTTTTTCAACTCTGATGTAATTTTTAAAATGAATCGTGTAAACTCAAGTGCATCACTGTTGGTCAATGAACTCGGTATGTCCTCTTTAGAGTGAGAGTTTTTTCCGGACCATTGATTTACAAAAACAAGATTCCAAACACTGTTGTGTTAGAATTGATTTTCGTATCGGTAATATTTCCAAATCAGACTCACTTGTTTACACCCATAGACGAAATCGTAAGTTTAGTCTTTGTTTTCCATATGCTTTGTTAAGATGATACTTGTTTACAAATACATGGCCAATGGGACACTCGCGGATCATCTGTACAAAATCCGTCGAAAAGGAAATACTTGTAATACTCATCCTCTCACTTGGAAGCAAAGGCTTCGTATTTGCGTCAATGCTGATTGCGGCCTGGACTGCCTTCATAACACTTAGCAAGGTACTATACAAACTTTCTATTTTAGCATGTATACCAGCTTAAGAAAAATAGCCAAAATACCTAAAAATAATCATTTTAGCTATTCATTTTTCATTAGGAACTTCAGCAACACTAGCTATTTCTCCTATTCATCTTTAAACAATTAATTTGTCTCATTGTTTCTTGGAGGAGAGAGAAGATCATATACTGGGTTTGGTTTGCTCGAGGAGAGAGAAGAGAGGGATGTATGAGAGAGAAAGTAGTATTTCTCTATGTTTACCTTTGCTGCAGTCAGGTACTTTTGGAGTGTTACCGTAGATAAATGTAGAATACCTACCTCAATAGCTAGGCTACTAAACCTTGATTTTTGAGGTTTCCCTATGTAAAATACCTAAAAAAACCTGTATTGCCAAGCTGCTGTAGATCGATGCTCTTAGACGAAAATTGAGAAGCTAGGATTTCGGATTTTGGGTCGTCCAAAACAAGCACAGTTTCAAAATTTGCGCATTGAAAACTATATATTAAAATTTTGCACATTGAAAACTAAATATTAATTGTGTATACTTGCATGTATGCTTACAAATTTCAAAAATTCTACCAACATGAAAGTATGTACCAAAAAAGTTGTTCGTCATGATTATGAAGCTCATATATTAAAAAAAAATGAGTTTTTAATTAATAGTGGAATTACCTCCAAACCAAATCAAACCGAGCCTTAAGTCTCAATCACTTGGAGTCGGCTACATAAATCATTTTCCTCCATTGAGCTCTATTAAGGGTCACTTGTTCACACAAACCTACTATACTCATATCGTTGTGCACACAGCATCAAATATCAATTTAGATCTACCCCTCCCTGTAGCATTGCTATCCAAAGCTATCCTATCAACTTTCTTAACTACTGTATCTCCTGGTCTACGGTAGACATACCCAAACCAGCTTAGCCTATTTTTGCTCAACTTTTCTTCTATGGGTGTTACATCTACCATCTCACGAACCGTTTCATTTCTAATCCTGTCTCTTCTAGTCTTACCACACATCCACCTCAACATTCTCATTTCCGCTACACTCATCTTCTTCACCCGTTGTTTCTTAATAGGCCAATATTTTATCCCGTAAAGTATCGCTGGTTTGATGGCAGTTCCATAGAATTTTTGCTTCAATTTTATGGGTACCCTCTTGTCACACAGTACACCAGTAGCGCTCCTCTACTTGAGCCACCCCACTTGGATCCTATGGGTCACATCATCGGTAATCTCTCCATCTCTACTAATGATTGAGCCTAAGTATCTAAAATAATCACTCTTAGGTATCTCCCGGTCTTGGATCATTACTCTTTCTTCGTGCGCATTGCTTGTACCACTAAACTTGCACACTATATACTCAGTTTTACTCCTACTTATTCGAAAACCCTTTGACTCTAATGTTTCCCTCCAAATTTCTAGTTTCGTATTCACACCTCTAGCAGTTTCATTTACGAAGACAATGTCATTTGCAAACATCATACACCACGGGATATCCTCCTGAAATTTTATAGTTAATTCATCCATAACTAAGACAAAAAGGTACGGACTTAAGGCTGACCCTTGATGCAATCCTACAATGATTGGGAATTCACTCGTTTCCCCTACTGGTGATCGAATGGTAGTAACGGCACCTTCATACATGTCTCTAATCACCTCGATATACCCTTTGGTCATTCCCTTTCTCTCCAGAACCCACCATATGATATCTCTAGGCACTCTATCATAAGCCTTTTCTAAGTCAATGAAAACCATATGGAGATCCTTCTTCTTTGCTTTGTGTTTTTTTACCATCCTCCTTAATAGGTAAATAGCTTTCATGGTTGATCTTCCAGGCATGAACCCAAATTGTTTCTCTGACACCGTAGTCCCCATCCTCAAGCGATGTTCAATAACTCTTTTCCACAACTTCATCGTATGACTCATCAATTTAATACCTCTATAGTTGTTGCAGATCGTTATCATATTTAGATTCATGTCATAGAGATCTAACGGGCTTTTTACGTGCTAGCTGTCAGCTGCCTAACGCACAATCCTCCTAAAAAAATAAAAAATTAGGATGACCGGTACAACCCGTTACTCACCCATTACTGACCATCCAGTATTTTTAGGTACAGCAAGATCCAAAACCTTTCCCAATTTTCCCGCTACTCACCCAGTATTGGCCATCGCAGGGTTTGTGCGCGTATTCTCGCGTTAATGGGACTCGGTTAGGTGCGTACCAATTCAACTCAAAACACATCTCCAACGTAACAGTCTCTCTCTTTTTCTCTCTGAAATAATTTGGGAGGTAGACCATTAATTTCCACTATGTTCTTCCCAACTGCCTTGCATTAGACACCACAAAACTTGGGATTCTAGATTGATCCAATCCCATCGAAATCCCCAAGGTTGCCCGCCTCTTTCCTCTTCCATTCATATCACTTACTCCCTCCGTCTCATAATATTTGTCCGGTTCGCAAAACGGGGACTATAAAATAATGTATTTCTTTCAAGAAAAAATTCAAATTTTTTTCATAAGTTAAAAGAACTCGTCAAGATCTAGTAAATTGTTGAATTTTTTTCCAACTTTTCTTACAAAAATTGTATTATTTTTACGTCTTTGTTTTGCGGACCGAACAAATACTATGGGACGGAGGGAGTATTAGGAATAGGAATGTGATTACTACCTAGAAATTTTGTTGAGCGGAAATAGAAATATGATTATTAGGAATGAAATTCCTAAGAATACAATACCTGAAGTAATTTCATTCCAGTGTTTAGTAGATTAGTTCAGTAATCTTATGCAGAAATCAAATATTTTGGAAATTTATCAAAGTCAATATTTCCTTTTTTTTTTATTAATTGAGCTAGGAATCTAAGATTCCCATAGAATAAGGGAGGGATCAGATTCCCATTCAATCTGGTAACGTGATTCCTGGTCGAACGTGTCGTCCGAAATCACAATCCTATTCGTGTCTCTCCCAAACATGAGAATCCTGAGAGTGTGACATCACATTCCTATTTCTATTCCTTCCAAACGTTAGAATCATGGAAGTATGGTGTCACGTTCTTATTCCTTCTCAAGATTCCTGTCATCCAAACTGAGCCTCCTGGCGCAAAAAGGCAACCCACCAAAAGGTAGCCGTATGACGTACAGAACAGTTGTGGTCTCCACTACAATCTCAAAAGGATACTCAAGGCCAAGATGAAAGAAAAATGAAATAGGAACATCATTATTTATCTTAAGTCTCTACAATTCAATAACTTCAAATGTACTAGCACTACCAAAGACGTCAGTTTAGCACAATTTGTAGCATTTCAGAGTATGGTTATGCAGCCAATTCAAAATATACAACATTTCATGACAATGTTCTTCAACTACAGTCACAGCTTCCAGCAGAATACGAAATACATGAGGTTATTCTTCCAAGGGATCAAACATATATAACCCCAGAAATTTTTCATCAGCATTTTGCATACGATACAACACATTACCTACGAGTTATAACAAACAGATTCAGCGAAAGAGATCGCCAGCATTGATTTAACAATGTGCAAGTTAAATACCTGCATTTTTCCACAGACTCGTAAAAAAAGCCCCTTAACCAAGGATGTGACATTGAAATATTGGGACCAAAGCTATAATACATTTCACATGGAGGTAACTTCAATTCAGTACTAAATCTAAGGGTAGCACAAGTTAGGATAGGAGTAATTAACTAGGTCTTCCAGAAAACAACATGCCCCTGCACCATTGCAATAGTACGCGGCCATGTGCGGCTGTGCCCACCTAGTTCCCTCTTCTCCTAACAAGGTAGGCACACAGCCCCTTGCTTTTGAGCAGGTACACCGCCATGTGATATCTTGAGAAGACAATAACTTCTCCAGAATAATGAAGAGCACTTCTTTTTGTCTTGAAAGGAAACTTACAATTGAGCTCTTACCCTCTACATACTATGTTAATTGAATTAAGCCTCATCACTTGCCTAACATGACGGGGGTTGAAATTTCTCAAGCCGTCGAACAACTTGCCTCATTGTAGGCCTTACAGAAAGACTTTCCACCATACGCACCAACGCCAAATGCAAAACCTCTACCAAATCATCATGTGGACTCGCATCCCACAGACCAGCATTGAAGAATGTAGAAGAATGGATGGGGAGGCAGCATCATACACCGTAATGTTAAGATGACAAATATTCTTTTGGACAAGGATTGGGTTGCCAAGATTTCAAATTTTGGGTTATGCAAAGAGGACACTACAAGCCATTCACACACTCATGTTAGCACTGATGTCAGAGGAACGTTTGGTTACCAAATCTCATTATACCACACCAGAGTGGATGGGGAGGCAGCAGTACCTTGTAGAAGAATGTCAGCCAACATGCACTCGAGGCTTGTCACCACATCAGTCATTGTAGGCCATCCACTTGGACGACTAAGCAAGCATTTATTAGCAACATCACAAAACACTTGCAGACACTTGGGCGAGATTTGGTCCCGCAAACTTCGGTTAATGAGTTGATCGAGTTTTTCCTTTTTGATACATTGTTGAGCCCACAGAGCTAGACTGCGTTGCTCCTCCTCCAGCCTCGTATCCACTGTTGGCCTCCCACATAGCACTTGTAACAACACGACACCAAATACATAGACATCTGATTTCTTAGTTTGTCTACAGGTTAAGAAATATTCTGGATCCAAGTAACCAAACGTTCCTTTAACATCAGTGCCAACATGAGTGTGTGAATGGCTTGTAGTGCCCTCTTTGCACAACCCAAAATCTGAAATCTTGGCTACCCAATCCTTGTCCAAAAGAATATTTATCGTCTTAACATCGCAGTGTATGATACCACATCAAGTACCTGTATGGGGGTAATCCAGTCCACGAGCAACGCCAATGCAAATTTTCATCCTTTGCTCTCATGACAGATGACAAATAGTTCCATTACCAACATTACTATGCTTATAAGATGATCGGCAAGTGTACCATGCTCCATGTACTCGTAAACAAGGATCATCTCCTGCTGTTCATCACAATAGCCTATAAGACTCACAAGATGCGTGTGTCGAAGGTTAGAAAGCATATCAATCTCTGTCCGAAACTCATTTGCGCCTTGGTTAGACTTAGATTTCAATCTCTTTATGGCAACAATAGTTGTTCCATCGTCAATGAACCCCTTATAGACATTACCAAATCCACCACTTCCAATGACTAATTCATCATCAAAGTTGTTGGTCATCGAGAGGACCTCAGAAAATGAGAAGCGATGACACACCCCTTTCGACGGTAATGGTGAGATGCTCTTTTCGCCAACTTTCTCAACCCAAACATGTAATTTGTAAACAAGTATATTCAGAACGGAGATTAAAATTACTAAAACAGTTGCAATGGTATTTCCAGTTGAAGCATAGACAAACCTTCGGGGAGTTGCGTTACTAGATATCAAAGCACGTGCCAAGGGCATCGAGTTCACCCCAGCAAGATTTTTGTCGAGGTTGCTCAGCTTGAATACCTCCAACCCCCGTAGTACTACATCAATGTGTTCAATCCATTCAATGTTGTGAGGGAAGTATATTACGAGCAGATTGTGTTTTCCCTCCATTCTATCTCCTTCCATCATCACCACATAGTCCCTATACACCGCAACCCTATTTCACAGCTCCATTTGATAACGTCAGCTTTTGCATCCGCCACATGTTCATTGACAAATATACTGAATTTTGTGTGGTCACTCTGTTCTCTCTCCTATTCAAATTCACAGAAATGTAACCTGAGCAGGTACTTGAATCCCAAATCGATAGGAAACTTCCATGTAAAATTAAAGGTACCGTTCCCTTGCCTGTCCGTAATCATTGACCATAATGTTTGATAAACTTTCTGAGGAGCAGTGTATGATGGTATACTTGTGTATTTGATGGGAAGGGTGGTAGTAACTGGCTAGACATATGATGTTTCCATCAAAGAATTTAAGTCTTGAGACCAATCACGAAACAAACCTGTATCTTCTATGGATGAGATGGCTGTTCCACCTATATTTAACCGATGCACCATCTCGAGTGCAATGCTTTTATCAATTGGGAGTCGAAAATTCTGGCCGACAACATGTGCACCTACATCACCCTCTTGTGTATGATAAAGTCCAGCCGGCATCGAGACGATTTCGATCCCATTGACAAAAGCATATTCCTCATCAGAAGAACCACCAAATGAGGGAGAGAACCTTATGATCAGTGGCTAATTTTCTTCCACATTCACACAATACTCTTTAACAAGAGAGTCCAAGCCTGAAGCATCAGCTGTAAGGGAAGCACTAAAGTTGCTAAGAAGGATATATGGACCAGCTTTTATAGTAAAAAAGGCCTTAGACCGTTTAAAACCACCCCGGTATGTAGCTGGATAGAAATATAGGCGGATAAACTTTTGGCCCGGGGAGACTCGGAATGCATATGTGAAAGGCCAACGGGAGAGCCGGGCCGACGTGTAAGGCACTGGATCAAGAGAAAGTGGTGGGCTAGTGGCTTTTGAGCTAATCAATTTTCCTTCGTTACTACGTAATAAAGGGGCGTAACTCGAACCGATATCTCCGGTCCATTGCCGGCCATCTACTGCAGTAGAGTTGCCGGAGGAGCCGCAGTTGACGGCTATGTTGTCAATTGGGTGATAAAGAACAGATGATTTGGTGGTGGCAACAGAAAAAAGAATTTGATTGAGTAACAAGCAGAGAGGGATGGTAATTAAGAGGACATTGAAATGCATTTTTTTTTTTGTAGGGTGCTGAGATGGAGCTAATGGGAGGTTTTGGAAATGATCAAAGTGAGGAAGAGATTATGAAAAAAGTGCGGAAATTGCGGAGGGGTGGGCAAAGACTTGGACTTCTCGTTAATTGACAGTCAACACAGAGATATTTCTTGGTACATGATTTAACAAAATGAGTGGACGAGACTGGACGATAATATTTAACATTCAATTTGACTTGGTCATATATGTGGGTCGTACTAATGACCATATCTAAGTATCATTTTTTGGTTGTCATCATTATATTGTTAACAAACTAAATTTTATCTTATTTCATAATACTCTTTTCGTCCGGATTTAATAGTTCTTTTTGAAAATTTATGTCATTTTTCAATTGATTATATCTTGTAACTTACAATATTTTTTGTAATTTTGGAAACATTATCTTATAGAACTAATTGAGATTTATCAAACAAGATTCATATTTGATATAAAATTTATTATCAATTTAAAAATATAAATTATTTTTTATTCGGTTAGAATTGAACGAGAGACTATTGAATCTGGACAGTAACAATTTTGCATTTTCGGCCTCTAAAAATATAAGGGCTGGGCCGGCCCTAGTTTTAGTTCAAACAATTAAACTCATCTTTGATACATCTGTACAATAAAGACATCTTAAATGAGTTGGTCCATAAAAAAATTCGTAAAACAAACCTGTTGTTTGTTCTCTTGGAGCATCTCCAATCCAATGATCTTCATTCCTTCATCTTGGAGGATTAAAATATAATTTTATGTTAAAAAAGTATTTTTAAATTTTTTTATTATTCCTATTAACTCCAATTTATACATCTCTATTCCTTCATTCAATTGGGAAAAAAAAGGGAAAAAAAAAAAGAGAGGAGAGATTTGAAGTTGATGACCAAATTCAACCTCTCCAATCTAATATACTTCATTTTTGTCTCTATTCCTTCATAAATTTTTGACCCTCCAAATATGGAAGATCAAAACCAATCCTCCAAAATGGAGGCAAATATAGAGGATGTGTTGGATTGATTAATTTCTCCAAAATGGAGGAATGGAGAGAGATTTGAAGATATAGAGTATGCATCGGAGATGCTCTTGAGGCTGCCATTTGTGATTTGTCCTTCAAAAAAAAATCTGAACCCCTTGGTCGAAATCAAGGTTCTCTCTCCTCCTCTATCTTCATCTCTTCCTTTGACGGTGGTCTGATTCCACCGAATTACAACAATGGATACCTATGCATGTAAGGGTGTGTGTGTGCGTTTGCTACAGGTACAGGATCAAAGAAAAATACTTATTACTACTCCATTCCGAAGTATAAAAAAAAAAGACAGAAAAATTAGCCAATGCGCCCAGTAATGCCAAGTAGTACACCAAACTCATCCCTTTGTTAGACATCATTTGGGTGGTTCCCATCACAAAGTGCGTAAAATTCACGCAAATTTGTAGCAGAGAAGAGCTTGAGGCACTCATGTGGTGTCCCAATGACATGAAATAATTACTTGTAAAAACTTTTTTTTTTAATTTTTAAAAAATAATAGTAATTAAATCTGCAAGAGTTTAAAGCTTATTCTTGTTTTTTGAACTGCACGCAAATCCAAGATTGAGAGTGTGTGCCTTCAATCAGCGAAGGGGATGATTCTGTAAATGTCGCCCGGACGGCCCGGATGGTCGATGCCGCGAGCAACAATCCCAATGTTCTGTAAATCTCATTCGATTGGAACTCGAGGCTGTTTGAACGGTCATGACGTGAGTCAGCGATATGAAGAGGGTTTTTTTTTTTTGTAGTCTCTGGGTTTCCAAGCTCGCGGATAAAAAAAAAAAAATTTCCAAGCTCGATTTTTTTTTTTTGGGAGAAAAACTTAGAGAGACGGAGAGATACAATTGCAAGGAGATTGGAGCTTGTAATTTTTATTGATTATACTGGATTGATTGTCCTTTCCTCTCGTGAAGTGGATACATAGCCTGTGTGTCAAACTACATAAACCCTTTTCAAATGGGATCCGTTTGTGTTCTTGTGTGATTGTTTCTTGCTTGCCTTGCGTTCTTTCATATTTATTGTTTACGTTTAAAATTTTCATGCTGCAAATTCGACGTTGCTGAAAAGCTATGGTCCTCATTTGTTTTGACCCAACCAAGCGAGAATTAAAATACTCCGTAGGTGACCGGTCAGGGGATTAACATTCTCCTAAGGCCTCTCATTAAGCCAAAACATCATTTTCCAAAACTACAAATATATAAACCCTGTTTCATCGTAACCACATACCAAAGCATTTTAATTTACATGAGTTTATAACAATTGAAAAACAGAAAAGGGTTCAAGCCAAAAATCCACAATATTTGCAAGTTTTCAAACGTAAAGAAATACGGAGTATGTAGTAAGGAATGGTTGACAATCTTGGGTAGGCAAAGTTCCTGAAAAAATGAATACAAAAAAGTCAGGAGGTGACAAGGTATTATAATGACAGTTCAAGACCATAGCTGAATAAATTGTAGAGCTATGTTTAAAATATTATCAAGCAAAAGTCAATAGACTAGCATCAATAGTTGCATTTTGATTGCAAACATACAAATCACCACTAGAACGACCAAACCAATTACAATTTTCAGGAGGTGACAAGGTAGAAGAAAAAAAAAGAGAGTTTAATATAATTAGAAACAACCAGCTTCATATGGAAACATCGCTCTTCAGGGGAAGCAGCATATTGAAGTTACCATGCTCTTTGCGCTAGTTGATAGGAATGAATTGCGTCTTCCCTGGGGGGAAGTGGACGTCAATGACGCACAGGATCCATGGGTTTTTCGTTGCTTGCAGCTATACGTTCCAGCATCTCCACAATTGCTGTCATTGATGGCCTAGTTTTTGGTTCGCGTCCAAGACATTTTAGAGCAACCTGAGCTATTTGGAAAGCAGCTTTTGAAGGATACTTCCCTTCCAATCTGGAGTCCATTATGTTTATCAACTTTCTTTTTTGGGGCAAATATGGTTTGACCCAGTCAACCAGATTATGTTTTGCACTTGAAAGGTTTGTATCAAGGACACATAAGCCTGTAAGCATCTCAACCAATACAACACCAAAACCATACACATCGCTCTTCATGGTCAAGTGCCCTGTTTAACAATAATAATGTCAAATACTGTAACACATCGATAAGGTGGCATTTGTTCAAGTGGCTTTGAAGCGTGCAAAGTTTGGAATATTCATGATTGTGGTAATAGTTCAGCCTTCAGGGATTACCTGTGGCAATATACTCCGGAGCAGTGTAGCCATACGTTTCTATAACCTTCGTTGACACATGTGTTTCACTACCTGAGGAACCCAATTTGTCCAAACCGAAGTCTGACATCTTGGCATTGTAGGACTGCCAAAAAGAAATATGTATGTGAAACTGTTAGATGATTGATCTATTTGTATCTAGTGTAATTATGTGTCTTATCATGTAATTAGTTTAAGTATTTAGGACCGTAGTGCAATTATTATACAGCTTGTATATATATATATTTTACGTTGAATGAAATTAACCCTAATAGATTTTCTCCCTATTATGATTACCCTAAAACTGAACATGGTATCAGAGCGATAGAACCTGGCGACCTACGACGTTCTTCTCGTCGCTGCGTGAACAGTACTTTCGGGGGAACAGTGTTTCGTGAACAGTGGTTGCGTGAATAGTGATTCGTGAACAGTGATTCGTGAACAATGCTTCATGAACAGTGCTTTTGTGAATAGTACTTCGATCAGTCGGGGCTTGCCGTCGCCGTCGATCAGATCTGTTCTCGCCGATCAAATCTATTTTTTTTCTTTTTCAACACTGTTTCAGTCAGATCCGAAGGTATTCAGTTGATTTTTTTTGAGGTTCTAGGGTTTTTGAAACCTTTATTTATTCTTTTTGGAGTTCCAAAGTTGCTGGGAACATTGTTTATTGTTTATTTGGCATTATTGTTCTGCTTTCAAGATGTCAGAAGAGAAAAAATAGGCTTCCGCTAGTGGCAAGGATAAGTTGAGTCGTGTAGGGACTCTGGATAACTCTCCACTGGATATTTGTCCCATCAAACTGGATGGCAAAAATTATTTACTTTGGTCTCGTACTTTTACATTAGCCATTGAAGCTAAAGGGATGTCTAAGTTCATTGAAGGCCCTATTACTGAGCCTACTACTGATGTTGAACTCAAGACGTTTAAGTCTCGTCGATCTTTAGCCATGACTTGGTTGTTTAATTCTATGAAGGTTGTTATTCGTAGTCTTTTTTTGCTTCTTAACACTCCATATCAAATTTGGACTATTGCCAAACAGACTTATTCTCAGCAGGGCAATGATGCTCAGTGTTTTGAGTTGCGAAAGCAACTTCGTACTATGGATCAACACAATCAATCTGTTGCTGTTTACTTTGCTGATCTTAGTGGGGCCTGGCAAGAATTTGATTATTATCAGGGGTTTCAAGCAGTCTGTTCCGTTGATGTTGGTACTTGGTTAAAAAGAATAGAGAAAAAGCGTGTGTATGACTTTCTTGCTGGTTTTGATGTGGAGTATGATCCAATTAGAGTGCAGGTGTTGGGTCGTGTTCCGTTTCCATCTTTGGGAGAGGCCTATGCCATTGTTCAACAGGAGGAGAGCAGAAGGGGTGCTATGTTACAAGCTCCTACTTCTGATCGTTCTGCATTGGTTGCTATTCCGCAGGGACAGTTTGGGTCTGGCAGTGGAAAGTCTCAGTCTGGTACTACCAGTGGGACCAAAGACCGCATGTCACTCCAGTGTGATTATTGCCACAACACTGGACATACCAAGGATTTCTGTTGGAAGTTACATGGTTGTCCTTCTCGTGGGCGAGGCAGTGGACGTGGAGGTCGAGGTCGTGGTCTCGGGCGTTCTCAAGCTCAGGCACATGTTTCAGAGTTTGCTGCCTTGTCTGATTCTGGGTTCAGTACAGGAGTTCAGTCACCTTCTGATTCTGTTGGCGGTTTCTCTCAGGGGGAGATGCAAGCTCTGATTCTGTTGGCGGTTTCTCTCAGGGGGAGATGCAAGCTCTCAGGCGTCTTATGGCTCAGGTTGATTCTTCCTCTACTATAGCTCCTACTTCCACAGCAGCTCCTATTGCATCCTATTTTGCTCATTCAGGTATTCCAGCTAGTGCATTTACTGCCTCCTCTGGTATTCCTTGAATTATCGATTCTGGTGCTTCAGATCATATGACAGGTTGTTCCTCTGTTTTTTATTCTTATTCCACTTGTTCTGGTAAGGATAAGGTTCGAATTGCCGATGGATCGTTCTTAGCTATTTCAGGGAAAGGTTCCGTTTGCTATTCTCCCTCTATCTCTCTCTTCAGTCCTCCATATTTCAAACTTTGCCACTAACCTTCTTTTAGTTAGTAGTTTTACCCATTCTGCAAACTGTTCTGTGACATTTTTTCCTACTCACTGTATCTTTCAGGAACTGGAAACGGGAAAGGTGATTGGCAGTGGTAAAGCACATGGTGGTATCTATTATCTGGAGCATGCACCTCATCCATCTCAGCCATCTTTATCATGTGGACAAGCTCTACGGGCAGATATGAGTTCCACTCTTTCTTTGTTACATCGGTGGCACCGTAGATTGGGTCATCCCTCTTTTGGGATATTAGAGAAACTTTTTCCTACTTTAGTTAAACATTGTCCTAGGGATCAGTTTTTTTGTGAAGCCTGTGAGTTTGGAAAACATAAATGCTCTTTTTATGCACCTATTAATAAACGAAGTAATTCTCCATTTATGGTTATCCAATCTGATGTTTGGGATCCTTCTCCTACTACTTCTTTAAAGGGCTATCGATGGTTTGTTACTTTTATTGATTGTTATTCTCGTGCCACATGGGTGTACTTACTCTAGTCAAAAAATGAAGTATTTTCCTGTTTCAAATATTTTCATAAGATGGTGTGCACTCAATTTGATACACATATTAAAATTCTTCGGAGTGATAATGGGACTCAGTATATTGATAAGATTTTTCGGACATATCTAGATGATAATGGTATTATTTTTCAGACGACTTGCGTTGACACTCCACAACAAAATGGAGTCGCTGAGCGTAAAAATCATCTTGCTGAGGTCGCTCGATCTCTTTTGTTCACTATGAATGTTCCCAAATACTTATGGAGAGAAGCTATTTTAACTGCTACATATCTTATCAACCGTATGCCATTCAGTGTCCTTAATTTTAAAACACCCATTGAGTGCCTGCCAAGCAATTGTCGAGTTACGACTCTTCCACCTAGGGTGTTTGGTTATGTGTATTTTGTTCATGCCCCAAAACCTTCTGGGGGCAAGCTAGGACATAAAGCCCATAAGTGTATTTTTGTTGGGTACTCTCCTACCCAAAAAGGCTATAAGTGTTACGATCCTTATTCAAGGAAGATGTTTGTCTCTATGGATGTTACCTTTTGGGAAACAGAGGTTTTTTATTCTCCCTCCAAACCATCTCTTCAGGGGGAGTATCAACAAGAGGAAGAGATGTTTACCTTTTATAATCATAGTGAGGGGGAGAAATTTTTCTATGATCATAGTGAAGGGGAGAAGGAAAACACTGGAGAGGAACCAGTAATTGTTGAAAGGGAAACACATGATATTGGTGGTGACATTGAGGAACAACTACCTGCACGACAACGACTGCAGGGAGCTGGCTTACAGAGGTATGCTAGACGGAAAAATGGAAAGTCTTCATGTACGTTACCACCTTGTCAATCACAATCACCCAATCCAGTTCCAGATTGCTCAGCTGACTCTTCTGGTAATGATTCTTCTCTTATTGAACCTCCTCCTATGGATCCTGACAATCTTCCTATTGCTATTCGAAAAGGTGTTAGATCTTGTACTCAACATCCTATTTAATAGTTTGTTTCTTATGACCGTTTGTCTCCTTCGTACCATGCATTTGTCTCTTCTCTTTCTTCTATATCTATTCCATAGAATTGGCAGGATGCATTCAAGATACCTAAGTGGAAAGGAGCTATGGTAGAAGAGATGACAGCTTTGAAAAAGAATGGCACCTGGGATCTAGTGTCACTTCCAGGAGGGAAGAAACCAGTGGGCTGCAAGTGAGTGTTCACTATTAAGCAAAAGGCTGATGGTACAATTGAGAGATACAAGGCAAGGCTTGTTGCCAGAGATTTTACTCAAACTTATGGTATTGACTATGAGGAGACGTTTGCTCCGGTAGTGAAGATGAATTCTGTGCGAGCTCTCCTCTCGTGTGCTGCCCACTTGAATTGGCCTCTTCAACAGTTTGATGTGAAAAATGCATTTCTTCATGGTGATTTAGAGGAGGAAGTTTATATGGATATTCCACCAGGTTTCTCTTCTCCTGCAAGTGAAGGAAAGGTGTGTAGATTAAAGAAGGCACTTTATGGGCTGAAGCAATCACCTAGAGCCTGGTTTGGCAGGTTTTCTAAGGCTATGCTGAGTTTTGGTTACAAGCAAAGCCATGCAGATCATACGATGTTTATCTGGCGAAGTAATGGTAAGATTGTTGTCCTTATTGTTTATGTTGATGACATAATAATGATAGGCAATGATGTGAGTGAGATTCATAACCTTAAGTCTTGTCTAGCTCAAGAGTTCGAGATTAAGGACTTGGGATCATTGAGATACTTCCTTGAAATGGAAGTAGCAAGGTCTGATAGAGGTATCTTTATTTCCCAACGCAAGTATATACTTGATTTTTTGGAAGAAACAGGCATATTGGGCTGTAGACCTGTAGATTCTCCTATTGAGGCGAATCATCATCTTAGTGGAGATGTGGGGGAGCGTACTCATAAAGAGAGGTATCAGCGACTTGTGGGTCGACTAATATACTTGGCCCACACTCGACCAGATATTACTTATGCAGTAGGTGTTGTTAGTCAGTTTATGCATGATCCTCGTACTTCACATCTAGATGCAGTTTATCGTATTTTGAGGTATCTAAAATCAGCTCCAGGAAAAAGGAATTTTGTTCTCTAATCATGGCCATTTGCGATTGGAGGCATTCACTGATGCTGACTGGGCTGATTCTGTGGATGATAAGCGCTCTACTTCTGGCTATTGCACTTTCCTTGGGGGTAATCTAATTACCTGGCGAAGTAAGAAGCAATCGGTAGTCGCCAGGTCTAGCGTAGAAGATGAATATAGAGCTATGGCTAATGGTGTTTGTGAGCTTTTGTGGCTCCAAACTTTGTTACTTGATTTGGGGTTTGCGGATAGTGTTCCGATGAAACTTTACTGCGACAATAAAGCTGCCATTAACATTGCTCATAATCCCGTTCAACATGACAGAACGAAGCACATAGAGATTGATCGACACTTCATCAACGAAAAGTTGAACGAGGGTTTGATATGTATGCCGTTTGTGAGATCTAGAGATCAGTTAGCTGATATATTCACAAAAGGGCTAGGTAGCAAGAGTTTTCATCCTATTGTGTTCAAGTTAGGCTTGATTGATATCTTCGCACCAACTTGAGGGGGAGTGTTAGATGATGGATCTATTTGTATCTAGTGTAATTATGTGTCTTATCATGTAATTAGTTCAAGTACCTAGGACCGTAGTGCAATTATTATACAGCTTGTATATATATATATATATATATATATATATATATATATATATATATATATATATATATATATATTTTACGTTGAATGAAATTAACCCTAATGGGTTTTCTCCCTATTATGATTACCCTAAAACTGAACAGAAACCAAGTTTAAGTCATGAGGCATTGCCTTCCTAAAACCATTATTTAATGCAAACTTTTTCATTAAAATAGCATCGTGGGAAGATTTGTTTCAACCAAGAGCGTGGTGAGAGTAGGTAAACAACTAAATGTGTGAAATTCAAAAGTTGCTGCCTCTGAACAATAGAAGTATGATGTTCTACTCAAAGACACATTTGCATTTCTTTTGTTGTCACCCAGATCTAATTCATTGATTGCAGGAAACTTACCTCATCTAGCAATATGTTTGACATCTTGAAATCTTTGTAAATTACTTGTTTTTCCGATGAGTGCAAAAAATCCAGCCCTCGAGCTGCTCCTATTAGTAAATTAAGCCGAATGTCCCATGGAAGTGGCTGAACATCAGAGTCCCCTGCACAAGCCAACCCATGAACTGTCTAGCAAGCCAAATGACATATGGTTGATTTGTCTGAGACAAAATCAGTTTGCTCACTGCTAATGGTTGCATTTAACACAAGCTAAGTCTGTTAGCTCTTACTTCCAAAAAGGTGGTTCTCCAAGCTGCCCTTTGGCATGAATTCATAGGCAAGGAGTAGCTCATTCTCTACCCAACAGTATCCTAATAGCTTAACAAGGTTAGGATGAGAAAAACTTCCTAAGAAGTTAAGCTCCGACTGCAATTGAACAAACAGTCAGGATTCAGAAGAATTTGAAGTACTAAAAATAAATAGATGAAACAACTGGTGATCCGAACATGAGACAGAAATATCAGAACTTCATGATGAACACAAAATAAAGTAAATTGAATACCAACTTCCATTTAACTCACAAGTACAATAAACGGTTTCACATCATAAGTTTTCTGCCATTGCACAGGAAATCCTGAATATATTCTCAAGTAACAAAATCACAATGTAAGACGAGCAAACGCAGAACAGAACTGGGCATCCTGAAAATTGCATCATTATAGCTCTCATTTGATAACCTGTATATTCATTTGGATTATATGTTCATGGTTCATACTTGTTTTTACCTGTACATTCTTTTCCTTTTGATGTTACATGAGAGTCAAGTACTACTTGCTTATAACTTCTTTTACCATCTCACTTCCAGGACTGAACAAGTACTTTTCATTATGTTCTCTGGGTCTTTTGCAAACAATGGAAAATTCAACTCTAACATTCATTGTCACTGTCGAAAAATCCCACTGCAGTTTCTTGCATTTGGAAACATTCCCAAATGAGCTAGATATTGTTGCTATACAAACATAGAAAACTAGCTAGTAACAAGTGACAATGGAATCAAATAGCCTGATTGCTCTTATTGTTGTCATCTAGAAAGATCAACCCAACAACAATCTGTAAGTGGACATCTAGACAATCCTTAAGACTATACTCATGTACACGAAACACACAAAGAAGAGTTCAAGTCATAGTTATCATAAACACACGACAAGGAATAATACAGTTTTAAGTCAAAGTTATCACAAACAAATAAGATTGTGCACCACGGAGAAGATCTACGAAAGAGATATAAACGAGCAAGAAAGAAGCTAGAGGACAAAGAATACAGCAACATAACTACTTTAGTAGCGATTGTGTCAATGACCGAGGATCTTGTTAAATAAACAACGCATTGAAGTTTCTAAACAAAGATATCCCTCTGAAACTACACCCTGCAGAGTGCAGATTGACAGGGAGTTTCTCTTTTTCTCCATATGCCTATGTAGAGATCAATTTAAATGGGAATTGAAGTCCTCTCAATGGTTGCAAAATCAATCTAGTTAGCCCTCACCCTGGCAACTATTTTTGTTAGTCTTTCATAGAAAGTCATATTCATAATCAAATAGAAAAAGTTATATGCACCATGAGCCCTAACCTCAACACAATCCAACAAAATCATTTCCCATGAAAAAACCTAATTGCATCTGATGTTACTACAGGCACCAATTGCAAACTCGCAGTTTTACGAGGAAAAAATAAAAAATGTAAAACAGTTATATTTTAATACCGTTTATTGAGGAAAGAGTTATCTTTACTCGACCCAGCAACAGAAATATACAAGGATAGTAAATGCTAGGATTGGATATGATTGAGTACGATTAAATATCAAGCTCTAACAGGTAAAAAATATATGAAATTATAGTTAAGACTTCTACAAAGTTTTCAGCTACTAATTTGTATCATTGTAATTACCTGACATTCCTTAAATCCTTGCATGCTCTTTCGGTTCAACTTCTTGACGGCGAAGACCAATCTACTACCGTTCTCCTCAAGCAAACCCTTGTAAACTTTCCCAAAGCCTCCTTCTCCCAACAGTCTATCCTTTCTGAAATTTTTAGTAGCAGTCTTCAATTCTAAGAAGCTGAAGATCCTTAAATTGGGGGTGGGTAAAATCTGTCCTTTTAGATATGCCTCATGGCCGCCCTTTGCAGCCAAGGACGAGAAGTTCCTAGGGATGTTGCTTCCTACTGGGAAGCGACGGAATGGAAGAGTGACATTTTTCCATTGCAATCTTAGACGTGTCGAACTATGGGCCGAAAGTGATTGTTCACCATTGGATTCATAGACGTTTCTTTTTTTCCTCTTGATATCAACACCTTTAGCTAGAAATTCAATACTCCTCTGAAACACCTTGCTTACCTTTCCCTTTGACCTATTCTGGCCTCGGGTGGTCGCACTATATAGTGCCGAAGTGGAAGGGCCCATGCATTGATTCTCCAAAGCCAA
This sequence comes from Rhododendron vialii, assembly GCF_030253575.1. Classification (NCBI taxonomy): domain Eukaryota; kingdom Viridiplantae; phylum Streptophyta; class Magnoliopsida; order Ericales; family Ericaceae; genus Rhododendron; species Rhododendron vialii. The sequence goes on from NC_080566.1 coordinate 5,800,326, forward strand.
AGTGTACTCGAGTCTCACCACCACATCAGCCATTGTAGGCCGTTCCTTTGGACGAGTATCCAAGCAATTATTAGCAACTTCCACAAACACCTTTAGACAATGTGGCGAGATTTGGTCCTTCAACTTGGGGTCAATGAGTTGATCAAGTTTTTTCCCTTTGATGCCTTGTTGCGCCCAGAGGACTAGACTACGCTCCTCCTCCTCGACCTTTGTATCAACTGCTGGCCTCCCACAAAGCATTTCCAACATCATGACACCAAAGGCATACACATCTGATTTCTTGCTTAGCCTCCGGGTCAAGAAATACTCTGGATCCAAATACCCAAATGTGCCTTTAACATCTGTGCTAACGTGCGTGTGGGAATGGCTTGTGGAGCCCACTTTACACAACCCAAAATCTGAAATCTTGGCTACCCAGTTCTTGTCCAATAAAATGTTTGTGGTCTTCACATCTCGGTGTATTATACCATGCGGAATACCTGTATGGAGGTAATCCAATCCACGAGCAGCTCCTATACAAATGTTGAGCCTTTGCTCCCATGGCATATGGCCTATGATACCATTATCATTGGTTTTAAATTTGTAGAGATGATCGGCAAGTGTACCATGCTCCATAAACTCATAGACAAGGATCATCTCATTGCATTCATCGCAATAGCCTAAAAGACTAACCAGATGTGTGTGCCGAAGCTTGGAAAGCATTTCGATTTCTGTCCAAAACTCGTTTGCCCCTTGCTTAGACTTCAAATTCAACCGCTTTAAGGCAACCGTTGTTGCTCCATCATCAATTAGTGCTTTGTAGACCTTACCGAATCCACCACTTCCAATCACCAATTCATCATCAAAGTTATTAGTCACTGATATGAGCTCAACAAGTGAAAAACGACGACACAACCCCTCCGATGTTGACCAAGAGAGATTTCTTCCCATACTATTTTCACCTAAGCTACGCAATTGGTAAACCATGATATTCAACACAGTGAGTAAAATTACTACACCAGTTGCAATGGCATTTCCTCCAGAAGCAAACACTAACCTCTTGGGCTTTCGAGATGTCAAAGCACGTGCTGGCGGCATCGGGTTCACCCCAGCAAGATTTTTGTCGGGGTTGCTCAACTTGAATACCCCTAACCCTTTTAGAGTTTCATCAATTGGTTCCGTCCATTCATTACTGTGTGGGTGCAACGCTATGAGCAAATCACGCTTGCCCTCGATCCTATCTCCTTCCATCATCACCACATAGTCCTTGTACACAACGACCCCATTTTCGTCGCTCCACTTGATAAGGTCACCTTTAGCCTCAACAACTTGTTCATTAAAAAAGATACTAAACTTCATGCTGCCACTCTCTTTTATCTCGTATTCAAGTTCACAAAAATAAAACCTAAGCAAGTACCGAAATCCCAAATCCACTGGTAATCTCCATGTAAAATTGAATTCGGTCTTGTTTGGTAGCTTGTCCGGAACCATTGACCAAGATTTTTGATAAACTTTCCGAGGAGCAGTGTATGGTGGTATAGTCGTGGTAGTAACTGGCCTTACACTTGATTTTTCTAGCAGATAATTCGAGTCCATATCTTCTATGGAGGAAATGGAGCTTCTGCCAACATTTAATGGGTGTACCTTCTCCAGAGCAATGTCGTTATCTATGGTAAACAGGTAACTCTTCCCAATAATCTGTGCAGGTGGATTACCCTCACGAGTATGATAAAGTGCAGCTGGCATTGAGATGATTTCAATCCCATTGACAAAAGCATATACCTCATCTGAATTCCCAAGTCGTGACGGGGAGAACGTTATGATTAACGGTCGATCTTCTTCCACGTTCACACAATACTCTTTAACCAGATATTGGAAGCCAAAAGCATCAACAGTAAGGGAAGCACTAAAGTTGCTAAGAAGGGTATACGGACCAGCTTTCACTCTAAACAAGGCCTTAGACCTTATGAAACCACCCCGGTACGAAGCTGGATAGAAATGGAGACGTATAAGTTTCTGACCTGGATTGACTCGGAATGTGTAGGTGAATGGCCAACGGGAGAGCCGGGCCGTCATGTAAGGGACTGGATTAGAGGGGAGGCGTTGGAGAGCGTCTTTTGAGCTGATCAATTTGCTCTTTGAACCATGTGATGTAGTGATGTAATTGGAACCGGTATCTCCGACCCATTGCCGGGCATCTTCTGCAGTTGAGTTGCGGGAGGAGCCACAGTTAACGGCAACGTGATCAAGCTGTTGGGAATGAAGACCAGGGGAGTTGATGGCCAGTGAAAAAGTACTCAGATGGAGGAAGAAGTAGAGAGGGACTGCAATTGAGAGTAGATAAGGGAACATTTGTTGGTGTGTTTTTTTATGTGAATTGGAACTATTGAGAGAGTTTGGGAATGAACATTAGTGAAGGAGAGACGGAGGAGACTGATGATGAAAAGAGTTGAAACATTTCGAGGGTGGTGGGTAAGGAAGACAAAGACTTGGTTAATCAACTCCCCAAAGTCGAGAAAAAAAAAAGGGCCTGCTTTTCATTGGATAAAAAAGGACATAGACTTTTTCACGGCCGCTTCGTGGAATGAGTGTTTATGGAACGGTGCAATCTCAGTCGTCCATTAGCGTAATCAATTGTTGAGATTCATTTTCAATTATGACTGGTCACAGTTAATTTTTTTCCAAAAAAATTTCATTAAAATCTGAACCGTTCAAAACACGTTCGGACTGCAGCGATTCACTTCCGTAAACTTTCTTTACCGTAAAGAAGTTTTTCTCTAAACAATGATAAAACTTTTAAGCTGAGTTGAGTCTTGAGACCTTAAAAGGCACCGCATTAAAATTTGAAGACTGCTGACTTTTGAGGCTTTTGTGGCTCCATCCTTACAATCTCAGGACGGAGGCAAGAGTGTCCCTGAACAGAAACCAGTTACTCTCATGCAGTTGTTAACTGTGACATAGCTACAGAAGGTTCCTAAAACCAATGATTAACGTATTCTCCACAAATTTGAAAGTTATATCGTGTGTGGCGCTATAAATACCGGTCGTAGTGTCCTAATCTGCTTTTGGAAGCAATGATACGGGTTCCATGAAAAACCGAGAAGATAATAAATATTGAACAAAACAAAATAATTCTCTTACGTAAAGAGAATTCTTCTCATTTATGTTTGGGTTGACTAACCAAGTCCATGAAGTAAGTCTTTGCAACAACAAAAAAACCAAAAAACAAAAGGGAGGCCAAAAGTGCATATATAGCATAGGGAAACTGCCCAAATCCTGGTTAAATATATGCACAAGATTTTTAGTTATTCACCCATTTGAATGGTTTGGTTTTAGATGAAAGATAACCAACGATGCACATCATCAGTATAAGATGTAGAAGTAGAACTGAAACAAAGAGAGATGAAGTCTGGAAGGGTATGGAAAAGTAGAATTTACTAAAATTTAAAGTATAACTAGTGACTGGCATGTCACAGTCAAGTACTGCATATCTTTTTACATTTTTCCACTTATACGACAAATCAAACATTAAAATAAAAGGTATATAGTCTATGGACAGCTCACAGCTGTTGACCTGAGGACAAAGCCAATTGAAGTATATTTCTCCTAGTCCCTCTCAAACACTATCAATTACTGTTCGAATATGTGACTAAAGTCACTAACACATCGTTTCCATGGACGCGGGGGCTCTTGGCACAGCACACCCACACCCAAAAATGGTACATTTTCCTACCCACACCCAAAAATGGTACATTTGGAGGAAAAAAAATTTATTCTTTTTTATTTGCAATTCTATAGAGCAGAAACATGATTATAAGAGTCTTGAAAAAAATTTAATTATGTCTTTTTAGAATAATATGATCAAAATAATAAGATCTTCACACTGGTTTAAATGGATTGAAAATTGGAGCAAATAATTTTTTAACTGTATTTTTAATATATAAACAGTCTACAAAAATTAAGTGCTTCAATTTTTAATCCGTTTGAACAAGTGCGAATATCTTATTATTCTGAACATATTATTCTAAAGGATCATAATTAACTTTTGTTTCTAAAACTCTCATAATTAAGAATCTGTTTTTTTATTTAGGATCCTGTGGAGCAGAAACATGATTATTAGAGCCTTAAAGACAAAAGTTAATTATGTATTTTTAGAATAATATGTTCAGAATAATAAGATTTTCGCACATATTCAAACGGATTAAAAATTTGAGCACTTAATTTTTAGATTGTTTATATATTAAAAATACAGTTAAAAAATTATCTGCTCCAATTTTCAATTCGTTTAAACCAGTGTGAAGATCTTATTATTCTGATCATACTATTCTAAAGAGACATAATTAAATTTTATCTCTAAGGCTCTTACAATCACGTTTTTGCTCTATAAGATTGCAAATAGGAAGACTAAAATTTTTTCCCCTCCAAAACGCTACCGTTTTTGGGTGTGGGTAGGGGGCGCTGTGTGCCTCTTGGCACAGCAGAGCCCCCGCGTCCGGGGCCGAGGCAGGGGCTCTGTTGTCCATGAGAGGCAGCAACTCCTACCCATCCCTCAAAACGGCAGCGTTTTGAGGGAAAAGCACTTGCTTTCTTTATTTTGCAATTCTATGGCGCAAACAACGTGATTATGAGAGTCTTAAAGACACAATTTAATTATATCTCTTTAGAATAATATGATCATAATAATAAAATATTCGCACCGGTTCAAACAGATTCAAGATTGGGACACTTAATTTTTTAACCATATTTTTTACAATATATAAAAAGTCTAAAAAAATTAAGTGTTCTAATTTTCAATCCGTTTGAACGAGTGCAAAGATCTTATTATTCTGATCATATTATTTTGAAGGGTCGTAATTAAATTTTGTCTATGGAGCTCTCATAATCACGTATCTGCTCCACATGGTTCTAAATAAAGAGCAGATACTTAATTATGAAAGACCTAAAGACAAATTAATTATAACTCTTTAGAATAATATGGCCAGAATAATAAGATCTTTGCATCGGTTAAAACGGATTGAAAATTTGAGTACTTAATTTTTTTAGATTGTTTATATATTAAAAAATATGATTAAAAAATTAAAAGCTCCAATTTTGAATCCGTTTGAACCGATGCGAAGATCTTATTATTCTGGTCATATTATTCTAAAGAAACATGATTAAAATTTATTTCTAGGACTCTCGTAAATTAATTTCTGCTACATAGGATTGCAAATAAGGACGATCTGGGTTTTTTCATCCTCTCAAAACGCTGTCGTTCAAGGGCTGGGTAGGGGCTACTGCCTCCCATGGACAGCAGAGCCCCCACGTCCGGAAACGCTGAGTCATCATTTCTCATCTCCCAATTCTCACCCCTTTGCACTCCAGCTTCCTTTGTCATCATAGTTTTACCATCGACAAAATCTCCTAAATATGTCATCTTCGGACAGTGTGAACACAACTACAAATGGTGTGCATCAGTCTGAGGAATCCAGCCGTTGCTTTTCACTTGCTGAGATACAATTGGCAACCAACAACTTCGATGATGCTTTGGTTGTCGGGAGAGGCGGATTCAGTAAGGTGTATAAAGGGTTCATCGACAATGGAGCTACCGTTGTTGCAGTTAAGCGCTTGAATTAATGCCGAGTCCAAGCAAGGGGCAAAAGAGTTTTGGACAGAGATCAAGACACTCTCAACCCTCCGGCACCCCCATCTTGTTACTCTGATTGGCTATTCGGATGAATTTGGTGAGATGATACTCGTTTACGAATATATGGTCAATGGGCGCTTGCCGATCTTCTATATAAACCTAGTAGAAAAAGATATGGTCCTGATTTTTATCATCTCGAATGGGACCAGAGGCTCAAAATTTGCATTGGTGTTGCCCGTGGATTGGACTACCTTCATACTGAGCAACGTGTCATACATAGGGACGTGAAGACCACAAATATTCTGTTGAACGAAAATTGGATAGCTAAGATTTCGGATTTTGGGTTGTCCAAAATGGGCACCACAAACCAGATGCAATCCCATGTTAGCACAGAGGTTAGAGGCACATTTGGTTATTTGGATCCGCAATACTTATTGACGCGTAGACTAACCATGAAGTCCGATGTGTATGCCTTTGGTGTGGTGCTGTTTGAAGTGTTATGTGCGAGGCCGCCGGTGGACTTTAGGGTTGAGGAGGAGCAATGCAGTCTAGCCATGTGGGCTCAATGCTGCATCATGCAGGGGACGCTTGACCATATCATTGATCCTTCTTTGAGAGGAGAAATACCGGCAAATGGTCTGAAGGTGTTTGCAGAAGTCGCTAACAAATGTCTGCATAATCATCCAAATGGAAGGCCTACTATGGCTGAAGTTGTTGAGAGCCTCGTGCTCATGTCGGACGATTCACAAGGCAATTCACCTGGGTCAAAGGGAATAATATCAAAGGTGTTCCTCAGAATTCCATCCATAGTAGCTAAAGGCATTGATCTTAAATGGAACAATTGGATGATTTGCGGTTTTAAGAAAGGATTTCCAGAGCGATTTCAGAGTGAGCAATTCACGGACACTGGCATCCAATTATACCGTAAATTTTCTCTTGCAGAGATTCGAGCAGCCACAAACAATTTTCATGAGCAACTGGAGGTTCAATGCAATGCTGATATTAAAGGTGTCAATTAAAAGGATAATAGGAAGGACGTCAAGTGAAACGAACAGGGACCAATTTAGGAATGAGATCCAGGTGCTCTCCCATCTCCGTCACCTCAACATTGCTTCATTAATTGGTTACTGCAACGAGAAGAAGGACGTGATTCTTGTATACGAGTATTTGGCCAAGGGGCAACTCTACCATCATCTCTACCAAACCAACAATGAACCTCTTCCATGGGAAAAGCGTCTGCAGATCTGCATTGGTGCAGCACGAGGACTACAACACCTCCATGGGGGTACCAAACGGACAATCATTCACCAGAACCTGCAGTTAACATGTATGTTGTTGGACGAGAATTGGGTTGCCAAAGTGGGAGGTTTCCAAAATGCTGCCCGAAAACATATCGGGTACAAACTCCAATACGTTTGTAGCGGACAATGCGGGATATATGGATCCAGAGTACCTTGCGAGTGCAAAATTAACAAAAAAATCTGATGTGTACTCATTTGGTGTCATTTTACTGGAAGTCCTCTGTGGTAGGAAGCCTATGATTATGACATGGGATGAGGATCAGGTTAATTTAGTCCGTTGGTTCAAGACTAACATTGAAAGGGGCACTGTTGATCAGATCATTGATCCAAATCTAACCGACAAGATAGCACCAGAATGTCGGAAGGAGTATGTCATGGTTGCAGAAAAATGCGTGCACGATGAGGGGATTGAACGTCCTTCAATGGATGATGTACTGAGCAGCCTCAGGTCTGCATTGCAGCTGGAAGACAATTGGCGAAATGTTTAGGCTGTCCCACAAGGATGGACGTAGGATTTGAAGGTTGGGCGGGCAAAAGTTAAGAAAGAAAAAAACACATTGTAACATATAAAAGGCAAATATTATTTTTTACATTTTGTCAATAGACACAGGAAAAATACTACTATCAAAGAGATTGTCATATATATCTTGGGTCAAAGACCAATTCAATTACTCAAATATGGCAATCTATAATTATATCTGCATCCCATTTTGCGCATCTCTGGCCATTGTAAATACACAATAATAGTAGTTCAGAAACAAACTACAGAGAACAGACCACATAGTACAGAAGCAATATTCTGAGCAATAACCCATAAATAGATTCTAATACGAAAGTCAACGGAAAAACACCTCACGACTACATTCCGTATCATCAAAACTGAAATCTAGGGGAACCGAACAAAAACAAATTAAACAAATCGGAGATTCTAGCTGTTAAGCATAATTTTCTAGCAGCGTGCGTTTGTAATTATCAATACAGATAACTCTGTGTGTGTGTGTGTGTGAGAGAGAGAGAGAGAGAGAGAGAGAGAGAGAGAGAGAGAGAAAATTAACCTCGATTAGCCGAACAATCAACGAGAAGAACTTGCGATTACTGCTAAATCGATTCACTGTGACGCCAATGAACCAAAATCGAAATAAATCTGAAGCGAAATCAACCTAAAATCAAAATCATCTGAAGCGAAATCTGTTGGGATTAAACGTGGAAGCACCCAAGCGCCGAGATTTATACACAACCACAATTGCAACCAATGGAAGTTCGATGAAAAATAAAATAGAGAGACATGCAAGATATATGTGGTTCGGCAAAAATCTGCCTACTCTACGGAGAGGATCCCGTTCTTTTCACTATGAGAATTTCCGTACAAGTACACTTGAGTATGAAATAACCCACACCCAACCTTTATACACTCACTCATACAAAAACACACTCTCACCAAGTACTAGACTTGACCCTTGCACACACAAAATTTACGGTAGAAAAACCCGTGTACCCGGCAGCTCCCAAAGGAGCTGCCCCCCACACAAACTGTTTCTCTCTCTCTCTCTCTCTCTCACGAAAAAACACTTCCCCATGCCATTAGAAAGCACCCATGCATTAAAGACATAATGCATGATCCCAACAAGAAGTTGGAAGGACACACAGCAACAAGGAATGAGCTAATAGAACCGTTTATTTGAACCAACACCATTGGGAACTCGAACAATCCCAACAAAATCAACATAAGAACCTATCGATCAAAACCGAAGAGTGAGGAACACAATCGCAGAGAGCATAAACGAAGAGGAAGACTGAGTCACTGAGGAACGCGCGGAAACTATGGCTGATTTAAAGTCTAAGGGCAGAAAGGTCATTGTACTACTTGTCGGTAATTAAAAATCTGATCTCTCCTTAACGGGAATTACACACGCCTTTAGGGCTGCATGACAGAAAGGAATAGGAACTCTTTGACATATTTAACAACCAGCGTATATAAGAGTTCGAACTCTCTCCGTGGGAAGTGGCATATGAAGTACCATGCTCGTTACTTGGAGACCTGAGTTGATAAGACCGATACATTCCGCCTTGCCTAGGGTGAAGTGGAGATCAAAGGCTGCTGTCCACGACACTACGTAGTATGGCCAGCGGAGTTAATTTGAGGCTCCCAAGGGTTTTTCATTGCTTGCGTTGATACATTCCAGTGTCTTCAAAACTTCTTTCATCGATGGCCTTGTTTTGGGATACACTCCCAGACAATTTAGAGCCAGATGAGCTATTCCTAGTGCAGCTTCTGGAGGATATTTCCCTTTCAACTTGGAGTCCATTATGTTTGTTAACTTTCTTCTATCAGCTAAATAGGGCTCGACCCAGCCTACCGAACCACGTTGCCAAAGACGCTTTGATGCACGAGACCCCGTAAGCATCTCAACCAATACAACACCAAAACAATACACGTCGTTCTTCACAGGCAACTGATCATCTCTTGAACAAGCATGATGATAATATGGTAACACGTCAATTCGGTGGCTTAGTTCGTGTCATTTTGAAGGGTGCAATAATTGAATGGTCGATTTTGATAATTTTATGATAGTGTGATTAATAGCCTGAAGCTTGAAAAGGTTCAGGGATTACCTAAGGCAAAATAGCCTTCATCGTCATACTCATCAGGGACAGAACTTTCTGGGGAAGCCAACTCCGCATAAGAGAAATCTGAGATCTTCGAATTGAACGACTGCCAAATAGAATTACGTATGTCAGACTAAGGTTTTAATTATCATGCCTTCCCTTCCTAAAATCATCTAAAAGATGGAAAGCTTTTTGTTACTGGTTCACTGTTTTTGTTATCAACACAATGTGGCCAGGACAAAGTATTCCGTGCAAGAGGGGAGTGGAGTGGAGGAAGATAAATGACTGAAAAAATGTAATTACAAAGTTGACGCCTTTAAATAATAAAGTGATAATTATGATGTTCGACCCTCAAATAGAATCGCAGTCCTTGATGTAGGATTTGGCGAAGGACTGCTTTGTATATATCGTTAACAGAAAGTAAAGGTTCTTTGAATGAAAGAGGAAGAGTTTAGGGCTGTTTTGTGGTTGCTCCATAACAACCTCTCAGAAATTTTGGAACAGTAAAACATGCTGAGTTTATGTAGAAAATAAAGAAAGATGAAATGAAGTCTAGGAAGCACTCCGAGAAGCTAGGCAACACACCTAGAGACTACAGGCATCACACCCAAGGCTAGAATTTCATTGAACAACTCACAGGAAAGCTTGGAATCTTTGAAATTTCCCTTATTTTTTGATTAATTTAGAAGCATTACATAGCTTTATGTAGACTTAGAGACTTTCTAAATCAAGATGAGGACTTAAAAACAAGAAATTAGTCAAAGAAAATTCTTCTTTAGACTCGTAATTCATAACTACTATCAGACAGGACTCGCAGATAAAAGTCAAACATATAATTTGACCCACAAGATGACCCATGGGTGACCCTTGCTCCTCCTGTCCAGCAAAGAAAAGAAGTATGAAAACATCCTCGACTCAACACACTAATAAAACTGAACTGTAATATACTCATCCAGTATGATAGAAGAAGAATATACTACTGTCACCATAACAGAAATTTCAATGGGGTTGTTTGGTATAGGTTTTGAGAGAGGTTTTTGGGGGAATAAGTGATAGATAGATAGACGGGAATAAAAAGTGGAGAGAAAAATTATAGGCAAACGTGGTAAGAGAGACGGTGTGGTTCTGGGAACCCCAAGTGAATCATCCTTGTCAGGTCACAGGGCCTAATTAATGGGTTGCTGGAAACTTACCCCATCAAGCAATATATTTGATGCCTTGAATCCTCTGCAAATATCTAGTCTTTTTAATGTTTGCAAAAATGCCAGGCCTCGAGCTGCTCCTATTAGTATCTTAAGCCGAATGTCCCATGGCAATGGCTCAACAGCAGAGCCGCCTGCATACAACCAAACCACAAAATGAATTTCGTTGATTTTTAGAAGACAACATGATCAGTGGGCATTAATGCTTTCACATCTTGCAGCAATTATATCATAAATTACTTCTATTTGCTCTTACATCCAAAAAGGTGGGTCTCTAGGCTGCCTCTTGGCATGAATTCATAGACGACGAGTAGCTTGTCATCTTCCCAACAGTATCCCAATAGGTTGGCAAGGTTAGAATGAGAAAGCCTTCCTAAGAATCTGACCTCAGACTGCAAGAATATAAATATCAAACAAACAAATGAGCAGACAGCAATAAGATGAATATTACTTGGTGAAACTCTTAATCGCGAATATGACAGAGAAATAGAGTACAATCAAGGTTTTAAAGGCACCGCCAAAAACAAAATACAAATAACAACCTCTCAAAAGAACTGAAGTATTTGAAAATAAAATGTTGAAGCGTCTAGCAATCCAAAATATGAGAGAGAAACATAGTATCACCACCATTTTATAGGCTTTAAACAGATAAAAATAATTACATGGTCTATTAATCCAAAAGTAAAATTTACAAGATAAAAAATAGCACTGATATCCTTTGACTTGTTTCTAGATGCAACTAAACAGCTAATTAAATCAGTTAAACCTTAACAAAACCAGGCAACTGAAAAACACATCATACCACTCTCAACAATTTAACTCAATTAAACTTGATTTTAGAGGTTCACAATTAATAATTATATATGTAATGTTTTCTTTCCAACTATTTTGTTACTTTCTCCCAATGTAAAGGAAAGCGAAGGATTGGGAAAACCTTTGTCTTTACAATCTGAAATCAAAAGTAGCATTTGAAGTGTGATGCCGTATGAGAAAGTCAAAAAACTTGCTCATTAATTTGATGCTAAATCCCCTACAAGCACTTCTTCTTGTCAATTATAGATCTTAACATTCCATCACTGCACCATCTAGAAAATCCTTACTATTATCTTGTATATGGAGAGCAAAGAAATAATATTAAAGGTAATGCTAAATCCCCTACAAGCACTTCTTCTTGTCAATTATAGATCTTAACATTCCATCACTGCACCATCTAGAAAATCCTTACTATTATCTTGTATATGGAGAGCAAAGAAATAATATTAAAGGTATAAGACGTAGTTAACACATCTCAACTATCACAGTGTAAGAATGTCCAGAACAAAATCCAGAGAAGAGATCATCTATTAAGAAGTAACAGGGCAAATATATTGGAGTTTTGTTAACATTTGCAAGATACACAGATTTCTGAACAAAGAACCCTCAGCCTGCCTCCCCCACCAAACCTAAACCTTCATACAAAGATGGAATCCTCTTTTTCACATTGTTTTGGCAGCTGAAACAATGGTAATTAATTTCAATTTGCAAGAAACGAAACCTTACCCACAGTTGCTATTTTGGTTTCTGCACTACAAAGGTCATTCCGTAATAATTCCAACCCTCTAAACAGAAAGTAAAGCGTGACTAGAAACAGTAATAGCACTAGCCGCACTACAACCCCCAACCTAAACCTAAAACCAATGCTACCACGTCAGGCAACAATTATCAGAATCTCAGATGACGAAAACAAATCTTGAAAAGCAATGACACTCGTATTCGAAACCATTACTTGATTAAAGGAGTACTCTGTACGTCAGCCAATTATAAAGACAGATTATGCAGCCATACAAGAGAATTAAATCCTAGGCTTAGATAAGGTTCGTTGCACAACGTGATTAAGTATAAAGCACAGCTCTAATAGGTATAGACAAGAATAGAAAGGGGGTTAAGACTTCCATGAATATTTCACCCACAAATTTGTGTTACTTGAATTACCTGCCAATCCTCTTATTGTCCAACTTCTTGACCACAATATTTAATCCACTACCATTGTCTAATGCCACATTCTTATCAAGTGTTCCCCTGTAAACTGCCCCAAAACGTCCTTCTCCCAACAATGCATCAACTCCGAAGTTTTTGGTAGCATTCCTCAATTCTGAGAAACTGAAAAACCTTAAATTTGGGGTGGGTAAGATCTGCTCATCCAGATATGACATATCAGTGTCACCCCGTGCAGAGATGCTTTCATCTGAAGAAGGAGCACTGTTGGCTGTCGGAGATATGCCTAATTTCATATGCAATTTAAGAAGAATACAACCCTGTAACTCAAAATAGGGAGGGAAATCTGGTGCAAGTTACAAAAGTACGAATGAGAAAATCACCTTGGCTGGTCAGCTTGTTTGTGGCTGTACCTCTGGCTAAAAACTCAATACCCCTCTGAAAAATATTTTTCTTTGACCTCTTCTGGCGTTGGGTATTATCATTACATTGCACTGGAGTGGATTTGGAGGAAACAGTACCTTCTGGAAGAATGTCATTTTCCTGTGTGTTTTTGTCATCATAAATCTCTTGATTGAAATCCCCATGAACATTGACCCCCTCCTCCCCTTTCTCCTCATCCTCCTCCCCTGAGCAAGCATTTCTGGGTTGCTCCAGTGACGCCAACATGCACTCGAGGCTCGCCACGACATCAGTCATGGTAGGCCGTCCACTTGGATGCTTATGCAAGCATTTATTAGCAACTTCTATAAACACCTTCAAACACTGTGGCTAGATTTGGGCTCTCATACTTTGATCAACGAGTTGATCAAGTTTTTCCTCTTTGATACATTGTCGAGCCCATCGTGTTAGACTGTGTTGCTCCTCCTCGAGCCGTAGATCCACTGCCGGCCTCCCACAAAGCACTTCTAACAACCCAACACCAAACGCATAGACATCTGATTTCTCAGTTAGTCTACGAGTTAAGAAATACTCTGGATCCAAGTAACCAAATGTGCCTTTAACAGCAGTGCTAACATGAGTGTGGGAATGGCTTGTGGTGCCCACTTTGCACAACCCAAAATCTGAAATCTTGGCTACCCAATCCTTGTCGAGAAGAATATTTGTGGTCTTCACATCGCGGTGTATGATACCGCGTCGAGTACCTGTATGGAGTTAATCCAGTCCACGAGCAGCGCCGATGCAAATTTTCATCCTTTGCATCCATGACAGATGACAAATAGTGCCATTACCAAAAGTATAATGCTTATAAAGATGATCAGCAAGTGTACCATGCTCCATGTACTCGTAAACAAGGATCATCTCATGCCGTTCATCACAATAGCCTATAAGACTGACGAGATGTGTGTGCCGAAGGTTAGAAAGCATCTCAATCTCTGTCTGAAACTCATCTGCGCCTTGGTTAGACTTAGATTTCAACCTCTTTAAGGCAAAAATAGTTGTTCCATCCTCAATGAACCCTTTATAGACATTACCAAATCCGCCACTTCCAATGACCAATTCATCATCGAAGTTGTTGGTCATCAAGAGGACCTCAGAAAGTGAGAAGCGATGACACAACCCTTCCGACGGTAATGGTGAGATGCTCTTTTCGCCAACTAATTTCTCACCCCATACATGTAATTTGTAGACAAGAATATTCAGAGCGGAGAGTAAAATTACAAAAACAGTTGCAATGGTATTTCCACTTGAAGCATAAACAAACTTTCGGGGAGTTGCATTACTAGATGTCGAAGCACGTGCCAGAGGCATCGGGTTCACCCCAGCAAGATTTTTGTCGGGGTTGCTCATCTTGAATACCTCCAACCCCCGCAGTACTGCATCAATGTGTTCAATCCATTCCTTGTTGTGAGGGAAGTATGTTATGAGCAGATTGTGTTTTCCCTCCATTCTATCTCCTTCCATCATCACCACATAGTCCCTATACACCGCAACCCTGTTTCCACCGCTCCATTTGATAACGTCAGCTTTAGCGTCCGCCACATGTTCATTGACAAAGATACTGAATTTTGTGTGGTCACTCTCTTCTCTCTCGTATTCAAATTCACAGAAATGTAACCTGAGCAGGTACCTGAATCCCAAATCGATAGGAAACTTCCACGTAAAATTAAAGGTACCGTTCCCTTGCATGTCTGTAACCATTGACCATGATGTTTGGTAAACTTTCTGTGGAGTAGTGTATGATTGTATACTTGTGTATTTGATGCGAAGGGTGGTAGTCACTGCCTGGACACTTGATATTTCTAAGAAATTATTTGAGTCCTGAGACCAATCACGGAACATACCGGTATCTTCTATGGATGAAATGGAGCTTCCACCAATATTTAACCGTTGCACCATCTCAAGTGCAATGCTTTTACCAATTGGGAATCGAAAATTCTCGCCGACAACATGTGGGCCTGCATCACCCTCTTGTGTATGATAAAGTCCAGTTGGCATCGAAACGATTTCGATCCCATTGACAAAAGCATATGCCTCATCAGAAGAACCACCTAATGAGGGAGAGAACGTTATGATTAGTGGCTGATTTTCTTCCACGTTAATACAATACTCTTTAACAAGAGATTGTAAGCCCAAAGCATCAACCGCGAGGGAAGCACTAAAGTTCCTCAGAAGGGCATATGGACCGGCTTTTACCATAAAAAAGGCATTTGACCTTTTGAAACCACCACCATATGAAGCTGGATAGAAAAGTTGGCGGATGAACTTTTGGCCCGGGGTGACTCTGAAAGTGTATGCGAATGGCGAACAGGAGAGCCGAGCTGTGCCAAAAGGGACTCTACCAGGGGAATGTGGCTGGTCAGCGGCTTTGGAGCTAATCAATTTTCCTTTGTTACTAGTAGTAATAAAGGGGCGTAATTCGAACCGATATCTCCAGTCCATTGCCGGCCATCTACTGCAGTAGAGTTGCCGGAGGAACCGCAGTTAATGGCGATGTTGTCAAGCGGGTGATAAAGAACAAGTGAGTTGGTGGTGGCAACAGAAAAAAGAATTTGATAAAGGATCAAGTAGAGAGGGATGGTAAATGAGAGGAGATTGAAGTACATTTTTTTGGGTGCTGCGATGAAGTTCTCGAGAGATTTTGGAAATGATCAAAGAGAGGAACTGATAGGTGTGTAAATACGCCTATTTACGCCCCCTAACTTAGGATTTTTATGTCCATTTAGCGCGTTACTTAAAGTTTGATACTTGTTAATTGTGTTTCAGGACTCGCGGAGCAATTACACTGTACGGAGCTAAATTGAGAATTATTTTATGCGATGGGCCCACGTAAAAAGCAAATTCAGTTCGGAAGGAAGTTTGTTGAAGTTTATGATTTTAATTATTGGACCCATATTTGTAATGGACCAATGAGGCTAATCTTAAAGAATCAAAGCTTGACTTGTGGGCTTCAGCAAGTAAGTTAATTTGGGGAGATTGGAGCCCATGGCTGGTGACTCACGGCCAATACAAAAAAAGAGCGCAAGGGTTTAGAAGGATATCTTTTACTTTTCACGTGAGAGAAAAAAACAGAGGGGGGCTGCCATCGGAGATCTTTTTCACACGCAGAAACGGAAGAACGGGGGCTGCCGATCAGAAGATTTGGTTCGCACAAGCAAAGCTTCAGCACTTCGATCACGGCTCGCGGATCACAATCACGGCCGAATCTTTGGCAACAGGAGTTTTGGTTTTTATTCTTTTCTTATTCTTCCGAAAGCTATGGAGTTTATGTGTTTCATGATTATTTATTCTAACTCTATGAGCGGCTAAATCTCTTGACTAGGGTGATGAGGAGGTCTCTCTAAGTAGTGTAGTTATTTGATTTTTAGGGTTTTATATTCGACTCGATTGTATGACTTGGTCAATTCATAACTTTTTATGAGAGTTTATATTTTTCTAATATTCGAATGTGTTTGAATCCATGGTTTCAAGCACAGTCATGCGATGATTTTGAATGTTTCGAGATAGGCTTTGAGATAGATTATACGACGTGAGACGGATCGTGCCATGGTTAAATCCAATGAGACGATCCGTACCGTGTTGAGATAATCTATACGGAGTACGAATCTTGATTATATTTTTGGGGATTATCGATAGGAATTGCTACCCTACGGTGATCTGGTTGAATGTTGAATGTGAACCCTAGGTTTCGAAATAATTGTGTTACAAAGGGAGACTGAATCGAAAACCCTAGTCCCATCTCTCATCAGTTTACAACTCCTTTAATTTGCATTATAGTTTAATTTTAGCTTAATCAAATCCAAATCAAAATCCAATTTCCTTTTAGTTTCAGAATTAAATTAGAAATTAATTTAAACTACTGCAACTTAGCTTTTTACTCTCCGTGGACGATCTCGGACTTAACTGCTATTCTTTGGGATAATTGTTAATTCCCTGTTTTATAAATTATATTTTTGGTACGAAAACGACAGACCAGGAATAGACCATGAATAATTGCTTATGAAAATGAAGCCCCGAAATTTCAAGGGGTGGACTAAGACTTGGAATTGGTTAGCCTTGCTCCCCGCAAGTTTTGTGGAAAAATGTATGTATAGCCAAAAGGGGCCAAGCAAACTGTCAACACAAAGATTTTTCCTTGTACATGTTTTTAAAACTAGTGGACAATACTGAATGTGTATAGTGACTTTGTCATAATAGTGGGTCGATGATTATTGCAATTTTATTTTGGGTAATTAACCATAAAAGAAAATAAAGAAAAACAAAACAAAGAACAGTTCTGCAAAGCTTTTTCCTGGAACCTATCCCAAAAGAGTTAGGGCCGCATGAACAACAATTTAGTTAAAAAGGCGAGTTTTTTTCCCAAAGGGTAGGTCGGGGTTTGAGCCTATGGGGAGACGTCGAACTCCCTTAGTTAACCCACTAATTCTCCTCTAATCCCCGATTGATATGCAATATTGACGAAAAAAAAGGTTAATTAACATAATTTTTGACGTAATTAATGTTATTGATGAGCTTCAACAAAATGAGCATTATCAATCATTGAAGTGAACCAACATGGACCCACAATGAGCTGACCGAAGGGTGTGGAGAAGACATCTCCTTCTTTATTTCCTGGTAATTGGAAGGAAAAAAGAAAGAAGAGAGAAGCAATTTTGAAAAGTCATCTTCTCGAAACAAGGAAGAAGACCAGACTTGTAATATTCTGCCTTAGAATTTCACACCACGGATTCAAGTTTGTAAGGCTTTTGCCTTGGCACTCAAAATTTGCTAAAAGGAGACCCAAAAAAGTTGTGCAAAGCAATGTTCTAAAAATCGCTAGGCATTAGTCGAGCAAAAAAAGGGCATTAGTCGAGCGAAAAAAAGGGCACCTAGCGTCTAGACGGGGACTAGGCACCCGACTAGTCAACTGCCTAATCTAGGCATTTGGACTCTAGACAGGAACTAATCGGCGGCCGAATTTTAGAACACGGTGAGCAAGTACTCCTTAACTATAGGTTCACAACGTTAAACTCATTCAAAACGAACCTATTAAATGAGAGAAAATTAATTACACGAGCATAAATGAATACTTTTTGCATTCTTAAGTAACTATTTCAAATTTCTGTAACGATGCATAAAATCTAGAATTTTACTATATCGTTGAAAGCAATCTACTATAAAATTTGCTCGTACACTGCATCATAAAGGGTCCTATTTTGTAAAGTTAGCCATGGGTCTCTAGGAGCCTGCCCTGTTCTATAATGCAGCTATTCTGAGTTACTATAAAATTTGCAAAACGAACCTGGGGGTTACTACAGGAGTAGTAGGTTTGCCAAATCGAGTCCACGCACATAGTTACAGTCTTGGGATCATCAGCTCTCTCCTCCGATCGTCCGTTGCCTTGCTCCCAAGGCTGCCATTCGTCCATCGAAAAAACCTGAATCCCTTTGTGGAAATCCAGATTCTCTCTCCTCTCCTCTATCTTCATCTCGCTTCCTTTGACGGTGGTCTGATTCCACCAAATTACAAATGTGTATACATAATTACATCTGCATGTACACGGTGGGTCCTTTCAAAACACAATCCAACGGCAGACAGCTAGGTCCGCATTTTAAGCTAAAATGTAGGGTTCCGTACCTGAAACGCACTCACTGTGCATGTACAAACTCAATTGTCATCAATTAAGTTCTGGTTTGGAGTATTCCGATGCACAAACCCAAATATAAGCACAAATTTGAGTAAAGGCTTCTGCATAGTTATAAATTGTGAAACAACAGAATAAGCCCTACAGAATTCGAGCAAAAATTTAAGCCTCCCTTTATTTGATGAGAAATTTGAGCAAAACTTAAGTTGCTTTCTTTTGAACTTAACTTAAATCTAAAAAATTTGTTTTTACTTGAATTTTTTTCGCATTTGTTAATTTTGTGTCAAATTTTTGTGGGTTATTAATTCGTCTCGAGCAGAAGAATCGAAAATATAATTTTTTTTACTTTTGTCTAAATATTTTGAGAAATAATCATTTTTTGACGTCAAAGGACTAGAGTAAGTAGTTAGAGTCAAGGACTAGAGTAAATTTAGAGAGTTTCTACTCAGAACTTGGTTATGAGTTAATTAAAAGAGTACGAGGGCCGGGATGCTCTAAGTTGTTGTTCTTTCAAGCTACTCGTTGTGCCAAACTTGCTTTAGTGGCTCGAGCACATAAAAGTGAGTGGTAATTTTGACCTTTTAAAAGTGCAAGATATTTTTTTATTTTTTATTTAATTGTCATGCTTTGATGAAATAGCTTGAATTGAGGGAGTTGCGTTAAGCGTCCGTTTTTAGCAAAAGATGGATAAAACTGGTGAAAAGAGAAAAATATTTTTTTTCCCCAGTAAATATAAAGAGAAAAAAATGTTAACTGGTAGTGTGGTTGATTGGAAACATAAAGTGCAAGAAACTAAAAAATAATGTAAAACTCATTACGCCTAGATTAGACAGCCGACTAGTCGGGTGCCTAGGCGCTAGGCATCCTTCTTCTGCCCGACTAATGCCTAACGATTTTTAAAACATTGCGTTACACTAGGTTTTGATAGTCGACATGCGGGCATTTGGTCTCCTGTTACCTAGTAAATTGGCTTTAAGTTATGCTTGGTTGCCATGTTTGGCTTCAAAATGTACTTCTGTCACTGTAGTTCTGTATTCTCTGATTTATTTGTTCTAGATGGGGGTATAATGTGGTCCTTTCTATTGCTTTACTATTTAAGTCAAAAAAAGAAGCATGTGGTCCATGTTCTCTTAAAACATGGTCTTGAGACTTAGGTGTTTAGTCCATTTTGAAATCTCAGGTTCGATTCTTCTCGCGAACAACTCTTGAGGTCACTTCACCGGCACGCTTAAATGTGTGAAACGGCTGTGGAAGGGACTGCAATGATTAATTTGAGATGCGCGTAAGCTAGCCCAAGACATCCTATATTACCAAAAAAGATTTTTTTGTTTTGTTTTGTTTATGGTAGATGGTTTAGTTTAGTGGAAAGATGAATAACGGCCCACGTCATCGGTAAAATTAGATATAGAAGCTGTAAAATAGGGGGGAAGAATTCTGTATAGAAGGTTTAAATAGCTGCACTGTTTTTTGAAGCACTAAACATCCAGTTATTGGCACGAGTTACCAAATTCAGAAGGGAAATATCTAACTTAAGAAATCATATCAATTGATACTCAATAACACGACTTTTCATGTAGTTAGTGCTCTCAACGAGCTTTAAAAATTAAATTGTTATCAAAATGAATCAGAAAAGAGCCCACAGATGGACAACTGAGGATTCCATTTCATCGAAAAGAATTTACTCCATTGAGGTTCAGGGTTTTTCTCGACTAACTGGAAGATACATATAGCCTTTCCATCCTTCTCTAGGAAAAATTATTAAGCGATCTTGGAGCACCTTCGCGTGGTATTGCAGGACCCTCCCCACCACGTATTATTATTGCATATGAGTTTCACCATAAAACATATTATTCCCCCACCAATTTGGTGAGATATTTTCAATTGTTGTTTTTGCCACTTCGATTAGGATCTAAACAACCAAAAACAAGAACACAATTACACAGTGAGATATACATGATTCTCTAAATTGGGATACTCCACGGAGCGGCGGCGGATGTGTATGTACTATCAGTGGATGATTACAAATCACGCACTCACTCACAGCGTCACTATCTCTATGTGTTTCTCTCCAAAATCTGATACAAAACAAGGAACCAGAGGACTGGCTTGGGTGCCTTCTGAATCATGTTCCACGAAATGTCTGGAGCAGAACTGTTCTTGACTTAGTGAGTTGACTGACAAAGTCCTCCCCTTCCTTACCCACCCTCGAAATAGTTCAACTTTTTTCATCAGCCGATCTCCTCCTCTCTCCTTCACTAATCATCATTCCCAAACTCTCTCAATCTCAATAGTTCCAATTCACATCACTCACACACACAAAAATAATGTTTCCTTATCTACTCTCAATTGCAGTCCCTCTCTGCTTCTTCCTCCATCAAAGTACTCTAACACTAGCCATCAACTCCCTTGGCCTTTATTCCCAACAGCTTGATCATGTTGCCGTTAACTGCGGCTCCTCCGGCAACTCAACTGCAGAAGATAGCCGGCAATGGACCGGGGATGCCAGATCCAACTACATCACTTCATTACATGGTTCAAAGAGCAAATCAAAAGCCACTGACCAGCCCCTTCCCTGTAATCCAATCCCTTACGCAACAGCCCGGCTCTCCCGTCGGCCATTCACCTATACGTTCCGAGTCACTCCGGGTCAGAAACTTATTCGTCTCCATTTCTATCCAACTTCGTACCGGGGCGGTTTCAAAATATCTGAAGCCTTTTGTACTGTGAAAGCTGGTCCTTATACCCTTCTTAGCAACTTTAGTGCTTCCCTTGCTGTTGATGCCTTGGGCTTACCCTCTCTTGTTAAAGAGTATTGTGTGAACGTGGACAAAGATCAACCGTTAATCATAACGTTCTCCCCTTCACGAATTGGTAATTCTGATGAGGTATATGCTTTTGTTAATGGGATTGAAATCATCTCAATGCCAACTGCACTTTATCATACTCATGAGGGTAATCCCGCAGCAAAGGTTATTGGGAAGAGCGACCGGTTTACCATAGATAAGAGCATTGCTCTGGAGAAGGTACACCGGTTAAACGTTGGCGGAAGCTCCATTTCGTCCATAGAAGATACAGGTATGTTTAGAGATTGGTATGAGGACTCAAATTATCTGTAAGAAAAATCCAGCGTCGAGCCAGTTACTACCACAATTCGAATCAAATACATGAGCATACCACCATACAGTGCTCCTCAGAAAGTCTATCAAACATCTTGGTCACTGGTTCCAGACAAGCAAGCGAACAAGACTGAATCAAATTTGACATGGAGATTACCTGTGGATTTGGGATTTAGGTACCTGCTTAGGTTACATTTCTGTGGGCTTGAATATGAGATAAAAGAGATTGGCAGGGTGGAGTTTAGTATCTTTGTTAATGAACAGGTTGTTGAGGCCAAAGTTGACCTTATCCAATGGAGCGGCGGAAATGGGGTGGCTGTGTTTAAGGACTATGTGGTGATTATGGATGGAGATAGGATGGAGGGCAAGCGTGACTTGCTCATAGCGCTGCGCCCTCAGAATCATGAATGGATGGAACCAATTGATGCAACTCTAAAGGGGTTAGAGGTATTCAAGTTGAGCAACACCGACAAAAATCTTGCTGGGGTGAACCCAGTGCCACTAGCACGTACTTCAACATCTCCAAAGCCCAAGAAGCTAGTGTTTGCTTCTGTTGGAAATGCCATTGTAACATGTGTAGAAATTGTACTCATTGTGTTTAGTGTCATTGTTTTCCAATGGCGTTGCTTAAGTGAAAATAGTGCTAGGAGAACTCTCTCTCTGTCAACATCGGAGGGGTTGTGTCGCCGTTTCTCACTTGCTGAGCTCATGTCAGTGACCAATAACTTCAATGATGAATTTGTCATTGGAAGTGGTGGATTTGGTAAGGTCTACAAAGCGCTTATTGATGATCACGCAACAACAGTTGCCTTAAAGCGGTGTAATTTGAAGTCTCAAGGAGCAAAAGAGTTTTGGACAGAAATCGAGATGCTTTCCAAGCTTCGACATACGCATCTCGTAAGTCTTTTAGGCTATTGCGATGAACGCAATGAGATGATCCTTGTTTATGAGTTTATGGAGCATGGTACACTTGCTGATCATCTCTACAAAACAAAAACCAAGGGTAATGGTACGGTTGGCTATATGTCATGGGTGCAAAGGCTCAACATTTGTGTAGGTGCTGCTCGGGGATTGGATTACCTTCACACAGGTATTCGGCACGGTATAATACATCGAGATGTGAAGACCACAAACATTCTATTGGACAAAGACTGGATAGCTAAGATTTCAGATTTTGGGTTGTGTAAAGTGGGCTCCACAAGCCATTCCCAGACGTACGTTAGCACAGATGTAAAAGGCACAAGGGGGTATCTAGATCCCGAGTATTACATGACCCACAGGCTAACTAAGAAATCAGATGTGTATGCCTTCGGTGTCGTGATGTTGGAAATGCTTTGTGGGAGACCAGCAGTTGATATGCAGGTCGATGAGGAGCAACATAGTCTGGTCCTATGGGCTAAACAGTGCATCAAAGAGAACAAACTCGATCAACTTATTGACCCCAGTTTGAGGGACCAAATCTCGGCACATTGCCTGAAGGTGTTTGCTGAAGTTGCTAATAATTGCTTAGATAGTCGTCCAAAGGGAAGGCCTACAATGGCAGATGTGGTGGTGAGACTTGAGTACGCATTGGCTTCAGAGAGGGCTGTGGACGAGCAGTTTGGTGAGAACACCCAAGGCCGGAATAGGTCAAAGGGAAATGTAAGCAAGGTGCTTCAGAGGACTTTTGAATTTCTAGCTAAAGGTGCTGATATCAAGTGGAAAAAAAGAAAGGTAGATGATTTCATGAGAGAGCAATCGTTACGCCTTTTCTTGGTGTATGTTAAGTAACTCATATTTTTTTGTATATGTTACACACTTTTTCTCTCTATGCAGACAATTTCGCAATCGAAAGGGATACTTAAGCGTAGAGACACTGAAGACTGGATGAGGCATTGCCAACTCCCAGAATATTTGAAACGACGTGTTCGGCGCTTTGTTCAGAATAAGAGGCTTGCAACTCAGAGAGTAGATGAAGAGACTATTCTAAGCCGCTTGCCTTCTGATCTTCGTCGTGATATCCAACGCCACGTCCGCTTGGACCTTGTTCGACGAGTATGTTTCCGCATACTCTAGTTTATAATGCTATCACACTCATGCGAAATTCTTGTCATGTTTGATCCAAATGGTGAATGTGGAAGATTTTTTTTTTTTCTATGTTAACAAAACTGGAGTTGTGGTCTTAGATATCCGGAAGTGGTCATATGCAACTTCCTTTGTGTATTAGGAACATTTGCTCATTATGATTGTTATTTAGGAAGAAAAAAACCTGTTTAGAGTGTGGTTGATTCCCCTAACACACATAGCATTGAATTATATATAAAGAGAGAGTAGAAAGCACAAAGAGTTATCTACCCTCACTGTCTAGTACTGGGATATTTAAATACAACTTCTAACACTCCCTCTCAAGCTGGACGATAGATATCATAAAGTCCTAGCTTGTTACACAATAAATTTAATCGTGGCCTAAACAAGGGTTTAGTAAACATATCGGCTAACCAGGCACCTGTAGACAGATATTGTTCAGCTAGGTGGATTAGGGTTAGGCTCTAATACCATATTATTTAGGAAGAACAAAATGTGTTCAGGGTGCCTCATACACTGGGTTTGCCCCTTTTTAAGAAAATGCGTTCAGGGTTGATTGATTCTCCTAAGAGAAACATTGATTTATATATTAAGAGAAGTACAAAGCACAAATACTTGTCTAACATCACTGTCTAGTACTGAAATATTTAAATACAACTTCTAACAATGATCTGAGCACAGATTTGATATGTTGACCCTCCAAATACCCTCTAAATTAGAAAGGATCTATAGATTATTGGCTTATTGACTCATGAATCCTGATAGGACAACATTTAAGCAGTATTTGATGTATAGATTTGTGGAGGGATTTATGGTGGAAAGGAAGGGTAAAGGAAAATATAAGATGATTTTAAACGACTAAGATAAATTCGTCAACATAGTATTTCTGGAGGATTAATTTGGCTTTTCTATCATTTTCGTCTTCCTTGGTAAATCTTTTCATAAATCCTTCATACACATACAACCTTAGTATTTCTAGATCCCCATTGCACGAGTAGCACTTATCAAAGGATGGGATTTGAAATACATGGACAGGGGTACGGTTGTCGATTTGGGTATACGTCAAAGTGTGCGATTCGTCTAAGTTTCATCTCAAAGACACAGGGACAAGCCAAAATATCATATTGCTTACTATTTCTTCTAGAACTATTCATCTTGCTTTGTATATCTCTTTTATACTCGGATATCATTGGTGTTCACAAGATGTCTTGAAAGAATGAGTTATGTGCATGCAGCATGGTTCATGCTAAATTTGAATTATAAAATGGTTATACTTGGTGAATTTCCAAGTAAAAATGTCAGAAGCGGATCGATCACGTACCCTTGTATGAGTGTCGAGTGTCAAGCACTAGTACTTTATGCATTTAGAAGAAGCCATATAATGTAGAGAGTAGAGCGCATACCTGGAAGTGGTCTGTAAGCAAGACTTTCCATCTTCTTACACATAAACATCCTTCAACTAAAATGAAGTAATGGAAATCACTTCTCACAATAACCTTACTTTTTTGGGCTATTGGCAGGTCCCATTCTTCTCAGAAATGGATGATCAACTACTCGACGCAATATGGAAGCGTCTGGTCTCCTCCTTGAGCACCGAAGGCACCTACATCGTTCGTGAGGGCGACCCTGTGACGAAAATGGTTTTCATTATCAGGGGAAGTCTTGAGAGTTCTACAACAAACAGAGACAGATTTGGATTCTTTGATTCTGTTATTCTAAGAGCGGGAGATTTTTGTGGGGAGGAACTACTCGCTTGGGCTTTGCTTCCAAAATCCACCACAAACTTGCCTTCTTCAACTAGGACTGTTCGTGCTCTTGTTGAAGTGGAAGCATTTGCTTTGAGAGCTGAGGATTTGAGTCATTTGACATCCTTTTTCCATCAATTTGGATGTCTCCACAGTAAAAAGCTGCAACATACTCTCCGATACTATTCCCCCAACTGGAGGACGTGGGCAGCCCGCGTTGTACAGGCGGCTTGGCGGCGGTACAAGTGGAGGAGTTGGACTAAAGGTCTGACAGCGATTGAGTCCTCTGCAGAAAGTGGGACCAGACAAGAAGAGAAACAGGACGGTAGTTCTGTAAATTCCAGTCCTTCTCAGGCGAACCTTGCGGTGACAGTATTGGCTTCAAAATTTGCTGCAAACATAATGAGACATGCTCAGAACACTGTGGAGAAGTCCGGGCATGCCCACATTGCGGAAACCAGAAGAACCCGACTTCTCTGCTGAGACGGGTGATTAGTTGCTCGTATCTATTTGGGCCTTAAATACTTATCTTATAATTAATTACTGCAAGAATATATTCATCCTCCTCTGTTCTGTTCTACTATCCTGTAGTATATTAGACACTGCCAATGGGAGAAAGATAGTATTAAAAGAAGGGTGAGGGGTAAAACTAAGTGATGAAGATTGAGAAAGAGGAAACAGCCGGGATTATGGTTCGTTTCGGAGTGTTTGTAACTAGGGTTTGGTAATGAGTTTGTTTCTTCTCTTTGCTTTCGATCCCAGTTCGTCAATTTTCTCTTTGCTGTATCACTGAGTCTTTCCTTTTGAATGGTGATGTATACTATCTTCTCTAGAGCATCTCCAACGCTACTAAGCAAAATACCAAGCTGAAAGTACCAAGAAAGTACGTGCTTTTCTTTGCCTGTTCACTTTTTCACACAGCCTACACAGGCATTCCGACAGTGTTCTCCATTTTTCGCTATCCATCTAATTTAGCAAAACTGAATTTGCATATCACACAAAATACTGATGAAAGTTCATTAAAATCCCAAAAAATTAAGCAAACGAATATATATGTATTCTAAACACCAAGCAACCTACCACTAACGATAACATATCTAAATACGGAGTGGTGTCTAGTTCCACAAATTACAGCCCTTCTTTCCAACAAGCGGACTATTTGCTCTTTCCAACAAGCGGACTATTTGCAACATTGTTCTAGCTAAACGAGGAGCAAGAATTACAGAACATTGTTCTAGCAAAATGAGGAGCCATGACTAGAGCGTTTTTCCGAGGATTTCCATTTGGCGACGTTGAATATATTCTGCTTGCAATGGAGGCATTGTGCACGTATCCAAAGGCATGATTCTCTCTTCCTCCTTCACTCATTTCATTTTGTATCTTTTCAGCATTTTGTTGAAGTTTTTCTTGCTCTTGAAGATGGGTTTTTTTTTCCATCATTTCATTAAGTTAACGAACAAGCTCGAGTTAGAAGTTCAAGCTTGGTTGGTAAACGAGTCAGTTGAAGCTCGGCTAGGCTCGATAAGAACTAAAGGATCGATTGCCTGATAAAGGCTCGAGTAACCAGAATTAATGTTTCGATGTACAACCCTCATACAAGAATAGTCTATTTTATTAACCAAAAGAAAACAGAATAGTAGTTTTTATTTTTTCCGAATATAGACTTTTTTTTATAACTTGCATATAGAGTATTTTTTTTTGTCATAACGAAAATTTGATTTGCTGTCCTAGACCCGTATGTGATCATATATTTTTGGTTTGTTAAGATTCGTGAACAAGCTCGAGCTCAATTTAAGCTTAGGACGGCGGCAAAAAACTTAATAAACGCGCATGAAAAGTGCTGAAATTCGACTCGGTTAATTCGGCTCGTTTGCACCCCTAGTACTCATACCCATATTGCAGTCTACCCGAGCAAACTATTGTGAATCTGTGATGGACAATAATGAGGTGCAAGCATAGATTCAATCTTAGGACTGTAATTTGATACTTTGTGATATACAGTTACAGCTTTTTCGAGATTTATAATAAAAGCGGAGTGATTTTCACACTCCCCTTTTTGATATTGACACCCACTTTGACCAAGTCAGTAATTGGTTGACCCAACTTTCAGCAATTACGCCAAGCTAACTGTAGTCTATGATTTATTAAGATCAAAGAAAGCTATCTTCAGTTGAAAAAGATTAAAAGAAAGCTACAAATAACGATTCAATACATAATTAAACGCTAGAATAAGATTTCTCTACGCCTGCAGATTTCTTAAATGGTTCCCGTGGTCTAAAACCACCGAGGATCCCCTGGCCGAGTGAAATCCGGACAGGGGCCTGTCCCACTGCTCGGAGTCGTTGATTTCGCAAATCAACAGTTGAGATCTGCCGGCCAAAATGACGTCGTTTTGGACCAGAAAGTGTTTGGCAGATCTCAGTCGTTGATTTGCGAGATCAACGGCTCCGAGCAGTGGGACAGACCCTGTCCGGATTTCACTCGGACAGGGGATCTAGTCTCGTCTAAAACACCAAGCATGCTGCTGTCACAAATTCCTAAATTCTGCAAATAATACTAGGTTTGAGATGGTCAAGCATCGTGCAATATTACAAATCCCTGCTATGGTTTGAAATGGTCAACCATAGCGTGGTGCTCCAGACCCTTCCCACCACTATGATCATTAGCAATCTCCTCCTCCCTCCTTCACTAAGATCATTCCCAAACTCTCTCAGTAGTTCCAATTCACATCACACACACACACACACAAAAGAAACAAATGTTTCCTTATCTACTCTCAACTGCAGTCCCTCTCTGCTTCTTCCTTCAGCAAAGTACTTTAACACTAGCCATCAACTCCCCTGGTCTTTATTCCCAACAGCTTGATCATGTTGCCGTAGACTGTGGCTCCTCCGGCGACTCAACTGCAGAAGATACCCGGAAATGGACCGGAGATACCGGTTCCAATTACATCACTTCATTACATGTTTGAAAGAGCAAATTGATCAGCTCAAAAGCCACCGACCAACCCCTTCCCTATGATCCAATCCCTTACGCAACGGCCCGGCTCTCCCATTGGCCTTTCACCTATACGTTCCGAGTCACTCCGGGTCAGAAACTTATTCGTCTTCATTTCTATCCAGCTTCGAACCGGGGTGGTTTCAAAAGATCTGAAGGGAAATTTCACTTAGGCAGCCGACCTTTCACATAATTCACACGTAAACACCTGATCTTTCTTAAATTTCATATAAACACCTGAGCTTTCTAAAAATTCATCAATTCAACACCTGACATTTCTTAAATTTCATATAAACATCTGAACTTTCTAAAAACTCATTAATTCAACACCTGACCTTTCTTAAATTTTATATTAACACCTGAGCTTTCTAAAAACTCATCAATTCAACACCTGACGTTACTCCTTTGTCTAAAACCAAACGGAAAAAAAGTTAAGTGCTCCAATTTTTTATTTGTTTGAACATGTGCGAAGATCTTATTTTTTTGATAATTTTATCCTAAAGAATCATAATTAATTTTTGACTCTAAAGTTCTCGTTAGTCAGCCCTAAGAAAGTCGTAGAATCAAATATCTCTTAGGGCTAATTAACGAGAGTCTTAGAATCAAAAATTAATTATGATTCTTTAGGATAAAATGATTAGAGAAATAAGATCTTCATACAAATTTAAACGGATTGAAAATTAGAGCACTTAATTTTTTAACCTTATTTTTTAATATATAAACGATCTATACATGGTTGAAAAATTAAATGCTTCAATTTTCAATTCGTTTGAACCGATGTGAAGATCTTATTTCTCTGATCATTTTATTCTAAAGGGTAATAATTAATTTTTGACTCTAAGGCTTTCGTTAGTTAGCCCTAAGAGATATTTGATTCTACGACTTTCTTAGGATTGACTAACGAGAGCTTTAGAGTCAAAAATTAATTATGATTTTTTAGGATAAAATAATCAAAGAAATAAGATCTTCGCACTGATTTAAACGGATTGAAAATTGGAGCACCTCATTTTTTTAACCATATTTTTTAATATATAAACGGTCTATACATAATTGAAAAATTAATTACTCCAATTTTCAATCCATTTAAATCAGTGCGAAGATTTTATTTTTCTGATAATTTTATCTTAAAGAATTACAATTAATTTTTGACTCTAAGGTTCTCGTTAATTAGCTCTAAGAGATATTTGATTCTACGATTTTCTTAGGGCTGACTAACGAGAGCTTTAGAGTCAAAAATTAATTATGATTCTTTAGGATAAAATGATTAGAAGAATAAGATCTTAGCACTGGTTCAAACAAATAAAAAATTGGAGTACTTAACTTTTTTTCCGTTTTGTTTTAGACGGAGGAGTGACGGCAGGTGTTGAATTGATGAGTTTTTAGAAAGCTCGGGTATTTATATGAAATTTAAGAAAGATCAGGTGTTGAATTGATGAGTTTTTAGAAAGCTCGGGTGTTTACTTAAAATTTAAAAAAGATCAGGTGTTGAATTGATGAGTTTTTAGAAAGCTTAAGTGTTTATATGAAATTTAAGAAAGGTCAGGTGCTTATGTGTGATTTGTATAAAAGATCAGGTGCCTACGTGAAAATTTTCCCTTTTTTAATGTGAAAGCTGGTCCTTATACCCTTCTTAGCAACTTTAGTGCTTCCCTTACTATTGATACTTTGGGCTTAAACTCTCTTGTGAAAGAGTATTGTGTGGATGTTGACGAAGATCAACCGTTGATCATAACGTTCTCTTGTTTACACCTATTTTTGACACTCAGTCCTAGGCAAGCATTGGAAGGCCATTTAATTATCTTTTAATTAAATTGGGTCGAAAAATAGAGATGAGATGTGCTAAAATTATCAGGCCAAGATAATAATGATTGGGCCTGGTCAATTTTAACCTAACGTGGCCACGGGCTTAGTGTTTTTGGGCCTGTATATATAAAAAAGAATAGAGAGATTATGTCTCTATCTTAGCTTGTCCTTGACAGGTATTAATTATCAAAACATGTCATGGGCCGTCATTTTTCCAAGCATTTTTGGGGGTAAAGTATATAAGAGGCCATTTTAAATTTAATTAAATAGCCCATTACCCATAGATTCCATGAAAAGTGGAAGGTAGGTAAGTGCTTATTATCTTGCAAAGAGCCATTTGACCAGGTCAAATGGCTAGTAGTTTCAGTTAGACCACGAAAAAAGAGGAGGAGGTGGCCCATTACCTTTGCCAACTCTCAGTATGATGTAGAACACATGGGGGCTCAATTCCATGATCAGCTGGACCGAGCCAAGTCCCGGAAGTCGAAACAGTGTTTAATTTCAGATTACCCAAATTGGCTAAATTTAGACGAGTTTGGAATAGGCCCAAACTTGGTAGGCTGGCTTATTTTCGCGCTCCGGTCAATCATCATCAACCTTACGTTGATGATGAATGGTGTTTTTTGGCCTAATTCCTTCGTTTAAACTTTCTATTGCATTATTTTGCCGTTTTAGGAAATATTTGTTTCATTAATAACTCTTAGATCGTAATTCCTTTTAAGTTGATTCTTTTTGGGAAAATCTTGTTTTTCTTTCCCGTTTTCAATTTTAGGAAAAGCCCCAAATTCTGGGATTTTTTAATTTCCAAGTTTATTTTTAGGGTTTCTAGAGTTCGGCCTATATAAAGGTTTGTAACTTAGAGTTTATGCAGCTTTTTGATTAATAATATTGCAAAGATTTTCTCTTTCTTTCTTGTGCGCAATTGCTCGTTGCGACGAGTTGTTTATCTTGTTTGGACTAGTACGCTAATTAGTCTCTCGTGAATTCCGCTGCGTCACAGTAACTTCCCACGATAAAAAAGAACACATGGGAAATATATGCAACTTCTGGTAACTACCCATGACCCTATGATCCCATGAATTGGAAGTTACAAAAGACACATGGCGTCACGAGGAGAGGCCAGCGAATCCTCTTGCATGCAAAACCGTGGATGCTCTTTGCCTAAAAATACAAGAACTCAAGAAGAAAAAAAGGTTCCTACACCAATCAAGCCCAACACTTATAAACACTTTCCTATTTTCAGCAAAGTAGACTATCGAGTACCTCGTACTCAATCCCATTTAAACTCACTTCTTTAAGTAGTTTGAATTTTACTTTCCTTGTACCCAACTTTATTATTCCGACATAATAAAGTTCGTTTTTACTTTTATGTTGCTCTCTTTCCTACACAGTTAGGAAATAGCTAAGTTCATGCTTGTTGTGGCAAAACCACGAACCATCACTGCAATCTAGCCCTTAGGTTGGCAGCACTTTCGCTGATAGTCAATTATTTCGGGAGCAAATTCACCAACCAACCGGATTAAACTCGGGCTTGCCTAACGTATTCCATGTCATGCCAATCCTAACCCATTCTATACATTTTGTGTCGTGCGAAACCGTACTACTGTAGAAGACTATGGGAAACCGTACTACTGTAGAAGACTATGGGCTCAGCCCAAATAAGCCCAGCCCAAATAAGCCCACGGAGACGCCACAATACATGCCTTCATCGTGTCTACGCCTATTCAGATTTTTGTAAAGTTAAAAAATTTAAAGAAAAATAGTCAAAAATAATTTCATAATTGTAACAAAAAAAAATTGAAAGTTAAGTATGATTACACTAACACGACAAATTAAAAAGAACCGTCACTTTGTTGACAAGAAATAAAAGAAATAAGTAAAAGCCACATCACAGTAGTTTGATTATATACTAAGGTCCCGTTCTCCTTAACTTTTTGAAAAGAAGTTGATTTTGTCATTATTTTAATTTTTTTCGCATTTGTTAATTTTGCATCAAACTTTTTTAACTTATTGATTTATCTCGACGAGAGGAATCAGAAAAGTAGAATTTTTTATACTTTTACCCAAATATTTTGAATAAGAATCACTTTTAAGTAAAAAAGTCTTTTACTTGGCTGTCTTGCTAAAAACTGGTCCTTATTCAAAATATTTGGATAAAAGTAAAAAAAAAATTACTTTTCCAATTCCTCTTGTTTTGACGAATCAATAAATCAAAAAAGTTTTGTGCAAAACTAATAAATGCGAAAAAAATTTGAATAAGGACAGAACCAAAAAAGTGAAACAAATTGTTAGGAGAACAGGGCCTAAATTATGTTGATACGTACTCAACTTGTGCTTATTTACGTTTGTTATACTTTACATGTTCAGAAAGGGATTCTCTTTCAGAAAGTCTAGGAAGCAGGACACCTAACCCACGACACAAAACAAGACAGGCCAGAAAATAATCAGGTGTTGTAAGAACAGCTACGTGTAAAACCTTAGGGTAATTACAGTTCAGACCAATATTTTCAAAAGTTTTAAGACAAATTACAGTACCTTTTATATAGTTCACCAGAATTTCTAGATATTTACAGTTAGAACCCCTTTGAATTTCTTTGTGTTTCCATTTTCTATTATTCATATTTCCACCTTTTATTTACACCGTACCACAGAGCAAAATTGGTATCAGAGCCTACAGTACTATTTGTTAATTCAAGTAGCCAGATTATAGATCCTTGTTATCTTTAGTTTGTTAATTATTTTTATTGTTTAGTTTATTATTTACTGTTATGGTTTAGCTTTTATTGTTTAGTTTGTTATGATTAATGAATTAATTAAGGCAATTAGTCCTAGTTTAAGTGAGATTAGATCTCAACAGTCAAAACAAAATATTCAGATTAAAACAGGTTTTCAGCTAATAGAGCAACTTAGTAATAACCTAGATAAAAAATTTAGCTTAGAAGTTAGAGGTAGTGACCAGAAATCAGTTCGAAGAATTTCAACAAAATCCCTTGAGCAAACTACCCAGGTCTTGGAAAGAATTAGTAGATCCAGATTTTGTAAGCAGTTAGAAAATTTAGATTATTTTAAAGAATTACATTCAGAAATATTAAGGAGAATCAGTAAATTAGAAGAAAAACAGCTTATAATATCAGAGAAACTGCCTTGCAAACAAGATATAATAGATCTGATCAGTAAGTTAGATGTTACTCAGCCCAAGGATATAGAAACAGAAACCAAAAAATTAGTAGAAAGTCTTAGATTTGAAATAGATAGAATAAAACAGAACTCAGTTCAAGTCAAAGCAGAAGTGGATAGTAAACTCCAGAAAATAGAGATTCTTTTAGAGGGAGTTAAGAAATTAGCTAATGGAGAATGAATAGTTGTGATAATTTATTTTATAAAGTAGCATTAGAAAATTCGAGAAAAATTCAACCAGATCCTATCGGATTATCCAGTTTCAAGCCAACTGGCAAAACAGACGAGACTATTATTAAGCAGAATAATACAATTATTGAACTTTTGATCAGCCTTAGCCATAGATTAATAGAGACATCAGAAAAGTTAGAACAGTTGTCTATTAGAGTAGATGAACTTCAGGAAGGAAAAGCTTTAGAAGCTTTAACCTCCAAGATAAACCAGATTAGTATTTTAGCCTCAACCGGACATCTAGAACCCAAAAGATCTAATAGATCTTTGCAGAACCATACCTTTTGTTATAATATATTTGGCACTCCAGATCCAAACAAAGGAAAGAAACCAGAAATCCCTCAATCTTCAGGAACTCAGTGATGGCATCCAGCAGTAAAACTAAGGTTAGTGGAATTCCTTTGCTAAACAGAGTATTTGGAAAACAGCCAGTTGAAAAAAATAGAATAGAAGGAATCATAGACCCAGAAGTTCAGTTAGACAAATTCAGAAATCATAGTTTAGAATTATTAGACCCAACTGTATTATATAGAACACAGAATTTCTTCAACAGAGGAGTCAGAACTTATAATAGCTATCATGAAAAACCAGTTAGTGTTATAACTAAAGACCAGCTAGAAATTTTAGAAATGATTACTCCGAAGAGTTTCAATGAGCTTAAACAGTTAAAGTTAGGCCTTATACACCTAGGTTTAATTACTATAGGAATAAAAGGTTTAGCTAGACAAGACCTAGGAACCAAAGTATTGGTTATGATTTTTGATAATAGGTTTACAATCAGGAACAAGCTTTGATAGGAAGCATGGAATTAGACATGAACAGTAATTGCCAGATTGTTTACTGTATACCAGATTTTCAGATAAAACTTGATGAATTTACCAGCATATAAGAATAGGAATTAAGGCAAGGGGATATCACATGATCCCTGATGTCCATAACCTTTTAGTATGTGTAAATTTTATAGGAAAACTAAGCAATCACAGTAGCACCAGATACAAGCTTAGAACAGATCAAGCTCTAAAAGCTTTAGGTACCAGAGGTATCCAGGTCATAGAAGCCAAAAAACGTGATTCAGAAATGTTATCAGAACTTGAATGGAAAGTCACAAACTTAGTGCCTAAACAGCAACTCAGACCTAGTAACAACAGTTTTTATACCAACAATCTAGGAGAAGTTAATCTTAGATTCAGTAATTATATCTCAGCAGGTAGACATTCAGATGTAAGTAGTTCTATTCGCACAGAATTTACCAGAAATTCAGACGTAGAAACAGAACATATTTATATGGCATATGAACAGCCTCAGTTTACCCTAGATCAATTAGTTAAATTCAGTGAATCTGACATAATCAGATTAAAAGAACTTTTAGAACCAGTTTATAGGCCAGACCTAGATTATTATGACTACCAGATTTTGGAAGGATACTACACCCAAAAGCTTGAATATGAGCATCCAGAATTAGATGATAGTTCTAAAGTCCAAAGACAATATCTATTACAAAATAATATATTTGTCTTAGAAGAAAAAATTTTAGAATATGATTTTAGTAGAAAGAATAATCTTTCAGTAGAAGATATGTTTTGTCACTCAGACCCTAGATCCAAATATTATCAACCACCAGTTAAGAATACAGAAAGCCATATGGTAGAAGTCAAAATAGAAACATATGATAATACTCCACCAGTACTCCCAAATCAAGTATATGAGATGGAAAATATTCCAATCAGTAGATCTAAACTCGAGCCATCAGCCCAAGAACTAGAATACAGAACCTATGGGAAAAGGTTAACAGTAGATAGAGATATAACTCTTATGGCACAAGCATGAACATGATTAATGCTAGACATTGCAGCATTTGATCCTCAGTTTCACAAAGCAGTAATAGATAGATGGGAACAAGCTTTAGTTAGAAAACTTTTAGAAATGACCAATTGGCACTCTTCAGCAGAGATGTGGTCATATTGCGAATCATTTTTAGGAGATACAGCAAAAGGAATCGTAGAAGCCTACAAGAGAGACTTTGAAACCCAGTATGCGGCTTTAATAGCCCGAGGACCAAATGTTTACAATTTCACCAGTTTAGTCAAAACCTTGATCATAGGAGCAGATCCTAATAGAGGTAACACGACGTATCAGAATGTAGCTATAAGACAGTTAGAACAGCTTAAGTTACATAAATGGAAATATATAGTCAGTTTTTGTAACGATTTCATAGCCCTTGCATCACAGACAGGAAGAACACTCAATCCAGAAATTAGTAATAAATTCTTTAGGAAACTTCGAGGACCTTTAGGAGAAGAAATATGGGAAAAATGGAAGGTTACTAATGGAGAAGAAAACCAGCATTTAGGAATAGGCCCTAGAATTCAGTTTGTTTTTGCAGTCCTAAGAGACAAGTGCACTACACTTGAAATCCAGAAAGGTATAAAGAAAAATAAGTTAAACTTTTGTAGCCAAGTCATATATACTCCACAACAGTATGGATACGGCAAAGAAAAGAAAAATAAAAATAAAAATAAATTCTATAAATATCAGAAGAAAGCCAGTAAATACCATAAGAAAATATCACAGACAGGAAAGTATAGTTATGGATATCAAAAACATGGCTATTATCCTAGGAAAAGATATAGGAAAAGCCAGTCTTAAAGACAAGCACCCAGCAAACAACAGTTTAGACCAAGACCTAAAAGACATTTTAGAAAAAGAGTTCAACCAACTCAGAACTGTAAATGTAAGTGCTTTATATGTGATTCGGAAGATCATCTAGCAAACAGATGCCCTAATAAAGGGAAAAACACAGAGAAAACAAATCTTATAGCAGAATTAGAAGATTTTGATAATATTGAGTTTATAGAAATAAAATTAGAGGAAAGTGATACTGAATCAATATACAGCTTGATCAGTACAGAATCAGAAGAAATAAATTTCTTAGAAGATAATGATAGCAGTAGCAGTAGTAGTTCAGAAGATGAACTTCCCAGCTACATGCCAGAATATACTTTTATGATTAAAAGTTCTAATATAGAGTGTATACACCAGTGGCAACATAATATAGGCCAAGTTAGTGAACCTTGCTCAGAATGCAATGGTTATCCTTTTAGATTATTTAGAAGTATATGTGAACACTGTAAGAAAAATATTTGTAAATTTTGTCTCAAAAGGAACCATCAGATAGATAGAGATTCGATATATTTAAGTGGTAGCATACAGCAACCAGTGTTAAACCAGAACTCGAGACTAGCTCTCCAAGAAGCTAAATTAGAAGCAGCCACAGCTAAGTTAGATTTGGATATAACAACATTCCAGTTTGAAAAACAGGCAAGTGAATTAGAAAAGAAAATAGAAATTTTGTCTATAGAAATAGAAACATATAGAATAGAAAATAATAGATTAAGAAACCAGTTACATGAGAAAAACCAGCCTTTAATTGAAACCATAGAAGATCACTGCAACATTGTTGAGTCGATCAATAGAATAGGAGAAAACAGTCTTATGAGATAAATTGCGAGATTTTATTACCAGCTAGAGGAAAGAATCCAGGAAAGATCATAGAAACTAAAGCTATGATCGACACAGGAGCCAGTAAGAGTCACATTAGCCGTGATCTTATACCAGTTGAGTATTTTACGAAACCAGGTTACATAGCCAGAGCAGATCTCATGAATAATACCAGTATTATTTATGATACATGGCTCATGAATAGTAGCATCAGATTTACCAACAGAATCCAACAGCAGCATACCTACCCATTACCTATGGTATGGATAGGAAAAATCAATCACAGCTATAAGTTTATCTTAGGATTAAACTTTATAGACAGCATGAATGGCAGTATTATATTTAGTAGACATTTTGTCACCTTTCATAAGCGTAGTTTACAGGTCGAAACCCTACACGCCCATCATTTAGAATCAGAGTTGTCAGCTAAGTGTGGTGGACTTACTGACGAAAACAAAAAAATAGTAGAAGAAA
This sequence comes from Rhododendron vialii, assembly GCF_030253575.1. Lineage (NCBI taxonomy): Eukaryota > Viridiplantae > Streptophyta > Magnoliopsida > Ericales > Ericaceae > Rhododendron > Rhododendron vialii. The sequence continues at coordinate 5,838,184 of NC_080566.1, forward strand.
ATAGAATAGTAAAAGATAAGATACATGAAATGTTAAAAGATATTCCAGAAAAACATTTAGATTCATATGAAGAAACAGTAGAAGATAATATTAAAACAGAATGGTTAATGGAAGAAGAGGACCGGTTAATCCAGATAGATTATGATTCAGTAGATTTTTATCAAATAGAGTATTCTTTGTCAGTTCTTGATCGCAAAAAGAGAAAGACAGATAAAGAATGATTAGAAGAATTAATTAGGTTAGCAGATGAAATCCAGATTCTAGGAGAAAATCCAATCAAGCATTGGAATAAAAATAAGACCTTAGCACATTTAGAAATAATTAATCCAGATTTTAAAATTAGTACCCAGAAAATTGTAAACAGCCCATTAGACGTAGAAGAATTTAAGAAACAAATCCAGGAATTACTAGATCTTAAGGTTATAAAAGAAATTACTGGCCCACACAGAAGTGCAGCATTTATGGTAAGAAATCATGCAGAAATCAAAAGAGGAAAAACGCGAATGGTCATAAACTATAAGCGTCTTAATGATAATATTCAGTTAGATAGTTATGATATACCCAGTAAAGAACAGCTTATTAATAGTATTCAGGATGCAATAATTTTTAGTAAATTTGATTGTAAATCAGGATTTTGGCAGATTATGTTAGATCAATCCAGTAGACCATGGACAGCATTCACATGTCCTCAAGGATGTTATGAATGGATTGTCATGCCATTTGGTTTAAAAACAGCACCCAGTATTTTCCAGAGAAAAATGGACAACATATTCAAAGAATACCATTCATTTATTCTTGTTTATATTGATGATATTCTTGTTTTTAGTAGAACACAGAAAGAACATTACATACATCTCAGGATAACATTTCAGTTATTTATAGATAATGGTTTAATAATTAGTAAAAAGAAGATGAAACTATGCAAAGAGTATATAGAATATTTGGGAGCCAGAATAGGAAAAGGAAAAATCCAGTTACAGCCACACATTGCACAGAAGATATTAGAGTTTCCCGACAAAATAGAAGATAAAAAGAAACTTCAGTCATTTTTAGGAACTTTGAATTATGCTAGACCATATATAAAAGATCTTAGTAAAATCATAGGACCCTTGTATAGCAAAACGACCACAACAGGTCAAAAATATTTCAACCAGCAAGATATAGATCTTGTCAGAAAAATCAAGAAAATTTGTAGAAATTTACCAGAACTAGAATTACCATTAGAACCTGATTACATAATAATAGAAGTAGATGCCAGTGAAAAAGGATGGGGAGCAATACTCCTTAGCAAACCTACAAAGTACTCAGCAAAATCCACAGAAAAGATTTGTAGATATTCTAGTGGAAAATATAGAGAAAAGGGAAATTTAGCCAGCATAGATTGTGAGATACTCGGAGTTATTAACGCCATTAATAGTTTCAAGTTATGGTTGTTTAAACCCTTTACAGTCAGAACAGATTGTGAAGCAATTGTTAAATTCCATAAGCTTCTCAATGAGAAAAAGATCAATAATCGTAGATGGCTTAATTTTATAGATACAATAACAGAAAATGGTTATACAGTAGAATTTGAACATATTAAAGGAAAAGAAAACACTTTGGCAGATTATTTATCCAGAGAAATAAATACTAACATTTCCAATTTTTCAGATGGCATCTTCCAGCAATATAACCAGTTCAACCAGAACAAATCAGAAGTTCTTAACCTTTGGGAGTGTGACTCTCAGAGTTTTCCCTGAGCAATCAAGATCCAAATTTAGGTACCTCATCCATAATATCAGTGAGGACCAGAAGTGTCTTTTAGATAATCTTTGGGACTCTCACAAAGATGTCTCTAGATTTTTAGCTTGCTTAAATGCTTTAAATATTTTCTTTAATCAACAAAAGGGGTCAAACCCAACAAAAAGATTTTCGTTTTATTGTGTAGCTATAGGCTGTGTCCCAGGAATTTATTCTTATTGGCCAGAAATTTTAAAACAGGTAGATGGAATCCCTTCCTCAACATGGAAAGGTTTTCATACTTTTGCAGAAGCAAATCAATGGGCAAATCGCGCCATTGGAAATGATTTTTACATTTCAGAGTCTTCTAGAAGATTGAATACTCAGACAGCCATTGAGACTGCAGGTTTTGAAAATAACCAAGTTTTTAACCAACCATCTTCTAACCAGTCGCTTTCTCAGCAAATAAGATTTTGTGGTCATTACGAAACAATGACAAAAAATTTCAGACTTTTAAATAGAAGGAACCAAGATTTTGAACAGGCCAATCAATAGTTGATCAATAATCAACAAAAGCTTGAAGAAGAAATAACAACTCTCAAAAAGAAGTTGTTAGAATCAGAGAAGGAGCTCAAGAAAATTATAAGCCCTTTTACCCCACTGGTAAAAGTGAGAAAGCAATCTTCCCCACTGGAAGATGAAGAAAAGAGTGAGTGGAGTAAGAAATATGATCCAATAGAGCTTTTGCAACCAAAAGCAACCACTTTTCTTTCAAAATTTCCCTCAGATGTTATCAATCATATTCAGTACTTAGCCAGACAAGATAGAGTTCATTTTCAGGAATTCTTATTCTCAGAACTGATAAAGATCAACCAGAATGAAGGTTGTATTCCAGGACTCACTATTTCCTGGAAAACCATTTATTTACAAGAAAAAGATGTTGTTCCATGTCCAAAGGATAAACCAACTTGTATTCAGACGCCTTTGGAGCGGATGGCTTGTACATGTCAACTTGTCTACAGCATCCCTATGGCCAACATAGACATGAAGCACTTCAAACCCTTTTATCTTAATTTCAAAGATAAAAAGGTGGAAATTACAGAAGTAACTCTTTTGGATTTTGGATATATTCAACAAGTTATATTCCATGACCCAGAAGACACTAACAGATTTGGAAGAAAAATTGCAGCATGTGTTCTCAACTCCATGGCAGATCAAGGCACAGCAGTCGAAGTGGTAGTGGAATCAAAGCTTCCAGAATGGACATCTACTGGACAGCTCATCCCTGCTTACCACAATATTCACATCAACACAAATCCTGCAAATACCATCCTCAGAAGAATTTATCATTGTGATAATGATGCTCCATGGGTTTGCGAGGCAAATTCTATAAGAAAGCAGATCAGGCATGCCATTGCCTTCACCGTAACTGAAGGTTTTCATTATGATAGTTTATATGATTACGGGAAGGCACCATTAGTATGTGAAGACCTATTTCAAAAAATTAGGTCCAATGATCACATTCCAGAATTAAAATTTCATTTTGAAACAGGATATGATAATTTAGTCAGGTATTATTTGGAGCAGAAAGACCAGCAAAAAGCCATGTTAACAGGAGAAGATTTATCCAATCCATCTGATCATGGAAGAGACGAAGATTATGATTTTGATGATGAAGCCATCCATAATCTCAACAATGCCATGGAAGGATGAGAAGCAAAATCAAAAGTATCCCACCATGATAGACAACAACCCTGTCATCACATGGGTCGATACTTTAAGTGATTTGGAAGTATTTGCCTAAAGCAGAGTACTTTTACCACTCTCTGCCAGACAGTCTCAACCACTCTTCACCAACCAGAGAAATAATCAACCACTTTTACTGTTTCAACAACTCTTCACCAGCCAGAGAAATAATGAGCTCAGCCACTTTTGGATATCTGTCTTTGCAACAGTCTTTGTAACAATAATGGAAGGTCTTCTTTTTCAAAAGAAAGTTGAAAGATGTGACGATGCGGGCCAGTGATCACGCGGCATCTACTCTTCTTTTTGAAAAACCGGATCTCTTTTCTCAATAGGTTGCCAGTCATTTTAATTTAGAATCAGCCTATAAATAGAGTGGAGTCTTTCAGTTGTACTCACGACTCTCCTAGCATTTGAACACTTGCTATCTGTAAGCATTTGTTGCAATTGTATTTGGTCGAGTCAATCTTCAGCAGTGGATCCTTTGATCTTTGTAATTAGCAGTTTGCAGTAATAATATTGTAAGTTTCTCTTCAGTTCTTTATTGTTCTTTAGGGACTCCCGAAAGGGAACACCCCATGATCATAAATAAAGTGAATATTGTATGAGATATATGTCTGTATTACCCAAAGATTTTAATCCAGTTTTGATTATCATCAGTATTTTAAAATCCAAAATTTTAAAGAAGTAATGACTTCAAGCCTTTAAATCATAAAGCCTTCTTGAGTCTTAAACCCGTTTTGCCAAAGAATAGCGTTGAGGGAACATAGTATTCGGAGGTAGGTTAAGAAGGAAAGTAAGAAATTCCTTTGAAGAGATTTTGGCACATAAAATAAGGAGATAATAAAAAGAAAGGTTAATTAATGGGTAATCAGATATATATCTTTCTATTTACAATATCCAGTTTATTTTAAACAGTTTATCTGGATCATGTGATGGTAAGTACCGAGTAGGATTTACAAATAATTGATTACAAGCTTATATCATTGCATGCATGAACAAAGAAGAACATATTTTGATTTACATTCGTAGACTAGAAGAATAAATATTTACTCAAAATCTTTTAATAAATAGACTTCAAAATACAGTTTTATATACAAGCAGACCTAGATCTAGTACCACTCTTACTAGATTCATAGGGAAAGAACAGGATAAGCTCAGAGATTTAGAGCAACAGTTAGCTGAAGCACAAGGCCAGTATCGCAGAGCAAAACCATTTCAGAATTATGATTGAATTGTAATTATAAGAAGTAGTAGGGAAAAAGAGTAATTAGTACATATAGATGCACCACGTGTACCTAAGCTACACCACACAGGATAATAACTTGAACCAATCAGAGTGAGCATGGGTTGGAGCATGGGTTGATATCCTGGTCTGTAGCATCACTCATTCTCTTTTTAGTTTCTTGTATTGTGATTTCAGTGGTGGTCGTCAGCGTCGGTGAAGGTCGCTAGAAATGGCGTCCATGGTGGGAGCTGGTTTTGGGAAATGGAGCTGGTTTTAGGAATGAAAGTTTTTTTTGGCAAATTTCATAAAATTAGGGCTTTTTAGGAGGTCGATGTGCTATTAAATCAAATGAATCGGTTAAATTCTCTGAGTCCTTGTTGAAACGTTTATTCTTTCATTCCTTCAATCATGACCAAAGCAAATCATGACCAAAGCAAACCTACGCAAACTACCTTCATATTCTACCTCATTAACATGCTACAAATGAAATTTGTCGAACCCGTTAATCAGAAGCATTTGTTCTAATAACGAATATTAGAGCAGCTTTAAAATGCATTTGTTCAAATAACGAATATTAGAGCGGCTTTAAAATTACGTTCGTTTCTACACCGGAAAGAAAAATGTCTCCAATCCTAAGAGCATCCGCATCAGCTTTTCTACATTTTGGACCAATTTACATCTTAAAAAGTCACTTTATTACTTTAGCTATCCACTTTTAAAATGTCTACTGCATTAGACTCTCTATTATAACTAGGTCTTACAAATATAATATTTTCTTTGCCTATTTGTACATTCTTTATTGGTATTGCAACCAAGAAGTCGTTTGTTTGGATTAGCAGTGCTACTCTTACCGCATATTTTTACCATGCGTGTAGAGCCCACTCTGTGTTTCACAAAAATACAAAAAAATATCCACAATTTTTAAAATAATTTTTTATGGGGCCCTATAATAAATCAGCTCCAATGGACATCGGTAAGTATTTTTTCTGGATTAATAGGAGCGAAACTAAGCAGTTTGACAATTTTCACCCAACGAATTTAGAAAAATACTTATCGATATCCGTTGGAGCTGATTTTTTATTGGGGTCCAATAAAAAATTATTTTAAGATTTATGAACATTTTTATGTATTTTTGTAAGATCCAGAATTGGCCCAACACGCGTGCTGTAGAAATCAACGATTAGTCTAGACTTTCTGTTGTTTGGATTGGGACGTGGAACAAGATATGGGATGAAGACAAAATTCAATCTGAGGCGAAAACATTAAAATACTGCTAATGGAGTGAATAGTGACTCGCTTGAAGAAGCAAGCAACTGTAGCAAATGTTAATTTGCTGGATTCCCAAACGAGGCTGATGCAGTCCTCTTTTCACATATTTCCTCGCTATTTTAGTTTTCAAAGGGGAGTAGAGAGTGAGATGTGGATGCCCTAAAAGCCTTAAAAGGCGAAAAGAGTGGTTAGAACAAACTTTCACCACAGATATTCTGTTTCCACTTTCCATTCATGCGCAGATTAAAAAAAAAAAAAACTTTCCATTCATGCTGAGAGAGAGAGAGAGAGAGAGAGAGAGAGAGTGCGCAATGTCGTGTTTGGTTTGGCTTTTGAAATTTTTTTTGAAAAATAATAGGAATAATAGGTGGAGAGAGATGAAGAGAGAAATGTTGGAAGTATGAGAAAATCTATGGAGAATTTAGAGCAAGTTTACCAATGGATTTGTATAATACCTTGTGAACAGTTCACAATTCTATTTTAGCTATTAACTTTTTCTTTCACAACTATACCAATATTATCTATTTTACCTAACACCAATTAAACAATTCTATTTTAGCTATTAACTTTTTCTTTCACAACTATACCAATATTATCTATTTTACCTAACACCAATTAAAAAATATATTTTTTCACTCTTTTCCTATTATTTTTTCCCCCAAGGAGGGAGGAGAGAGATAAAGACACAATAAAAAAAGAAAGGAGTGTGAATAGTGCTTAGGTAAAAGTGGCTACGCCCTATTCATAAATGTATTTTACCTACCATTTTACATAATCTAGTGTAGGGCTATTTTTTTAGTTTCTCCTCTCCAAAATAACTAAAAAGGTATTTTACCAATGTTAGTGTACATGGTATTTTTTGAAAAATTCTTTTTGAAAAGTGAAGAAAACAAGGCACAAATTGTTAGCAAACTGTTATAATAATTAACTGGACTGGCTCAGTTAATCAGAACTCCTGACCTCCTAGTGAGGTATAAGAGTTCAAGTATTTTCACCTGCGTGCGGGTATTCTTTTTTTTTAGTTGTTGGGTTATTTCTCCCCTTAATGGGGCTTGTAGTTGAGTTGGACTTACAGTGATTTATTTGTTGGGTTTAGTTATCTCGTGAACTCTCACATAATGAATGCAGTGTCCCGTGATTTGTACTTTGTACTCGATATACAAGATATAATAATCTCTTCTACCGAAAAAAAAAAAACTGTTATAATATTCAACACATCAAAAGGTGCAAGTGAAAAACTGAATTTAGAAATTCTGCGGCAACCAATCAAATTACTCCACTACGCGATGTCACTTTCAGAAGAGAGCACAAAGCAATACAAGTGTCCTGTGTACATAAGCTACCGAATAATATCAGAATTTATTGCACCATTGTCATCACAGCAATACTACAACCACACACATGCACACAAACACGTACACACACTCAAAATTAGGGTGGATCGTACACACACCGCACTGAAAGTGTATGTGGGGTCCACTCCAATTGCGAGTGTGTATGTGTGGTTATAAACTTATTGTTGTCGTTATGCCTTATAAATATCAGAGTGGGTTGCACCATTGTCCTGCCTTATTAATACTCCCATCAAATTGGCAATTGAAAAACTGAACGACGCTTACATAGTTTCCCAAAAAAAGTCTCGGGGTTTTTTTTTTATTTTTTTGGTCCTTATTCAATTTTTTTTTCCATTTGTTAGTTTTGCGTCAAAGGTTGCCGGCGTCAATTTTTTTCAGCATTTGTTAGTTTTGTCCTTATTCAATTTGTTTTTTGTCCTTATTCAATTATTAGTTTGTTAGAGGAAGAGTAAAATTTTTTACTGTGACTTTTACACAAATGTTTTACGAATTATCCAAAATTTAGCACTTTAAACTGAAGTACTTAAATTTTGGTCATTTCAAAAAGAAATGGGTAAAAGTAACAATTTCTTACTTTTCCGATTAATTCTTCTAGTCGAGACGAACCAATAATCCACAAAATAATTTTGCAAAAAATTTGAATAAGTACAAAACAACAAAAAGCCATGCTTTTTATCTGGTAAACTAGGCCTAAGGCTACGAGTTCCATACATATGGGTAATTCCAACAAAAAAATTTGGCAAGCCAGTAATCCATCGAACAATTGCTTGTTGTGCGGTGGGCCCCCGAAGGACCCAACGGCAACCCGACCATCATTAATGGTTATGATATTGGGAAAACAACAAAGCAAACATATCCAAAAAGCAAGGCTGTATAACCCACAAAATAATTTGGCAAAAAATTTGAACAAGGACAAAACAATAATAATAATAATAAAAAGCCATTCTTTATTTGGGAAACTAGGCCTAAGGCCCTAAGCTAAGAGTTCCATGCATATGAGTAACTCCAACAAAATTGGGCAAGCCAGTACTCCATCAAACAATCGGTGTGCATAGACAATCTCATGTGAAAGCAATAATTCGAGTCATTGATTCATGCAGTTGGCGAAAGCGAAGGCGAAGGCGAAGGCGAAAGCGAAAGCGAGAGGTTGGGAAAAGTTGGACTTACGTGTAAAGTTTTTTCTTTGGCAACAGGTAGTTTGGAAGTCGGAGCAAGTGTCCATTGAAGCGCTTGGAAGCCAAGGATTAATTAAAAAAAAAATTGCCGTTCAAAAAAAAAAAAAAAGCGCTTGGAAATGAGCCATCGAAGCGTTTGGAAGTTGACCTGATCGAGATCGTCCATTGGTAAATTCAATGGTTCTGATTTTTTTTGTACACTTTTACCGGTCTTCTTACCGGTGAAAGTATAAAAATACATCTAAATCGTTGATTGCAGCAAATGAACGGCCCCGATTAGAACTGTCTCTTACAGTCCAAGACGTGGACCGGAGAGAATCCATTTCCATATATTTTATATGGAGTATGTATAGATATAGATAAGATAGGCAGATGTGGGGAGGCTACTTCAATCCCATCCACTCATTTGATTGCAATGGCGCAGCAAAAAATTAAAAATGGGCTGACGAAATTAGCATAATTTAACCACTAGTTAATTAGCCCGTATACTATTTACATACATTTACATTTATTTTTATTTTCACAAAATCAGCGCTAGGGCTACGCCTATATTCATAATATTCATATTTTACTGACAAATACGGAGTATATTATGAATACTATGGCTACCCCCAAAAAAAGGTTTCAATAGTGTACAAATAGGTTGTGGGACTCACCTCAGGGTCCCACATAAATGATCTAAGTTGTTCATTTTGTTTAAAATAATTTTTTATAAGTATTAATAAAAATTGAGCTCAATCGAATATTGGTAAAAGGTTCATTTATTAATTTAATTTTTGGTTCCTGAATTCACAAGGATCAATAACTGAATAATTCGATTAACCCATTATCAATATCTGGTTAAGTTTATTTTTTTTCAAGGGCCCTTAATAAATCTTTTAAAACGACTAGGATTATTTAAGTGGGCCCTTTATAATAAATCTTTCAATGGAAGAACTGTCCAAGAACAATGCAGTTGATGTTAAGATATTGAAGCTATAGGTAGTGTTCCAAAAGTGTTCATTTTTTTATCCTTCATAGGTCGTGGAGGCTTTTAGGCTTATGATCCTATCTTCAATAGTTGGAAAACATTAACATAGCCTTCAACAACTGTTCTCCTTGACTTTTGGTTGTTGACTATCCTGTTGTGCCCAAGGAACAAAAAACGAAACACACACGAAACACCCACGACACAAGGCTTACGTGGTTTTCCAAAATCGGATATGTCCACGGAGGAAACGGAGCAATATTCACCGAGACAAGCTTTACAAGGGAGTTTCCCTCAAATTCAATGCCGGATGGATATTACGTGGTGTCCGCTCGACACATCCGGGCCTTTCATTGCAATTTTGGATGGTTCAGATTTGAAGACAAAAAGGAGAGAGTGGTGGGATGAGAGGAGAGAGAGGGTTTCAAAATGAACCGTCCAAAAGTACATTGAATGGCTCGAATGTACCGAACAGACACCATGTGGGATATACTCATCCGGAACCGAAAAAATTCTCTCTGTCCACACCAGTCTCCTCTGGTGGGCGAGCAACAGGAGGATGGGAGCCACCCAAAATCTACAGTCTCTTTCTTACCCACCCTCACAACGTTCCAATTTATTTCATCAGCAATCTCCTCATCTCTCCTTCACTAATCATCATTCCCAAACTCTCTCAATACCCACATAACAAACAAAAACAAACAAGAAGAAAAAAAACCCCAATGTTTCCTTATCTACTCTCAATTGCAATTCCTCTCTGCTTCTTCCTCCATCAAAGTACTTTAACACAAGCCATCAACTCCCCTGGTCTTTATTCCCAACAGCTTGATCATGTTGCCGTTAACTGCGGCTCCTCCGGCGACTCAACTGCACAAGATACCCGGAAATGGACCGGAGATACCGGTTCCAATTACATCACTTCATTGCATGGTTCAAAGAGCAAATTGATCAGCTCAAAAGCCACTGACCGTCCCTATGATCGAATCCCTTACGCAACGGCCCGGCTCTCCCATTGGCCTTTCACCTATACGTTCCGAGTCACTCCGGGTCAGAAAATTATTCGTCTCCATTTCTATCCAGCTTCGTACCGGGGCGGTTTCAAAAGATCTGAAGACTTTTTTACTGTAAAAGCTGGTCCTTATACCCTTCTTAGCAACTTTAGTGCTTCCCTTACTGTTGATGCCTTGGGCTTACCCTCTCTCGTTAAAGAGTATTGTGTGGACGTCGAAGAAGATCAACCGTTAATCATAACGTTCTCCCCGTCGCAAATTGGTAATTCTTATGAGGTATATGCGTTTGTCAATGGGATTGAAATCATCTCAATGCCAGCTGCACTTTATCATACTCGTGAGGGTAGTCCAGCGGCACAGATGATTGGGAAGAGCGACCAGTTTACCGTAGATAAGAGCATTGCTCTGGAGACGGTACACCGGTTAAACGTCGGCGGAAGCTCCATTTCATCCATAGAAGATACGGGTATGTTTAGGGATTGGTATGAGGACACAAATTATCTATTAGAAAAATCAAGTGTCAAGCCAGTTACTACCACAATTCGGATCAAATACACGAGCATACCACCATACACTGCTCCTCAGAAAGTGTATCAAACATCTTGGTCACTGGTTCCAGACAAGCAAGTGAACAAGACCGAATCAAATTTTACATGGAGATTACCCGTGGATTTGGGATTTAGGTACCTGCTTAGGTTGCATTTCTGTGAGCTTGAATATGAGATAAAAGAGAGTGGCAGGATGGAGTTTAGTATCTTTGTTAATGAACAGGTTGCTGAGGCTAAAGGTGACCTTATCAAATGGAGTGGCGGAAATGGGGTAGCGGTGTATAAAGACTATGTGGTGATGATGGAAGGAGATAGGATGGAGGGCAAGCAAGATTTGCTCATAGTGCTGCGCCCTCACAACCATGGATGGACAGAACCAATTGATGCAACTATAAAGGGGGTAGAGGTATTCAAGTTGAGCAACCATGACAAAAATCTTGCTGGGGTGAACCCAGTGCTGCTAGCACGTGCTTCTACATCTCCAAAGCCCAAGAAGTTGGTGTTTGCTTCTGGAGGAAATGCTATTGCAACAGGTGTAGTAATTTTACTCACCGTATTGAATATCATTTTTTACCAATTGCGTAGTTTAGGTGAAAATAGTGTGGCGAAAACTCTCTCTTCGTCAACATCAGAGGGGTTGTGTCGTCGTTTCTCATTTGCTGAGCTCTTATCAGTGACCAATAACTTCAATGATGAATTGGTCATTGGAAGTGGGGGATTTGGTAAGGTCTACAAAGCGTTTATTGATGATGGTGCAACGACAGTTGCCTTAAAGCGGTTGAAATTGAAGTCTAAGCAAGGGGCAAAAGAGTTTTGGACAGAAATTGAGATGCTTTCCAAGCTTCGACATACGCATCTTGTTAGTCTTTTAGGCTATTGTGATGAACGCAATGAGATGATCCTTGTCTATGAGTTTATGGAGCATGGTTCACTTGCCGATCATCTCTACAAAACAAAAACCAAGGGTAATGGTACTGTTGGCCATATGTCATGGGAGCAAAGGCTCAAAATTTGTATAGGAGCTGCTCGTGGATTGGATTACCTCCATACAGGTATTCGGCACGGTATAATACACCGAGATGTGAAAAGCACAAACATTCTATTGGACAAGGATTGGATAGCTAAGATTTCGGATTTTGGGTTATGTAAACCGGGCTCAACAAGCCATTCCCAAGCGCACGTAAGCACAGATGTTAAAGGCTCATTTGGGTATTTCGATCCCGAGTATTTCTTGACCCGTAGACTAACTAAGAAGTCAGATGTGTACGCCTTTGGTGTCGTGATGTTGGAAATGCTTTGTGGGAGGCCAGCAGTTGACATGCAGGTCGATGAGGAGCAACGTAGTCTGGTCCACTGGGCTAAACAGGGCATCAAAGAGGACAAACTTGATCAACTTATTGACCCCAGTTTGAGGGACCAAATCTCGGCGCATCGTGTGAAAGTGTTTGCGGAAGTTGCTAATAAATGCTTAGATAGTCTTCCAAAGGGACGGCCTACAATGGCTGATGTGGTGGTGAGACTAGAGAACGCATTGGCTTCAGAGAGGGCTGTGAACGAGCAGTTTGGTGAGAACGCGCAAAGGGATGACTCTCTTTCACGAGGTGATACTCCCTCCTCCTCCACTTCGGTGATGTATAGTGAGAACAGCCAAGGCCAGAATAGGTCAAAGGCAAACGTTAGTAAAGTGTTCCAGAGGACTATTGAATTTCTAGTTAAAGGTGCTGATATCAAGTGGAAAAAAAGAAAGGTACATGATTCCGATGGTGAGCAAGCACTTTCGGCCGTTAGTTCCCCCCGTTCAATATTGCAGTGGAAAAACGTCACTCGTCAATTCCGTCGTTCCCCAGTTGAAAGCAACGTCCCTAGGAACTTCTCGTCCTCGGCTGCAAGTGGCGGCAAGGAGGCATATCTGAAAGGGAAGATCTTAACCACCCCCGATTTAAGGATCTTCAGCTTTTCAGAATTGAAGACTGCTACTAAAAGTTTCAGTAAGGATGGACTGTTGGGAGAAGGAGCCTTTGGGAAAGTTTACAAGGGTCGGCTTGATGAAGAGAATGGTAGTGGATTGGTCCTTGCCGTCAAGAAATTGAACCCAGAGGGCTTTCAAGGACTTCAGGAATGGCAGGTAATTACACTGATACAAACTAATAGCTGAAATTTTGTAGCTGAAATTTTGTAAAAGTCTTTACCATAGTTTCATAAAAAATTCACCTGTTAGAGATTGATATTTAAACGTACCCAATCACTTCTTAGCCTAGCATTTACTATTCCTTCTTCTCTTTCATGCCCAAGTTGTATATTTAAACGTACCCAATCGCTTCTTAGTCTGCATGTGGTGCCTGAAGTAACATAGGATGCAATTAGATTTTTTGTTAGTTATGATTTTGTTGGATTGTGTTGAGGCTAGGGCTCGTCGTGCCTATAACTTTTTTCTATCAGGTTACAAATGTGACTTTGCGTGGAAAGGGAATTGAAAGAATAACCAAATGAGTTGCTGTGGTGAGGGCTAGTTTGGTTTTGCAACCATGGAGAAGACTTCATGGCCGTTTAAATGATCCCTATGTAACCATATGGAGTTAAAAGAGAAACTCCATATAGTTTCGGAGGGGTTTCTTTGTTCTGAAATTTTGATTTGCTGTTTATGTCAACAAAAAGCCTCAGCCATTGCAACAATCATGACTATAGTAGTTAAGGTGCTGTATTCTAGAGTCTTTCTTGCTTGAATATGCATGACTATAGTAGTTAAGGTGCTGTATTCTAGAGTCTTTCTTGCTCGAATATTTCTCTTGCATAGATGTTCTCCGTGGTACACAGTCTTCTTTGTGTGTTTTGTGTACACGTGTTGTTGGGAAAACCTTTATAGATGAAAAAATTAGTGCGTTCAGACTATTTTATTCCATTGTCACTTGCTACTAGTTACTTTTGTATGTTTGTGTAGCAATAATATGAAGCTCATTCGGGAGTGTTTCTAAACGCACAAAACTGCAGCGGGGAGGTTTTAACAGGGGCAATGAATTGTATTTTCTCTTGTTTGTGATAGACGTGGGCAGGAGCATAACGAAAAGACTTGTTCAGTCCTGGGAACTGAGAAACAAACCAACAAGTACGAAGTGTAAACACATCTATTCCGCTGCACCAAAAAAAACGAAGTGTAAACACGTAGTCCAAATGAATGAATAGGTAAATAACTGAAAGCTATACTTGCGGTTTTCAGGATGCGCAGTAATGTTCTGGATTAACTGACTTACATTGTGGTTATGCATGTTACATGAGTATATTCAACATTTCTTGTCATTGCGGAAAATTTTACTGGAAGTTGTGTTATATTTATTTTGTTCCATGTTCATCATGAAGTTCTGATATGACTGTATTTCGCTCTCATGGTTCGGATCACGAGTTGTTTCATGGATGAATTTTTCATATTTAAAATTCTTCTGAATGCTGTCTGTTTGTTCAATATTTGTGCAGTCTGAGGTTAACTTCTTAGGAAGGCTTTCTCATCCTAACCTTGTTAAGCTATTGGGATACTGTTCGGAAGGGAATGAGCTACTCCTTGTCTATGAATTCATGCAAAAGGGCAACTTGGAGAGCCACCTTTTTGGACGTAAGAGTTAACAGATCAAACTGAATTCGCCTTACGCAAATTGGTTCATATGTCATTTTTGGCTTGCTAAACTGGTCATGGGTTGGCTCATGCAGGGGCATCTGCTGTTCAGCCACTTCCCTGGGGCATTCGGCTTAGTATACTATTAGGAGCAGCTCGAGCACTGCAATTTTTGCACACATCAGAAGTTGCAGTGATTCACAGAGATTTCAAGACCGCAAATATATTGCTAGATGAGGTAAGTTTCCTGCAATCAATCAATTAGGGCTGGGTGAGAATGAAAGAAATTCAAATCATTTGGGAGAAAAAATCATACTTCTCTTGTCCAGTGTTTTAGATGTTGTAACTTTTGAACTCCATTCGTTCGGTTGTTCACCTTCTCTCAACATGTTCTTGGTCGGAAACACATTCTTTCCACTTCATTTTCATTACATAAATGACTTTAGGAAGGCAAGGCATGAGAACATGAACTCAGTTTGACATGTATATTTCTTCTTGGCAGTGCTACAATGCCAGGATATCAGACTTCGGTTTGGCCAAGTTTGGTCCCTCAGGTACTGACACGCATGTGTCAACACGGGTTGTGGGAACAAATGGCTATGCTGCTCCGGAGTATATTATCACAGGTAATCCCTGAAGGCTGAACAATTATCAAAAATCAATATTTCAGACTTTGCACGCTTCAAAGCCACTTGAACTAAACCAAAAATATCTCTGTGTTGCCGTAATTTAACATCATGATTGTTAACAGGGCACCTAACCACGAAGGCCGATGTGTATAGTTTTGGTGTTGTATTGGTTGAGATGCTTACAGGCTTAACTGTATTTGATAGTAGGCGCCCCACTGGAAAACAAAATCTGGTTGACTGGGTCAAACCATATTTGCCCAAAAAAAGAAAGTTGATGAACATAGTGGACTCTCGATTGGAAGGGAAATATCCTTCAAAAGCTGCTTTCCAAATAGCAAAGGTTGCTCTAAAATGTCTTGGATTTGAACCAGAAACTAGGCCGTCAATGACAGCAATTGTGGAGACACTGGAATGTGTAGGCGCAAGCAACGAAAAACCCATGGAGCGTGTGCAGCATTGACCTCCACTTCCCCCTAGGCAAGACACAATTCAGTCCTATCAACTCCTGCAATGACCACGGAAACTTTGATATACTGCTTCCCATGAAGAGCGGCTTTTCCATATAAAGCTGATTGTTCCTAATTATTAAACCTTCATTTTTTTTCTTCTACCTTGTCACCTCCTGAAAATTGTACTATCAGTTTTGTTGTTCTAGGGGTAATTTGTATGTAATAGATGAGGATGTTCGTAATCAAACTGCAACTATTGATGCTAGTCTATTGACTTATGCTTGATAATATGAAACATAGCTCTACATGTGTAAAAAAAAAGACTATGTAAAGGCTGCCTTATATCTCGCACAAAGAGGATATTTTTTGGAGGAACAAAAATATTAAGATTGACTGCATTTTATTTTAGTTTTTTGTAATTTTAAACAGCTGAACTGAGAGATTGAGAAGAGTGTGACACTCCTGATGGTGCTGGTGAATGATGACAAAGGTCATTGTCTATAAAAAGTGATAATTCTCTTTTTTATGTGAGAAGTCTACGGCAATTTGGGGGGCTGGGGGTTCGATGTGTTAGAGATTTTTACAATGCTAAGAGTATTTACTCTTGAAAAAGAGGAGGAGGGGCATGTGATAGAATTTAGTGATGCAACTAATTTTTCTAACCTCCGCCCAAAAGGTGTAGAATAATAGATAAAAAGTGCATTGATATTCAAATAGCCAACGGGACGCTAGCGGATCATCACTAATACTCATCGTCTCACTTGGAAGCAAAGGCTTCATATTTGCATCAATGCTGCTTGCGGACTGAACTACCTTCATAATGCTGAGCAGGGTATTATACACAGGGACGTCAAGGCTACAAAGATAACGAAATATGGGAAGCTAAGATTCCTGATTTTGGGTTGTCCAAAAGGGTACGGTTTCGGATGCTCAAAAAATCAACCAACCAAAAAAATTATTAGTCATGATTATGAAGCTCATTGTATTGAAAAATAAGGAAAAAGTTTTAATAATGGAATTACCTCCTAAAAAAAGTAAAAAAGAAAATTGTATGACTGGTACCTTCCTTACGCACCCGGTACCGGTTGTACGGCATTTTACAGTACCGGCTGGACTCAAAACCTTTCCCCATTTTCCCGGTTTCACAATTGGCGCATCCCGCCTTATATATGCAACTCAGGTTGGTTCGTACCAATTCAACTCAAAAAATACATCTCCAAGTAATGGTCTTTGAGAAACCACTGCTAGTGTAGTTAGTTGTCTCCTTTCCTCAGTGCTGGAGCGAGGAATCAAGGTTGGAGGGGGCCGAAATATTAAAGAAATTTTGGTTCGACGATTTTTCAAGACTAAGAATCCACTCATTTGAGTTTCCATGGGACAATTTTGATAAATTGAAAGATTAATTTCAAATATTGTTGTTATCATATCATCCGGTGAACACATTATCATTATTGTAAGGGTATCATTCACCATAATTTAGTGTTCTCGAAATGAAAATTGTTCTTACTTTTAATTATGTTTGTAAGTTTTATAATTTTAATTAATATTTATATAAAAAAATATGTAAAATATACTCCAAAATATGAAATTGGGTGGGCCTGGGGCCACGCGGCCCCTACATACCTCTCCTTGCCTTTCCCTCTCCGTGGAGACTGGGTTCGAGCCCCACGAGGGGCAAGTTTTGGGGGCCAGGGCTATGGATAGCCTCTAACCCTCCGTGCTCTCCCTCTCTCATGAGCTCTCTGCTCCGTAACTAGGATCTTTAATTTGCCGGCAGTGAAAGCATCTGTCTAAAACATGACGACCGTCGTGGCCACCTCAGAGGAAGATCCGGCTCCGTCGAAGGTTTCCTTTATTGGCACTTAACCGTACCAACACTGACTAGCGTATGGAACTTAAACTACACCAAAACCGAAGGTATGAAAACTCTGTTTTCTATCGGAAAATGATTCGATTTTCGGCTCGAAATCGAAACAAACAGAACATTACTGAACTTTTGGGAGCAGAACTGTTTTTCGAAACATTAAAACATCCAGCCATTGGAACGAGGTACTAAATTCAAAATGGAATTATCTCAACGTCAGTGAGTCATGAAAGCATATCAATGCATATCCACCTAGGCAACTACTCTCGGTAGCAATCCTAATTTTGTTGAATGAGAGTATAATTATTTATGTGATTAATGCTCTTAACGAGTTTTAGAAAGTGGACGGTTCCGATTGTTGGAACAGAACTAACCGAGAATCCCATTCCATCGAAAAAGAACAAGCACTTCTTTATCCTTCTCAACGAAAAATTTACTAAGATTAATTTCTTGAAACACTGATACGTGGTGTTTCAAAGCCCATCACCACCTCGTACTAGTGTAGGTTTCAACACAGAGGTGTGACGTTTTTAATTCGGCGCCTTTTGAAGTTTCAACTTCCCTTTTACTCCTTTATATTAGTTTGCCTAATTAAAAGCAGGCTTTATTGACTAAAACAACGTAACAGCATTTTTAAATCATGTCCCACGAAAATGTGGTGGGTAGAGTTGTTCTCGTTGACTAACCAAGTCTTTGTTTTCCTTTCCCACCCTCAAAATGTTTCAACTTTTTTCATCAGCAATCTCCTCTCTCCTTCACCATTATCATTCCCAAACTTTCTGAATAGTTCCAATTCACATCACGCTAACAAATGCTACCTTCGGAAGGGGGTCCTGTAGTGCGCATCTGGATCGTCCGTTTTCGCAATCAATGATTCAAACATGTATTTGTTAATTTTTACCGGTAAGAGTTAACTTTGACGGGTAAGAGTGCTTCAGCTAATCTGAACCATTAACTATAGAAACGGACGGTTTAGATGTGCACTATAGATCCCCCCGGTCCTCTTACCTTATCTACTCTCAATGGCAGTCCCTCTCTACTTCTTCCTCCATCAAAGTACTTTTAACACTAGCCATCAACTCCCCTGGTCTTTATTCCCAACAGCTTGATCACATTGCCATTCACTAGGGCTCCTCCGGCAACTGATCAAGTGCAGAAGATACCTGGCAATGGACCGGAGATACCGGTTCCAATTACATAAACTTCATTACAAGGTTCAAACAGCAAAGTGATCAGCTCAAAAGCAACTGACCAACCCCTTCCCTAGGATCAAACCCTTTATGCGACCGCCCAGCTCTCTCGTTGGCCATTTGCCAACCCCTTCCTTGTGACCCAAGTTGAAAAAAGTTCAGATAAGACGACACCAAAAATACTAAAAGACAGTTGTTTCAAACTTTCTTCGTTCTAAGTGAACTTCTTTTTTGATGCTTCTGGTCATACTGTTTACTTTTAAAATTTGTTTCGTAAAGATGAATGATTAATCAAAAAACTTAACGTAAATTCAATAAACGGTTAGAAAAGACGAACAAGAATACCGAAATGAAAATTTAGGCCAAGAGAGTCTAATCTAGGTCCTGTTGGATTGTATGTAAAAGATATTTGCCAACTTACCCATACTATTTTTTTTCAAATTTATTCCGAGTTACAAGGTTTAGTTCAGTTGAAAGATGACCAGCGACACACATTTTCAGGGAGCTAAGATATATAAACTGGTGAAAAGAGAAAAATGTTTTTTTTTTCTCCGGTAAATTAATAAAGAGAAAAATGTTAACTGGTAGTGTGGTTGATTGGAAACATAAAGCGCAAGAAACTAGAAAATAATGTACAACTCATTACGGCATAAATTTTGTCTCTTCTTTTTCTTGAACACAACGAAGTTTAAACTTTCTCATGAAACTGATTATCTAAAAACAGAATTTCAGACTTATCCTTCATTTTCATTTACTTATACTCATAATAAAGTTGGTATATGTCAAGTATATAAAGCTAATTTATTTAACTACATGTATTTTCTTGCGACTTTGTTTACACCCAATTTTGGCCAAAATTTAGAAACAAGGGTCAACTAAAAATTAATGGTTAAAAAAGCCATTATTTTTCATCCTTAGACAATGGGCCTCCCATTTTTCTTTTTGGGCCAATAGAAGGCCACCCCGAAGTTCCGTGAGATTGGGCTAGTTTAATGCTCTAGAAATTTCATCAATAAAGGCCCAATCCGAATTTGTCTTGGGCCAGAGTTTCCCCAGTTCTTGAGAAGGTCTCAAGTGGACTTTCTAAAAATCTAAGAGCATTTTTTCGGGCTTGGGCCTGTTTGTGGGCCTTGTAATAGGTCCAAATCAGTTAAAGTTTTCTTTCCAGGCCCAGGTTAAGAAGATCTGAACCTTTAAAGGCCTAGTTTCACATTCCATGTTCTTTCCATATTCTAGAATGCACTTGAATCAACCAGAGCATGATCCACGGGGATATGGTGAGGAAGAAAGCATGGAATAATTGCTTAATGGCCAGGAAAGCTTGTGAACGGCAGAATAGACTGCCTTGGAATACAAGCAGCTCAAGGCCTTCGTTCAAGGTGAAGGAAAGCCAAAGGTACTTGGCATACGTGCAAGCTGCCAGCACAAGCAGCTCAATCAGGCCAAGGACACATGGCAACCATGCAAGATGGGAATACAAGCAACTCAAGGCCTTTCTTCTTGGAATACAGGCAAGCTGCCAACACAAGCAGTTCAACAGTTGTGCTGCATATTCCTGCACACTTGGATGCTGGAAATAGCAAGTAGACCCCCCGGAAGCACCTCAAATACCAATAAGGAGGCCGAGAGGCCTGGATGTTTTGCAACAACTGACAATTCCTTTTGCTTTTAACAATTTTTATGAAGGGAGGGAAGGTTTTTCAGGTATAAGCCGATTTCTTGGAGTGAGGAGCAAGATTCGGACAGGTGGCAGCCTCCCATTGTTGCATTTTGAAGCAACTCAAGCAGCTCAAGGCCCGGGACCTCTAGCTATAAATACCAGAATTTCAGGCCTTGGCAAAGGTCCAGCACCATCAAGCCTTGCGCTTAGTAAACTTACCTATCATTTACTTTCAGCAAAGTATTGTATTTCCTTTCCATCTAGCCCAGCCTAGATCTTGTTATTTTCTTCCTTGTACCAACTTCGTTAAACCGTTAATGAAGTCCCTTTAATTTCACCGCACCCTTTTCTTTTCTTTTATCCACTTTCTAACTACGGTTAGGAAATATTTAAGTCCTTCTCCAGCAAAGGCAAACAACGAACTATCACGAAGCCTTACCCTTTGGGCCTAGCTAGCACAATCATTCAAAGGAAATCAGATTTTTGAGGCACGAAAGCCTTGAAATACATTTTGGACTGCATTCCAGTTCTGGCACGCCCGTTACATTAGCCAATTTGGTTTTGCACTTTTTGTGGAAAACAGACTTTCACTGTAAACCAAAGTTATAAATACTATATTTTTAACAGATTTACCTACAAATTTCTTATGCTCTAATCAAGGACAGTCTCCGGGTTAAAATTCTTTGCCATTCCTGCATTTGTAGATGTTGCCTTCTTCACTTTGGTCTTGATACATTGATGAAAGGTTCTTTAGCAGATCAACGGTCATTAAGTTGGAACGCGGGTAGTTAAGGCAATCGCGACAAAGTTAATTGATTGTAAGATGGATCGGATGAATCAAAGTGAGCTGTATGGTTACCTCCGTCCCTCGTCTCTTTGCTTTCCTCAGTGAAAAGTGGTATCAGATTAAGCATTGACTGGTGAATATAACGTAATTTTGTGTTCAGCCGCTGCACCGAGCAATGAGCATGAATTTGGGCAGTACCAGTGGCAAAGCATGTGAGCGAATT
Source organism: Rhododendron vialii (assembly GCF_030253575.1). NCBI lineage: Eukaryota > Viridiplantae > Streptophyta > Magnoliopsida > Ericales > Ericaceae > Rhododendron > Rhododendron vialii. The sequence goes on from NC_080566.1 coordinate 5,859,604, forward strand.
TAGCAACATGGAGGATAAGGAGCTCGAAATCATTTTTATTTATTTTCTCTTCACAATTCTTATACAGTGGGTATACATAGCTTTTGTTACGTTGAACTAGGTTTTGATAGTCGACGTATGGGCATTTGGTTTCCTGTTTCCTAGCAAAATTGGCTTTACATTATGCTTGGTTGCCATGTTTGGTGGTTTGGCTTAAAACGCGTTCTCTTTTAAGTCAAAAAAAGAAGCTGTAGAACAGCCGGAGATCTGACCTGGGTGCCTCTTAAATCATGTCTGGAGCAGAACTCTCCTCTCTCCTTACCCACCCTCGAAATAGTTGACTGACCAAGTCTTCGTCTTCCTAATACCCACCCTCGAAATAGTTCAACTTTTTTCATCAGCAAGCTCCTCCTCTCTCCTTCACTAATCATCATTCCCTAACTCTCTCAATACTTCCAATTCACATTACACACACACACACAAATAAAAATGTTTCCTTATCTACTCTCAATTGCAGTCCCTCTCTACTTCTTCCTCCTTCAAAGTACTTTAACACTAGCCATAAACTCCCCTGGTCTTTACTCCCAACAGCTTGATCATGTTGCCGTTAATTGCGGCTCCTCCAGCGCCTCAACTGCAAAAGATACCCGGAAATGGACCGGAGATACCAGTTCCGATTACATCACTTCATTATATAGTTCAAAGAGCAAATTGATCAGCTTAAAAGCCACTAACCAACCCCTTCCCTATGATCCAATCCCTTACGCAACGGCCCGGCTCTCCCATTGGCCATTCACCTATACGTTCCGAGTCACTCCGGGTCAGAAACTTATTCGTCTCCATTTCTATCCAGCTTCGTACCGGGGTGGTTTCAAAAGATCTGAAGCCTTTTTTACTGTGAAAGCTGGTCCTTATACCCTTCTTAGCAACTTTAGTGCTTCCCTTGCTGTTGATGCCTTGGGCTTACCCTCTCTTGTTAAAGAGTATTGTGTGAACGTGGACGAAGATCAACCGTTAATCATAACGTTCTCCCCATCACGAATTGGTAATTCTGATGAGGTGTATGCTTTTGTTAATGGGATTGAAATCATCTCAATGCCAGCTGCACTTTATCATACTCATGAGGGTAATCCTGCAGCAAAGATTATTGGAAAGAGCGACCGGTGTACCATAGATAAGAGCATTGCTCTGGAGAAGGTACACCGGTTAAACGTTGGCGGAAGCTCCATTTCGTCCATAGAAGATACAGGTATGTTTAGAGATTGGTATGAGGACTCAAATTATCTGTTAGAAAAATCAAGCGTCGAGCCAGTTACTACCACAATTCGGATCAAATACACGAGCATACCACCGTACACTGCTCCTCAGAAAGTGTATCAAACATCTTGGTCACTGGTTCCAGACAAGCAAGCGAACAAGACCGAATCAAATTTTACATGGAGATTACCTGTGGATTTGGGATTTAGGTACCTGCTTAGGTTGCATTTTTGTGAGCTTGAATATGAGATAAAAGAGAGCGGCAGGATGGAGTTTAGTATCTTTGTTAATGAACAGGTTGCTGAGGCAAAAGGTGACCTAATCAAATGGAGTGGCGGAAATGGGGTAGCGGTGTATAAAGACTATGTGGTGATGATGGAAGGAGATAGGATGGAGGGCAAGCGAGATTTGCTCATAGCGCTGCGCCCTCACAACCATGGATGGACAGAACCAATTGATGCAACTATAAAGGGGGTAGAGGTATTCAAGTTGAGCAACCACGACAAAAATCTTGCTGGGGTGAACCCAGTGCTGCTAGCACGTGCTTCGACATCTCCAAAGTCCAAGAAGTTGGTGTTTGCTTCTCGAGAAAATATCATTGCAACAGGTGTAGTAATTTTACTCACCGTGTTGAATATAATTTTTTACCAATTGCGTAGTTTAGGTGAAAATAGTGTGGGGAGAACTCTCTCTTCGTCAACATCAGAGGGGCTGTGTCGTCATTTCTCATTTGCTGAGCTGTTATCAGCGACCAATAACTTCAATGATGAATTGGTCATTGGAAGTGGTGGATTTGGTAAGGTCTACAAAGCGCTTATTGATGATGGCGCAACGATGGTTGCCTTAAAGCGGTGTAATTTGAAGTCTCAAGGAGCAAAAGAGTTTTGGACAGAAATCGAGATGCTTTCCAAGCTTCGGCATACACATCTCGTTAGTCTTTTAGGCTATTGTGACGAACGCGATGAGATGATCCTTGTTTATGAGTTTATGGAGCATGGTACACTTGCTGATCATCTTTACAAAGTTAAAACCAAGGGTAATGGTACCGTTGGCCATATGTCATGGGAGCAAAGGCTCAATATTTGTATAGGTGCTGCTCAAGGGTTGGATTATCTCCATACAGGTATTCGATATGGTATAATACACCGAGATGTGAAAAGCACAAACATTCTATTGGACAAGGACTGGACAGCTAAGATTTCAGATTTTGGGTTGTGTAAACTGGGCTCAACAAGCCATTCCCAGTCGTATGTTAGCACACTTGTTAAAGGCTCATTTGGGTATTTTGATCCAGAGTACTTCTTGACCTGTAAACTAAGAAAGAAATCAGATGTGTATGCCTTTGGTGTCGTGATGTTGGAAATGCTTTGTGGGAGGGCAGCAGTTGATACCCGGGTTGACGAGGAGCAATGTAGTCTAGTCCTATGGGCTAAACAGGGAATCAAGGAGAACAAACTTGATCAGCTTCTTGACCACAGGCTGAGGGATGAAATCTCGCCACACTGTCTGAAGGTGTTTGTTGAGATTGCTAATAGTTGTTTAGATAGTCATCCAAAGAGGCGGCCTACAATGGCTGATGTGGTAGTGAGACTCCAGTGCCTATTGGCTTTAGAGAATCAATGCATGGTTCCTTCCACAGAGGAAGAGGAGGAGGATGATTTTAGTGTTGGTGGGGATGTGGACGAGCAGTTTGGTGAGAACACAAAAAGGGATGACTCTCTTCCACGAGGCGATGCTCCTTCCTCCTCCACTTTGGCGCTGAACAGTAAGAACACCCATGGCCAGAAGAGGTCAAAGGGAAAGGTAAGCAAGGTGTTTCAGAGGAGTATTGAATTTCTAGCTAAAGGTGTGGATACCAAGAGGAAAAAAAGGAACGTCTATGATTCCAGTGGTGAACGACCAGTTTCATCACATAGTTCGACGCATCTAAGATCGCAGTGGAAAAATGTCACTCTTCAATTGCGTCGCTTCACAGTTGGAAGCAACATCCCTAGGAACTTCTCATCCTCGGCTGCAAGTGGCGGCAATCTGAAAGGACAGATTTTACCCTCATCCAATTTAAGGATCTTTACTTTTTCTGAATTGAGGACTGCTACTAAAAATTTCAGAAACGAAAGAATGTTGGGAGAAGGAGGCTTCGGTAGAGTTTACAGGGGTTTGCTTGATGAGAAGAATGGTAGGGGATTGGTCTTCGCCGTCAAGAAGTTAATGGCAGGGAGCATGCAAGGATTTCGGGAATGGCAGGTAATTACACTGAGACAATTTAGTGGCTGAAAATTATATAAAATGTCTCAACCATAATTGCATATATTTTTTCACTAGTTAGAGCTTGATACTTAAACGTACTCAAACGCTTCTTATCCTTGTATTTACTATTCCTCCTCCCCTTTTTATGCCCCAATTGTACATCTTTGCTATCGGTTCCAGTAAAGAGCACTCTTTGCTCAAGAAATGGTCTTCAGGAACAAATATCACTGTTTTACATCTTTTTTCCCCCCATCAAACTGCAAGTCTCAAGTGGTGCCTGAAGTAATATAGGATGCAATTAGATTTTTCATTAGTTGTGATTTTGTTGGATTGTGTTGAGGTTAGGGCTCGTGGTGCCTATAAGTTTTTCTGTCGGGTTACGAATATGACTTTCCTTGGAAAGGGATGGAAAGACTAACCAAAAGAATTGCTGCTGTGAGGGCTAGTTTGGTTTTGCAACCATCGAGAAGACTTCAATGCCCTTTTAAATTGACCTCTACGTCACCATAAGGAGCAAAAGAGAAACTCCATATCAGTCTGCAGGGTATAGTTTCGGAGGGATTCTTTGTTCTGAAATTTTGATGCACTGTTTATGTCAATAAAAAGCTTCAGTCATTGGCTCAATCATGACTAAAGTAGTTAAGGTGCTGTATTCTTTGTCCTCTGGATTCTTTCTTGCTCGTTTCTTCCTCTTGGTTAACTGACTTACATTGTGGTTATGTGACATGTGTGCATGTTTGAAGAATATACTAGAGATTTCTTGTCATTTGTGGAAAATTTTAGAATGTAACTCGTTGATTGCACTCGTGCGTTAAATGGAAGTTGTGTGTTATATTTATTTTGTTCCATGTTCATTATGAAGTTTTAATTCGACTCTATTTCTCTCTCATGCTTTGGATCACTAGTTGTTTGATCGATGTATTTCTCATGTTTAAATTCTTCTGAATGCTGTCTGTTTGTTCAATATTTGTGCAGGCTGAGCTTAACTTCTTAGGAAGTCTTTCTCATCCTAACCTTGTTAAGCTATTAGGATACTGTTGGGAAGAGGATGAGCTACTCCTTGTCTATGAATTCATACCAAAGGGCAGCTTGGAGAACCACCTTTTCGGACGTAAGAGTTAACAGATCAAACTGATTTTGCCTTATGCAAATCCGTTCACATGTCATTTGGCTTACTAGACAGCTCATGAGTTGGCTTATGCAGGGGGCTCTGCTGTTCAGCCACTTCCATGGGGCATTCGGCTTAATATACTAATAGGAGCAGCTCGAGGGCTGGAATTTTTGCACACATCTGAAGTTAAAGTGATTTACAGAGATTTCAAGACCTCAAATATATTGCTAGATGAGGTAAGCTACCTGCAATAAATCAATTAGAGCTGGGTGAGAATGAAAGAAATTCAAATCATTTAGGATAGAACATTATACTTCTCTTGTCCAGTATTTTAGATGTCGTAACTTTTGGATTTCACTGATTCGGTCGTTCACCTTGTCACCACGCTCTTGGTTGGAACACTATCTTCCCACTTCATTTTCATTGCATAAATGACTTTAGGAAGGCAAGGCATGATAACTTTAACTTAGTTTTACATGTGTTTTTTTGTTCTCCGCAGTCCTACAATGCCAAGCTGTCAGACTTCGGTTTGGCCAAATCGGGTCCCTCAGAAGATGCCACGCATGTGTCAACACGGATTATGGGAACACAGGGCTATGCTGCTCCGGAATATGTTGCCACAGGTAATCCCTGAAGGCTTAACGATTATCAAAATCAAGATTTCCAAACTTTGCACGCTTCAATGCCATTTGAACTAAACCCAACATATCGACTTGTTACCATGTTTAACATTATTGTTGTTAAACAGGGCACTTGACCACGAAGAGTGATGTGTATGGTTTTGGTGTTGTATTGGTTGAGATGCTTACAGGCTTACCTGTACATGATAGAAGCCGCCCGCATGCAAAACAAAATCTCGTTGACTGGGCCAAACCATATTTGTTGCACAAAAGAAAGTTGATAAACATAATGGACTCTCGATTGGAAGGGAAATATCCTCCAAAAGCTGCTTTCCAGATAGCTCAGGTTGCTCTAGAATGTCTTGTACTTAAACCAAAAACTAGGCCATCAATGACAGCAATTGTTGAGACACTGGAACATATAGGCGCAAGCAACGGAAAACCCATGGAGCCTGTGCAACATTGACCTCCTCTTCCCCCTAGGCAAGACGCAATTCAGTCCTATCAACTCCCAGAACGAGCACGGAAACTTCAGTATACTGCTTCCCATGAAGAGCAGATTTTCCATGTAAAGCTGATTGTTCCTAATTATATTAAACCTTCTTTTTTCCTTCTACCTTGTCACCTCCTGAAAATTGTACTATTAGTTTTGCTGTTCTAGGGGTATTTTGTATGTAATAGAGATGAGGATATTTGTAATCAAAATGCAACTATTGATGCTAGTCTATTGACTTATGCTTGACAATATGTTAAACATAGCTCTATACATGTGTAAAAAAATACGATGTAAAGGCTGCCTTATATCTCGCACGAAGAGGATATTTTTTGGAGGAATAAAAATATTCAGATTGACTGCATTTTTTTTTTGTAATTTTAAATAGCTGAACTGAGAGATTGAGAAGAGTATGGCACTCATGATGGTGCTGGTGAATGATGACAAAGTTCATTGTCAATAAAAAGTAATAATTATCTTTTCCATGTGAGAAGTCTACAGCAATTTGGGGGGCTGGGGGTTCGATGTGTTAGAGATTTTTATATTGCTAAGAGTGATTATTTACTCTTGAAAAAAGATGAGGAGGAGGAGGAGGGGCTTGTGATAGAATCTAAGCGATGCGACTAAATTTGGTTAAGAGCAGAACATGCATGCATAATGGTGGTCGTGTAGTTTTTTCCTCTTCCCGGATCCCACAAGTTGATGGAGAATTGGATCTGTTGAATTTCCCTGTTGATCCACCTGAGGAGGGGTTTTGTTTTGGCACACTTCTTGGCCGCCTAAACAAAATTTCTGGCTCTATCCCTGATTCTCTGTTGTATTTTAGAGCTTAACTAGAGCTAGCATAGTTATGGTGTGGATCTGATTTTGTTGCTGTTCTACTGAATTCCTACTTCAGAGTCCTAACAAATGAACAGTTTCCATGGAACAGACTTTCCAGGTATAGTTTCACATTTTTGGCTTGACAATTGTTACTTTCATATTTAGATAATTTTGGTCATTTTGAATGAAGCCATGCAAAGTCGCTTCAGAGTTTCGAGCAATTCCATAAATATCGTAATACTTGACATTTCATTGAAAATTGCATATATAATAGGGTATCTAAAGCTCCAAGGATCTCAAAAGTCCTCCCAAAAACATAAACAAGGAGAAGTTGGAAATCCGGTCTTCAAAATGATGAATGTGATGGCATAGTCTCTTCAAAGATCAGGAACGGTAGAAACAATTCGAATTTGGAATGGTAGAAACAATTTAAGGCGCTTTAGAAGAACGCTATCCTAAAGACGGTATTTGTCCCAACCAAATGGTGTGCACTGGATTACAATAAATCCGCCTTCAAGATACAACGAAACCGAACTCTAGGTTCTTTCTATTTGTGTTTGCACAAACGAAGACAAACAGAATATCCACTAAGCAAATATAAAAGAACCAAAAATTGATATTCTATTTCTGCAGAATAATAGAATATCAGTATGCCAAAAATTCTAGGAAGATAGCGTGTAGAGAGAGAGCAATCCAATATGGAATTTTGGGTGTAGGGAATGACTTTATAAATGGCCTATTTATAGACTAATAGGCACCTTTGTCTGGAAGGTTGTATCTTTAGTAGACACACAGTAGGAATGGTGATGTCTTTTAAAGAGACTAATTACGAAGGGTCATGTCTTTTGAAGACAATTAATTAAAAGGAATCAGGCCTCTTTGTAGGCACCCTTTGTGAAGAGTCATGTCTCTAATAGACATTAATTTAATTAGGAAGGGTCATGCCTCTGGTAGGCACCCCCATGTTTCACATCCCTTCTTAACAATTACATCTCTTCACAAACAAACACATCCCTCCACATAAAGTCACGACTCGTGTGAAAAGGTGTCACAGCCTTTTCAAAAAAATCCCACCTAAAACCCATTAATTATTTTGAAAATCTCTAATAGGAGATAGTAGTGTTGATGTATCTGCAGAAGCATGCTTTGCGTTTAATGTTTTTTGATTCTGGAGTTATTATGTTTTGCACTTAACTGTTTTTTGGTGCATAACAGTTAAGGTTGTTTAACTTACCCAAAAAAAAAACGGTCTTGCTATTGTCAGCCCACTGGGTTGACGATAAGCACACTAAAAGACAAGAAAAACACTTATTTCTGTATACTTTTTATACCTTTAATATACATTCACAAACTCACTATTGTCAGCCCAATAGGCTGATTTTAGAATTTTCCTTTTTACTAAACATTCACGCACAACAGGAAATGCAATTGCACTTGAACAAAAAGTCGAGAAAATAACCATTGAAATGAGCGACGATCAATGCAGGCCACCCATGGTTTGTTTTCGGTAAACAAAGACAATAACAAAAAAAACTGAAAGAAACAGACTTGTGTATATAGAAAAGAAGAGGCATGAGAGAATGAAAGAGACTTGCCTGGTGCATTGGCAGGATTTTGTTAGAGCTAGCCATGGCCTCCTCCGATTCCTGCGAACACTGTTCAAATCGGAGTTAAAACCAGCGATACCAGAATCTCTACAAAATTGAAAGCTACAATGTGTGTGGCACAGTAGATATGGGTAGTAGTGTCCTAAGCTACTTCAGATTGGATGCAATGGTAAGGGTTCAACAAAAATGTGAAGATCATTACAGAATCTATGCCGCACTCCCCTCCCTCGATCAAATCTAAACTAATAACGAAAAATAGTTTTAATCTAATAAAGCGAAGAAGGGGGGAAAAATACATGATTCATGGCCCAAAAAGGAAGAAAATCTGAGCTATTATCTTTCCAACATAGGAAAAAGAGAAAAGAAATCAAACGGTTTCACTGCAACAGCAAATCAAAAGATAATTAATACAGACAAAAACAACATACTCTATATTGGATGCCTAAACTAAACTTTAGAAGCCTTAAAAAATTTATTTCCGTTTCGTATGTTCATTTTCTGTTGTATCTAACTCTGGTGTAATTTCTTCCAGTTGAATTTTGTAAATTCACATGCATCGCTGGTAGGCGCAATGGAAAGTAGGCTTTCACTAGAGAAAAAAAAAAAAAAACCATATCGGCACAAAGGCTTCGGTAAAGGCCAATGAACTCGCTATGTCCTTTTCAGAGCGAGAGGCATTTTTATTGATGTGCATTAAGCAAGATTCCTATGATCCTATCTCTGTTGTGCTAGGAAATAATTCTCGAAATTTTGGTATTGGTTTTTTAGGCTGTTTATGCATATCAGTCCAACTCCTTTTTTTTTTTTTTTTACTTTCTAGCTGTAGTATTCAGGCTTAATAGTTTTTCCCATATTGTCTAAACGGACTGAAAGTCTAAGGCCACCAAAAAATGGATTTCGAGACAAGTTATTCCCCACACATAAATCAACTAACAGTCCAAATAGAGGATACAACTTGTTTAAAGACCATAAAATATAGACGAGCTTTTCATGGGAAACTAACCCTCATCAGATTGAATCCGAGGGAATGGGTCATTGGCCTCTGATTCCAAAATAGATGACGAAACCGGGGGGGGGGGGGGGGGTGTGTGTGAAGGGAAACAATGTCTTTCTTATGCTGTGATCCTACGCTATACGTTACCAAATAAATACATCCTACGCTATACGTTACCAAATAAATACACGGGACTTATCACCGTAGTTGCATCACAATTTTTATTTTTTTACCATTTCTGTGTCTTCAAATTGCTTGCTCAAGGGTTCTATCTGTTTAAGAATGTTATCTTCTGTTGAACCGCAATAGTTTTAACTATCATATTCAATATCTGAAGAAAAATTTAAATCACCAGACACAGAAAATTCTCCAACTTCAAATTTTCTTAAATGATTGAAATGGTCTCAAGAAGCATGTAAGCTACTGTTGAATATCATTACATTTGGGCAAACAAATTGTATACAGATTAAAAGACGTAGCTAGCACGATTCATGGCTTAAAATAATTCTCTGTTGTGCTAGGAAATAAGTCCAACAAGATTCCTATGATCCTATCTCTGTTGTGCTAGGAAATAATTCTCGAAATTTTGGTATTGGTTTTTTAGGCTGTTTACGCATATCAGTCCAACTCCCTTTTTTTTTTTTTTTACTTTCTAGCTGTAGTATTCAGGCTTATTAGTTTTTCCCATATTGTCTAAGTGGACTACAAGTCTAAGGCCACCAAAAAATGGATTACGAGTCGAGTTATTCTCCACACATAAATCAACTAACAGTCTACATGGAGGATACAACTTGTTGAAAGACCATAAAATATAGATGAGCTTTTCATGGGAAACTAACCCTCATCAGATTGAATCCGAGGGAATGGGTCATTGACTCATTGGCCTCTGATTCCAAAATAAATGACGAAACAAGGAGGGGGGAAACAAAAAAAACAAGGAAATTTTTTATAAATGGTCCCTCTAGTTTGCATGAATTTTCATTTTCGTCCCTCTAGTATCAATTGTGTTACTTTTAGTCCTATAATTTGCATTTTGTCTCAATTTCGTCCCTCTCGCTTACGGCGTTAATGAAACAAACGGAATTGGAGGACAAAATTGTCATTTCTCCTCACAGAGGGACTAAATTGAGATTTCATGTAAACTAGAGGGACTATTTCTAATTTTGTTTTTTACTTTGTTTTTGTAAATAAATTTAAAATACATCATATATAATATATTTCTCATCTCATTTTATATTGGATAATAAAAAATATGTTGAAATTTTGTAAAGTTTTTATTATATACATCACAAAAAAATGAGAAAATTCGAAAAACAACCCTTATGTTAATTGTCTTGGTCTTGTATTTTTTTTTTCAATTGAATTTTCACTATCGTTATTTTTTTTGTCACATAATTAAAAAGAAAAAGTTGTTCGGTAGTATTTAGAAATCTTGTAATTGTGTTTAATTAAGTAATGAAACACTATTAAATATTAAGAGATCAAATACATTAAAATATGGGTATAAGTGTATTTATTTTGGGACTTACTCGTAAGATCACTCATGTAACAAATAAACACGGATTTTAAACATTTTTTTTATTGGGTGAAAAAATAAGAAGATTATAAGAACATGATACAAAGACATTAGCTAAGGGGTTGATTTGTGCATTTTCTAATATTTTTGTAATGTGTAATGAAATATAAATTTTTCAATATAGTTTGATTACCCAATAAAAAATAATTCAGTTGTCAAATACATTACTTATGGTCTTTTTTATTTTATTTGCAAAAAACGAAAGTAAAATGTAAAATTTTAAAAATAATCCCTCTGGTTTGCATAAAATTTCAATTTGGTCCCTCTGTGAGAGAAAATGACAATTTTGCCCTTCAATTCCGTTTGTTTCATGGACGGCGTCAGGGAGAAGGACGAAATTGAGATGGAATGAAAACTATAGGGTTAAAATTGATACAATTAATAGTAGAAGGACGAAAATGAGAACTCGTACAAACTAGAGGGACCATTTTTAAAATTTTCCCAAAAAACAATGTCTTTCTTATGCTGTGATCATACGCTATACGTTACCAAATAAATATATGGGACTTATCACCGTAGTTGCATCACAATTTTTATTTTTTTACCATTTCTGTGTCTTCAAATTGCTTGCTCAAGGGTTCTCTCTGTTTAAAGAATGTTATCTTCTGTTGAACCGCAATAGTTTTAACTATCATATTCAATATCTGAAGAAAAATTTAAATCAACAGACACAGAAAATTCTCCAACTTCAAATTTTCTTAAATGATTGAAATGGTCTCAAGCAGCATGTAAGCTGCAGTTGAATATCATTACATTTGGGCAAACATATTGTTTAAAGATTAAAAGACGTAGCTAGCACGATTCATGGCTTAAAATCCGTAAAAAAAACCAATTTTCGTAAGGTCAAACGTCAACTATCGATCGATATCACACGTACCTGGCACGCCATGGTCAAATACTGCATATTTTTTTACAATTTTCTACTTACAAGACAAATCACCCAAGAAAATGAAAGGTATATAGACTTTGGATCAGCCCAAAGCCATAACCCGAGGAGAAAGCCAGTTGCAGTCCATTTATTCTGTTCCCTAGTCTCTCTCAAACACTACCAAAAATAAATTTGTATCCCAATTATCATCTCCTCTTTCTTGTTCCTCTGCCCTCCATCTTCCTTCATCATCTTTTCCCAATGGCAATTCACTGCAGTCCTTCCAGTAACTCAACCCCAGCATTCTCCTTATAGGGTCCCAAGACTCATAAATATGTCAACAAGCGACGGAGACAATCAATCCGGGGAATTGTGCTGTCGCTATCCACTTGCTGAGATACGATGGGCGACCCACAACTTCGATGATGCTTTGCTCATTGGGAAAGGCGGATTTGGTAAGGTGTATAAAGGGTTCATGAACTATGGAGCTACCGTCGTTGCCATTAAGCGGCTGAATACGGAATCCAAGCAAGGGGCAGAAGAATTTTGGTCAGAGATCAAGACGCTTTCCATGCTCCGGCACCCTCATCTCGTCACTCTGATTGGCTACTCCGATGACTGCGAGGAGATGATACTTGTTTACGAATACATGGCCAATGGGACACTCGCGGATCATCTCTACAAAATCCGTGGACAAGGAAACACCAATACTCATCATCTCACTTGGAAGCAAAGGCTTCAAATTTGCATCAATGCTGCTTGCGGACTGGACTACCTTCATAACACTGAGCAGGGTATCATACACAGGGATGTCAAGACCACAAACATTCTCTTAGACGAAAACTGGGTCGCCAAGATTGCAGATTTTGGGTTGTCCAAAATGGGCACCACGCAAACCCACATTAGCACAGATGTTAAAGGTACGTTCGGTTATTTGGATCCAGAGTACTTCTTGACTCGTAGACTAACCAAGAAGTCAGATGTATATGCCTTTGGTGTGGTGTTATTTGAAGTGCTATGCGCAAGGCCGCCAGTGGATATAAGAGATGATAACAATGACGAGGAACGCAGTCTACCCTTATGGGCTCAACAATGCATGAAGAAGGGAATGCTTGATCAGATTATCGATCCGTATTTACGGGGGCAAATACCACCAAAGCGTCTAAAGCTATTTGTGAAAGTTGCTAACAAATGCTTGCACAAACATCCACAAGGAAGGCCAACGATGGCTGAAGTGGAAGGCAGCCTCAAGCACATGTTGGTATCATATGGCAGCCTACTGAAGTTTACCAAAAGTGTCAGCAATGTAATTATGGGTTTTGCATGCGTACCATCTCAAGGTATATTTTGGGGGGAAAAGTCGTTGAAGAACCATAACATCTCAAGGTATGGTTCCGAAAATGGATTTCTCAGGACGTTGCGGACAGACCCGTTTGAGGTCACTGCTGCTCGGCTGTATCGATGTTTCAAGCTGGCAAAAATTCAAGCCGCAACAAACAATTTCCATGAGAATCTGGTGATTGAAGATGTTGGTTATACCAAAGTCTATAGAGGTCATATTGGCAGGGGAAATACTGAGGTGGCAATTAGACGGTGGAAAGAAGGGAAATCAAGAGAAAGGAACCTGGACCAGTTTACGGCTGAGATGCAGGTCCAATCCCAGCTCCGTCACCATCACATCATCCCTTTAGTTGGATATTGCAATGACAAACAAGAATTGATTCTTGTGTACGAGTACATGGTCAACAAATCTCTCTACCATCATCTCTATGGACCCAACAATAGTCCTCTTCCATGGGAAAAGCGTCTTGAGATCTGCATAGGTGTGGCACGAGGGCTGCAATACCTACACACGGGTACCAAACAGACAATCATTCACCACAACCTAAAGCCAACCAGTATTCTGTTGGACGAGAATTGGGCTGCCAAACTTTCAAGTTTAGAGTTTTCCATTGTGCTACCCACCAATGGATCAACTGCTACCGGTAGTACCTTTTTCGCTGGCAATGTGGGATACATGGATCCAGAGTACCTCGCACATTCAAAATTAACTGTAAAATCCGATGTGTACTCATTCGGGGTCATCTTACTGGAAGTCCTCTGTGGGAGGAAGACAATGGTTATCACAAGGGGTGAGGCCGAGGTAAATTTAGTCCATTGGTTCAAATCAAATGTTGAACTGGGTACAGTTGATCGAATCACTGATCCAGTCCTAGTTGATACAATAGCACCTGAATGTTTGAAGGAGTATGTCATGATTGCAGAAAGTTGCGTGCGTGGAAAGGGGATTGAACGTCCATCAATGGATGCTGTGGTAGGTAGCCTGTGGTGTGCACTGCAGCTACAGGAGGCTTGGCTAAACAAGTCCCATGAGGCCATCCTTCGTTCTCACAATCAGTTCTCTGATGGTAGAGTAATTGTTGACATCCCCAGTAGAGGAGGTAGTAATGGGATGAGTTTTACGAGTTTGGAAGATTCCGCATATTTTTCAGGTAACCTAGCCCGATAGCACAAGATTGATATTGATGCAGGACAAGTGGCTGAAACATTCATGGAGCAATTGGAGAATCACAAGTCAAAGAGGAAGTCGAAGAACAAGTATTAAGTCATTCAATGTGTCTTTTAAAGTTCCAAGGTTGGTATTAAGTAAGTTTGTTGAAGGGTCATTTAGTTAAGTTCTTTGTATTGAGGCTTAGGAGTCCAAAGGTCTTTGTTGGAAGTCTAAGAGTCATGTGTTGGGAAGGTTAAAGGTTTGGTCTATCCTTATCCTTTAGCTAGTATAATTGAGATTGTAAGTCTAAGGGCAACTCAACTTTCTCAATCAATATTAATTCAAGCTCTTTTCCTTGTGGAGGGCTACTCGTGGATTTGAGTAATTATCTTGTCTGCTAGAACGATATCTAGCCTTTGTGTACTTTCCACTGCGTTAGATATTTAAATTAAAATTTTCTGTAATGGAGTGGCTTTAATCAGCAAGTTTCTATTCCCCGGTGGCAAAATCCTCCAATAAATGTCCATTTATTTACTTAGACAATTGAAACCATTCAAGCTTCAGTTCTTAGTCTTTTTACTGGTACCATGAAATTACCTATGCAGAATAGAAAGCTATCATCCCTTGCTCAAATAATATGTTGTTTGTAGCTCAATGAACAATCTAACTACTAAAATGAACCATGTATATGGGAAGCATAGCAGCGAGAAACAAGATTGAAAAATAGAAATACATTTGGGGATTATTTGTATCACTAGTCCAGACTAGAGAGCCATGAGCACGTTGTTTATCAGAATGCCCCATAGCCAAATTCTAGCAAAAAGGCTTAGGAGAGTGTGTTTATTTTGAAGAATATAAAGGAAGTTTAATCAGGGCAGAAGGATCAGTGATAACTTATTCCTGGCACTAGAGTAGCTTACGGATTATAACGGAACTAGTGAAGTGTCCCAGTGTTACATGAACGTGGATTTCATGAAGGCTTGTGACTCAATAAGATGGGTTTTCATGGGTTCCCTTTACAGTTTATCAAATGGATTTAGACGTGCGCTACAACTTCCATGTCATATACTATTATACATGATAGGGTACAAGGGTGGTGTTAGATTTCTTGGAAGGTTCCAGCCTAAAACCAATTGGCAATAGGTGAAGTAGCCTCTAGATTTTATTAACCAAGCTTGGGTGGCTTAAATGAGCAATGTGGGACAAGTTTTAACACTCCCCCTCACGTGCAGCCCAGATGCACGTGGAGGTACGAATTGAGGAAACTAGGAGATTTTTACTCGGGCGACCCCTCACATGCAGCCCGGATGCATGTGGAGGTATTAATTGATAAGGTGAGATGATTGACTCGGGCGATTGAGACTTGACCACACGATGTGAGGCCACCCAAGACCTAGCTCTGATACCATGTTAGATTTCTTGGAAGGTTCCAACCTAAAACCAATTGGCAATAGGTGGAGTAGCTTCTAGATTTTATTAACAGTTTGTTGTACGGAGTTTCATTATTTATCCTTAGTATGTAAATAGTTAATTAGTTAGGACCTCATTGTAATTGTTGTATCTTGCGTTGTATATATATCCAGTTTAATGAAAGTTACCCTAATTTGGGTTTTCCACAAATCGATACTGCTGTCTCTCAACTTTACATGGTATCAGAGCAGAGATCCTAACCCTAACGTGGGATTTCCCTTGCACCGATCTTGAACAGTGCTGCGTGAACAGTACCCGATGAACAGTGTCACGTGAACAGTATGCTGAACAGTAGCATTCTGCTATATCAACCAGTTTCAGCCCTATTTGCTACTCAGATTTGAAACCTAGGGTTCACCGACAGTCTTCTGGCCCTGTTCAGACCTCCGACCACTGCTTTCCGGCGTCGCCTTCCCTCACCAGAGCTTGCCGGAGTTTTCCAAGTCGTTTCACGTTCAGGTTAGGTACTCTCAGGCTTCTGCTGCTCCTATTTGAGTTCGACCGAGTCAGTTTGAGTTGACCAAGTGAGTTTGGGCACCTTTTCTGCAATTTCTGGGTTGGTCTTCTCTTGTTTGCTACTGGTTGTAAAGTTTTGGCATTTTTTAGTCGATTGTTACTACTATCTCTGGTTATTGGTGGTTGATTGTTCGTGGATTGTTGAAGTTTGGGGCCCCAATTGATTGGGTATTGCTTATTTTGAGTTGATTCCCTTGATTGGAGTTGTTTTTGGGAATTGTTATTGTCTGGTACTTGTTCACTACCTTCTGTTGATATGGCGGGTAATCCCAACCATGTTCCAACTGGCCCTCTTTCTTGGGAGGAGATACAAGCTCTCAGGCGCCTACTGGCTAGGCTTGATACTCCATCCACTATAGCTCCTACCTCCACTGCAGCTTTCTCTACAAGTATTCCAGCTAATGCATCCTCTTTTCCGTGGATCATAGATTCTGGTGCCACAGATCATATGACAGGTCGTTCTTCATTTTTCGACTCCTACTCTACATATTCCGGTAAGGATAAGGTTCGAGTGGCAGATGGATCCCTATCTGGTGTTATTTCAGGGAAAGGTTCCATTCGCTGCTCTCCAACCCTTCCTCTTTCTTTAGTTCTTCGTGTGCCAAATTTTCCTACTAATCTTCTCTCCGTTAGTAGTCTTACACAATCCTTAAATTGCTCAGTGACCTTTTTTCCTACATATTGTGTCTTTCAGGAACTGGGTACAAGAAAGGTGATTGGCAGTGGTAGATCATGTGATGGCCTTTATTATCTGGAGTCTGCTCCTCGTCCGTCTCCTTCACCCATGCCAAGTGGTCTGGCTCTGTAGGTAGATACGAATCCAAGTCTCTCCATGTTACATCAGTGGCACCGTAGATTGGGTCATCCATCTTATGGGATTTTAGAAAAACTTTTTCCTAATCTAACGGGTGGCATGCATAGAGTGGGTAGAAGAGTAATTTAGAAGGGAAACGGGTCTGAGACATTGGACATCTTATTTCCTCCTTATTTGTTTGAGAGTGAATGCATTCTAGCAAGTTATCAATCACCACTATTCAATACCACAGGAGATTTCAAGAAATAAAAATGGCACACCTGTGCTTTGCTGTGACATAATGATATTTTGTACAGTATTCAGCTTTATGCAGGGAGATTTCAGTTGATTTAAAGTTGTATTCAGGTATACTTGATAGTACTTTTTAGCAGATCTTTTCTGCACTCACTATTCTTTTATCTTTTATCTTTTTCTTTCCTCTTTTGCTTGTGTGTGTGTGTCTTTTTTCTGGTGTGTATGTATGTGTGTGCCTCTTCACTTCTGAAACTCATTACATGATGAAAACAAACTACTTTTTAAAAAAAAAAAGATTTTTCATATAACTCATTCCCAATGGACCAACTAATCTGGGGATCAATAAGGTTGTCCACTAGATGGCTGCCCCATTAAAGCTGGGGCTTGGGAGCCTGGGACAAAAAACCTCATATGAGCTGTCCCATTACAAGAACGGATCATGCAGGTGGGTGAGTCAAATCCAGACCAACGGCTCCGTAAGGCCCCGGTTACCCATGTGGCACGAAGACAATCATCTTACCCAACGTAATTACCAAATAAACTAGCACACAGGATCTAACATGATCCCAGTTGTGTGATAAGATCACTTCTGAAAATGGATAGAAAAAGAGAAAAGGGGAGAAATTGATCACTTCGAGGGGATAGAATCTCGAAATAGATCACTTCGAGGGGATCTAACCTCCAAAACCTTTAGGCAATTGTAATATTATTTTTGCATAATGGACTGACATAATATCCTAGACTCCGGCACTTAAGACCTAAAATCATGTATTGATAGAAAAAAGCAAAATAAATACCAAATAATAATCCTATCATCGAAGTACTCAGAGAAGTTGCCATTTGACAAGAAACCAATAACAAATCGGGTAACTACGTAATTCTTAAGCTAAGATCAAAAAATGTAATGCTTAAGTTGACTGTAAACCTTGAGAAGTCTTCATAATGGAAACAAAGCTTGCCCCAAGAAAACTGTGGTATATGATTTGTTATTATAACGAGAGGTCCTCCCTCTGACAAATGAAAAGTTATTTTTTTTAAGGATTTTTTGTGCTGCCAGGGACAAAAATTTCACTGTCTTACACAACAAAGCAGACACAGCATTTGTATTAACAATTGAGTTTTATCAGATTTCCTGCTCAAGGGTTCTGACATACAACTATCCAAGCAACATCAAAGAAAGCTATCTTCAGTTGGAAAACATTAAGATAGCTATCATTAACGGTTCAAATACATAATTAAACACTAGAATAAGATTTTTCTATGCCTGCAAAATTCTTAAATGGTTTCCATGGTCTAAAACACCAAGCAAGCTGCTGTCACAAATCCTTGAATGCTGCATATAATAGTAGGTTGGAAATAGTCAAGCATCGTTTGTCTTTATAAATCCCTGCTATGAAAAAGATAAAGATTAAGTACTCATAGCCTCATAGTTTAATATAAAAAAAAAAAAAAAAAAAAGGCAATCTGTAGTATCCTAATGGAATTTCATTGAGGAAACAGCACACCAATTTAAAAAGCTGGTATATTGACTGAGCACAGGACACAGTTGTAGAACCGTTGCTGGAATATTTGAGTCCACCTTTCTCATCGCCCAATTACCATCCCTCTACACTTCATCTTCCTTTGTCATCATAGTTTTACCATCGCCAATAGAAGGCGATTACTGCTTTACTTCCAGCAACAAATTCCATCATCTAATTTTAACGGGTGGTGGCGTGTCCAAAAGCTCCTAAATATGCCATCTTTGGACCCAGTGAATACAACTACAAATGGTGTGTATCAGTCCGAGGAATCCTGCCATTGCTTTTCACTTGCTGAGATACACCTGGCAACCAGCAACTTCGACGATGCTTTGGTTGTTGGTAGAGTAGAGGGGGATTTGGTAGTATAAAGGGTTCATCAACGATGGAACTACTGTTGTTGCCGTTAAGCGCTTGAATGCTGAGTCCAAGCAAGGGACAAAAGAGTTTTGGACAGAGATCAAGACACTTTCGACCCTCCGGCACCCCCATCTTGTTACTCTGATTGGCTATTCGGATGAATTCGGTGAGATGATACTTGTTTATGATTATATGATCAATGGGACGCTTGCTGAGCTTCTGTATAAAACGAGTAGGAAGAGATGTGGTCCTGATTTTCATCATCTCAATTGGGAGAAGAGGATCAACATTTGCATTGGTGCGGCCCGTGGATTGGACTACCTTCATACTGAGAAATGTGTCATACATAGAGATGTGAAGACCACAAATATTTTGTTGGATGAAAACTGGAAAGCTAAGATTTCAGATTTTGGGTTGTCCAGAATGGGCACCACAAACCAGCTGCAAACCCATGTTAGCACAGAGGTTAGAGGCACATTCGGTTATTTGGATCTGCAGTACTTCTTGACACGTAGGCTAACCGAGAAGTCTGACGTGTATGCCTTTGGTGTGGTGCTGTTTGAAGTGTTATGTGCAAGGCCACCTATGGACTTTGGGGTTGAGGAGGACCAATGAAGTCTAGCCCTGTGGGCTCAACACTGCATCAAGCATGGAATGCTTGACCAGATCATTGATCCCTCTTTAAGAGGGGAAATTCCGGCCCATGGACTGAAGGTGCTTGCAGAAGTTGCTAACAAATGTCTCCATAATCATCCAAAAGGAAGGCCTACTATGGCTGAAGTTGTTGACAGCCTCGTGCTCATGTTGGATTCACAAGGCAATTCACCTAAGCGAAAGGGTATAACCTCAAAGGCGTTACAGAGAATTCCACGTGTAGTAGCTAAAGGTATTTATTTTGGATGGAACAATTGCATGGAGTGCGGTTTTAAGCAAGGATCTTCAGAGCGATTTCAGAGTGATCAATTGGTGGGGAATGGCATCCAGTTATACCGTCATTTTTCTCTAGCAGAGATCCGAGCGGCCACAAACAATTTTCATGAGCAACTGGTGGTTGCATGTAGTGGTGATATCGAAGTGTATATAGGCGATATTGCCCACAGGAATCTTCAAGTGTCGATCAAAAGGAGAACAAGGACGTCAAGTGAAATGAACATGGACCGATTTAAGAATGAGATCCTGGTGCTTTCCCATCTTCGTCACCTGAACATTGTTTCATTAGTCGGATACTGCAACGAGAAGAATGAGATGATCCTTGTATGTGAGTATGTTGCCAAGGGGAATCTATACCATCAGCTCTATAAAACTAACAATGAACGTCTTCCATGGGAAAGGCGTCTTCAATCTGCATTGGTGCAGCACGAGGACTGCAATACCTCCACGTGGGTACCAAACGGAAAATCATTCACCAGAACCTGCAGTCAATGCGTATTTTGTTGGATGAGAATTGGGTTGCCAAAGTTACAGGTTTCGAGTTTTCCAGAATGCTGCCCAAAAACGTATCAAGTACAAACACCAATACGTTTGTGGCGGATAATGCGGGATATATGGCTCCAGAGTACCTTGCGAGTGCAAAATTAACTGAAAAATCTGACGTGTACTCATTTGGTGTCATCTTACTAGAAGTCCTCTGTGGTAGGAAGCCTATGATTATGACACGGGATGAGGATCAGGTGAATTTAGTGCGTTGGTTCAAGAAGAATATTGAAAGGGGTACTGTTGATCATATCATTGATCCAAATCTAGCTGACAAGATAGCACCAGAATGTCTCAAGGAATTTGTCATGGTTGCAGAGAAATGCGTGCGTGATGAGGGGATTGAACGTCCATCGACGGATGATATACTCAGCTGCCTGAGGTCTGCATTGTAGATGCAGGAAAATTGGCGAAATGTTGGCTCTGTCCCTTGTTATCACAGCAGCACGTTATGTGATGGAACTCTGAATGCTGACATGATCGGTGGAGAAGTTTCAGGTGGATCAAATTCCATGAGTTTCGTAGACTCAGATCACTTTTCGGTGTAATCAAGCGTGGCAGCACCGCCATCAAATCAAGATGGATAACATATCTCTCTCTCTCTCTCTCTCTCTCTCTCTCTCTCACACACACACACACACACGCGCACACGCACACACACACATGCGTGCGCGCGTCATGTTGTTGTGAGAGAAAGAAGGAAAAATGTATAGGGTGTTAACTAACCCTAACACAGGTGAGCTTTATTTATATTATGTGGCGACTAGTTACATAACATAAGCAACCAATGTGGGACTAAGTCCAACTCTATTCTAACACTCCCCCTCAAGCTGGAGAATAAATATCACAAAATCCCAGCTTGTTACGTAACAACTCTAAACGTGGTTTAACTAGAGGTTTGGTGAAGATATCTGCCAACTGAGCTCCTGTAGACACGAAAGGGGTTGCCAACAGGCCACTATCTATCTTCTCCCGAACAATATGACAATCTACCTCGATGTGTTTGGTTCTCTCATGAAATACCGGATTCGAAGCGATATGTATTGCTGCCTGATTATCACAATACATAGGAATAGGTAAATGTACACCAAGCCCCAACTCTTCGAGCAAAGCTCTCAACCATACAATCTCGCATGTAGTATGAGCCATGGCACGATACTCTGCTTCAGCATTGGAACGAGCAACCACAATTTGTTTCTTGCTCTTCCAGGCAACTAAATTTCCACCAACAAAAGTACAGTATCCAGTTGTGGACCGTCTATCAGATGGTGATCCTGCCCAATCAGCGTCGGTAAAGGCTTCAACACGCAAATGACCATTTGAACGATAAAATAAGCCACGTCCAGGATGAGCCTTGAGATACTTCACAATACGAAGACAAGCTTCCCAATGTGGAAAACGAGGAGCTGACATGAACTGACTTACCATACTGACAGCAAATGAGATATCAAGCCGTGTATTGGTGAGATAATTCAGCTTGCCTACCAAGCGACGATAACGATCTGGATGAGGAAATATCTCCCCTTGATCAACACACAATTTGACGTTTGGATCCATAGGAGTCTCCGCAGGCTTTGCTCCCAATAAACCAGTCTCCTCTAGAATATCTAGCGTATACTTTCTTTGAGATAGACTGATCCCTTCCTTGGATCTTGCTACCTCAATACCCAAGAAATATCGTAGCTTACCCAAATCTTTGGTGTGAAACTGACGCTGTAAGAACTGTTTCAGCTCATCAATACCTTTCTGATCATCCCCAGTAATAATGATATCATCTACATACACAATCAACACTACTCTTCCCCGATCTGATTGAATAGAGAAGACAGAATGATCAGAATGAGAGCGACGCATACCAAACTGCAACACAGCATCACTAAACCTGCCAAACCAAGCTCGAGAGGACTGCTTAAGACCATAGAGGGCTTTGCGAAGGCGACACACCTGAGAACGCTCCCCCTGAGCAACAAACCCAGAAGGTTGCTCCATATAAACCTCCTCGAGCAGGTCACCGTGTAGAAATGTATTCTTGACATCCAACTAAAACAAGGGCCAACCAAGATTGGCAGCCATAGAAATAAGAATGCGAACAGAGTTAATCTTCGCCACTGAAGAGAAAGTCTCGGCATAATCAACGCCATACGTGTGGGTATAGCCTTTGGCCACAAGACGGGCCTTGTACCATTCTACTGTGCCATCCGGATTATACTTGACTGTAAATACCCACCGACATCCAACAGTAGACTTGCCTGGTGGAAGAGAAACCAACTCCCAAGTGCCATTGTCATGAAGAGCAGACATCTCAGCCTCCATAGCTGTCTGCCACTCAGAAACAGATAAGGCCTCCTGAACAGTGTTAGGAACAAAAATGGACGAAACAGAAGTAGTAAAAGCACGAAGGGACGGAGACAGATGATCATAGGAAACAAACCGAGCAATAGGATGAGATGTGCAAGACCGAATACCTTTGTGAAGAGCTATAGGAAGACCAGGTGATGGCGGAGGTGGAGGTGAAGGTGCAACCGGATCTTGGGACGGAAGAGGCGTGGTGGCTGGTACTTGTGGGGCTGTTAATACTTGTTGCCGACGAACATACACCTGCAAAGGTGGACCAGATGGTATACAAATAGGAAACACAGACTCAGACTCAGGAAGATCAACCGGAGTATTGTGACCCGAGTAAAAGGGCAATGACTCATTAAATGTGACATCAGCACAAACAAAATGACGACGAAGAGATCGTGAGTAACACTTATACCCTTTCTGAGTGCGCGAGTACCCCAGAAAAATACACCGAATTGACTGTGGATCAAGTTTGTCCCGGTCAGGATCCAGAGCATGAACATAACAGGTGCACCCAAACACTCATAAGGGTAATGAGTGGAGAGGGCGACCAGGAAATAAAACTGTATGGGGTATCTGACCACCTAGAACGCTAGATGGCATACGATTGATCAAGTAACATGCTGTAAGAACAGCATAACTCCAGTAAGACTTAGGAACTTGCATTTGAAATAATAGAGCACGCATAACCTCTGATAAATGCCTAATCTTGCGTTCGGCAACTCCATTTTGTTGTGGGGTTCGAGCGCAAGAAGATTGGTGAATTATACCATGGTCATCAAAAAACTTAGAAAGAGAATTATGAAAATATTCACTTGCATTGTCAGAACGAAATATACGAATGCAAGTATCAAACTGAGTTTTGATTTCCATATAAAATGACTTAAAGATAGAAGACAACTCTGACCGCTCTTTCATGAGATAAAGATACGTAACACGAGAATAATCATCGACAAAAATAACATAATACTGAAAGCCAAAAACATTAGGAACACGCATTGGACCCCAAATATCAGAATGAACTAAGTGAAAAGGACGGGTTACGCGACTCTCAACCCTAGGATAAAAAGACACTCTATGATGTTTACTAAACTCACAGACATCACAGGGCAAAGCATCAACATGGCTACATGAAGGTACCAGCCGTTTAAGATTCTGAAGGGATGGATGACCAAGTCGACAATGATGTTGATAGGGTGACACAAAAGACTGAAGGGCAACAGAGCTAGGGTGAACATTGTCGGTGAAGTAATATAAACCACCACGCTCAGTACCACCACCAATTTTTCGCCCCGTCTTGAGATCCTGAAACACACAACCATCAGGAAGAAATGTGACAGAGCAATTTAAAGATTTAGTAAGTTTACTAACAGACATAAGATTTAATGAAAAACGAAGAACGTGCAATACTGAATCCAAAGTCAAAGAAGAAGTAACAGAAACCGAACCCAAACTAGTAATATCAGTGGTAGAACCATCGGCTAAGGTAACACGAGATGGTTTATCAATAGACTGATGGCCAGAAAGAATAGTAGAATTACCAGTCATATGATCAGATGCACCAGAATCAATAACCCAAAGAATAGAAAAACGAGAAGTTGCAATACAAGCACTAGAAGAACCTGTCTGAGATAGCGTAGCAATGGAGGAACTTGTCTGAAGTGACACAAAGCGTTGGTACTCCTCCATAGAAATAGTCACCATAGCAGTGGAGCGTGCAGCCTACCTAATATCCTTGGGAGAAGTAACCCGAGGAGCCTGAGGAAAACCATGTAGGTCATAGCAGTGGTCCACCTTATGATTAGTTCCCCCACAAGAAGTACAAAGTCTAGAACCATGGCCTCGACTATGGCCACCTCCCCTTGACATCCAACCAGTACGACTAAATCCACAACGACCAGAATCATGACCACCAAAAACGCGGTCAAAACGACCACTGTACCCATAATCACGGCCACAACCAAGGTCACGGCTAAATGAATAACCAAAATCACCAGAATCAGCGGAAGTAAAATCAAAACCAGATTTCATTGCAAACATATCACCGTACAATGAGAGGCACCTAGTCAACTACCGATAGATCAACCAACCAAATACTCCACCAACAAACGGCCAATAAACAAGAAATAAAGAACTGATTGACCGGCTAACGACCAAGGGCACAACACCGCATGCATCTAACAAGACCAAAGTAGCCACCGAACAACATAATCCCAATATCGAGCAACAACCAAGAGCTCATATGCCAACATAGACCAAATAACTCAACACAATCGAACAATCGAAATCAGACTTCAACATACCCAAACTACCATCTATTGGAGACGATAAACTGTAGATTGACCAAAAAATCCAAAATTACCAGAACAATCAGTGCATAAGAGTAACGGAACAGTACCCAACAATGATGACAGTGCGAGATGAATAGTACGATGATGAACAGTGCGCGATGAACAGTAATCAGTAAACAGTAATCGATGAACAGTAATTGGTGAACAGTACCGGCGATGAACAGTATCTGTGAACTAGAACTAGGATTAGGGTTAGGGTTAAGGCAGAGGCTAGGATTAGGATTGTGATTTTAGGGAGTATATACAGAGGCTAGGGTTTAGGCTAGGATTGTAGGGATTATGCACAAAGGCTAGGGTTGTGGTGGTTTAGGATTAAGATTAAGATCCCGCTCTGATACCATGTTGTGAGAGAAAGAAGGAAAAGTGTATAGGGTGTTAACTAACCCTAACACATGTGAGCTTTATTTATATTATGTGGCGACTAGTTACATAACATAAGCAACCAATGTGGAACTAAGTCCAACTCTATTCTAACAGTGCTTAGCGGAGAAACAACAATTTATTAAGCTTCAGTTCATGATATGTATTGGTTTTTGTTTATGGGAAGTTCTTCTCTTGCTTTTATGGATTGCCAAGGGTGTACTCTAGGTCCCCTCTTTTAGTTTGCTTTGGTTCTTGCCGAATTAACAAACCCAAAAGAAGTTCTTGAGAAGACAACCTCAAGACTAAGAAGTAGATTGAGCCATAGAGACTAATTTGAAGCTAGGTAGATAAGATTTCTTTTCCTATGCTTAGCGTGATTGTAGAATAGAGGTTTTCATCCATAGGTTCTTTACTTCTTCCTTTTTCGTTCCAAAAAAAGAAGAAGTAAAGAACTCATGGACAAAAATCTTTACTTTAATGGCATTAGACTCTGTTTTGTACTCCTCCCATCCCAAAATGGATGACCATTTAAGGGATCCTAAAAATTTTAGGAGACATAATCATTACACTTTTTCGGTTATAACTTCTTAGAAAATACCCCTTAATCATTTCTCATTTTGTCCTTTTGATTTGATAGCTTAGTGAGATAACGGCTAAGGTTGAAAATTGTTTTGTGCCTTGTACTTTTCAAAATGGACAAAGAATTTCGGGATGGAGGGAGTATTTTAAGTTTGGTGTTAAACTGTTATTTGATGTTAAACTCTTAATTGTCCATAGGACCACGCCTTTTAGCTATTTCCTTTATTTGAAGTGTAATCATTATGTGTATCCTTCAAATTATAAAGATAAATTTGTTATAGTTGTACCCCAACCTACATGTACCCTAAATTTTTACGTTTTTCCACATCGATGTACCCGTACACGTGCTTCTTAGGTTGTGAGGGACGACAATGAAGTGCAAGCAATCTTAGATAAGCATAATCAGGATGCAATGCTTATCATGAGAAGACAACCTCAAGACTAAGAAGTAGATTGAACCATAGAAACTAATTTGAAGCTAAGTTGATAAGATTTCATTTTCTATTCTTAGCATGCTTGTAGAATGAATATTTTCGTCCATAGGTTCTTTACTTTAATGGCATTAAACTCTGTTTTGTACTCCTCCCATCCCAAAATGGATGACCATTTTAGGGATTCTAAAATTTTTCTTAAGTTATAACTTTAAGAAAATACCCCTGAATCTTTACTCACTTTGTCCTTTTGATTTGATAGCTTAGTTAGTGAGACAACGGCAAGGTGGAAAATTAATGGTTTTGTGCCTTATACTTTTCAAAATGGACAAAGAATTTGGGACAACAAAAATAGTCCAAATGGTCATCCATATTGGGATGGAGGGAGTATTTTAAGTTTAGTGTTAAACTCTTATTTGATGTTGAACTCTTAACTGTTCACGCAGGCGGACCATGCCTTTTAGGTATTTCCTTTATTTGAAGAGTAATCATTACGTGTATCCTTCAAATTATAAAGATATAATTGTTATAGTAAGTACCCTAACCTACCTGAACCATACATTTTTAGACTTTTCCGTATCGACGTACCCGTACACGTGCTTCTTAGGTTGTGAGAGACGACAATGAAGTGCAAGCATTGAAGCTTGAAGCAAGCTTAGATAAGCATAATCAGGATGCAATGCACATTACTATTCAGAGATCTGCTACGACACAAGCCATAGACAAGAAGTACCCTTTACAGCCTCTTTCATAGCCGTACAATAAAGCATAACATTGATTGAATCTCATCTTTCTATTCATAAAAGAAACCCAACCAATATTCATTCAGATGTTATATTTCCTATCTCCATTATTTCAATTTAAAATTTCAAAGTTCGACCAAACACAATGCATTACCTTCAGGCCACTAAGGCATCAGAGCAGATAAAAAAGAACACCTCCACGATGTCGTGATGAATGGTCGACACAAACCCAATGGAAACAGTTGCTCCCAAACACATCTGCCAAATGCTTGTCAGGGTGTGAAGCCAGTTTTGGCCAACCTTGTCCGGACTGGGGTCACAACCGTCTAGATGCTTGGCTGCAGAAAGTTCGCACTATTTTGCATCTGCACGGTCAGGCACCCGCGCAGTAAACTCTTTTATGAAAATGCTATTTTGTTTTTCCGGTTAAGAAGACAAGACAGACTTCAGACGGAAAAGATGTTGTTGAGAGAGAAAGTTATTTGTACTCCATTGGTTCAATATAGTGAACCGGAGCGGCTCCAAGGAGTAGAAACGTTGTTGAATTCGTATATCTATGCGCCCTATCTTTCTTTAGTCGTTCTTTGCATTCTTGTGGTTTATGTGATTCCTAGTGTCCAAGATCTGTAGGGTTCGTTGATTGAACACATTTTTGAAATCCTGACTATCTACTCTCGGCACTTCTTTTTTTTTCCAATTTCGAAAACTGCCTAATGGAGTGAGACTACATCAACGCATTGGATGAACTAATCATAAGAAAATTAAATGCATGGAAGTACCAAAAAATGATTAAAAAACACTAACATTCACAGCATCGAACAAACTCGAAAAAGAAATTACCGAATATCTTCTTCTTTTTAGGCTATTGAAACACCATCTCTCATTGAAGCTTTTCGTCGAGCAGATTGTGAACAACTATGGAGTACACCATATGAACTGGAACGTCATGATGTGCGCCGTGCAAACATGGAAGCAATTTTCTCGTTTTTCTCAGAAGCGTCGGGTCGTTATGGTGGTCGTGAAGAAATCGGCCACAATAACTGGTGGAGTTGGAGGGAGAGAAGGCTTTCAAAGGGTCGGTTTTTGGTTTCAGTTATGTGTCGCTTAACGGCTTTTTTAAGGCACACATAAATATGTTCTACATGTGGCACAAGATGCACGTTTGATCTAAGATACTCCCTCTCTACCGTAACGTTAGTCACCTACGAAATAGTATGCAATTTCTGAGCTTAAAAATCATGTACTTGCCGAAAGAATTTTGGACGTAATATGAATTTTGTTTGACAAATCTTGATGAGATTTTTTAACGATGGAAAAAAAAAATTAAAAATTACTTTTAAGTTTGGAAATTGCACATAGTATCGAATGGGACCAACTTTATGGGATGGAGGGAGTAGAACATTTCAATACATTTGTGTTCGGCAAACTTGTCTAGTTAACACTTTATTTGTCGAGGGTTCAAATTAAAGTTCAAATCTCAATCTGCGATAACGTAATGAAAAAAATTCTAAATCACACATTTTAAAACACAATAACCAACAAATACTTACACACAACCACGTGACCACATGAGAGGCGGGATCTACATACAAACACGCATGCATGGTGTAACATGAGATATGGGACCCACACAACCTTTTAGTGTAAGTTATAATGGAACTCACACCAAATGTGATTGAAAAAAAATGTAGTCTAGACTACAGCAATGGGGCGGCTCGGAGTCGTATTTGACGTCTCCCCTGTCCTTGCCCCATTCTTTATTGGGGCAGAGTCGAAGTGGGAAAAATTGGGGAAGTGCCGGAGTCGGAAACTAATCGAATCCCCATTTACCATTGTAATTTTCAAAAACTTTGGTCTCTTTTTATGGTGTTTTGAAAACAAAAACAATATATTATTAAGGGATGAGAGTTTAAAACAAATAGAAAGGAAGAAAACGAAGTGCAGATAAAAAAAAAAAAAAAAAGGAAGAAAACGAAGACATAAAAATAGTGATTTATTATTCGTATTTTGCTCTATTATATCAAAACAATGAAGTCTACATAGATATATACATTCAACACTATTACTCCCTCCGTCCGGATTTAATACTCTTTTTTGGGAGTTCGTGTCATTTTTCAATCGATTATATCTTGTAATTTATAATGTTTTATATAATTTTGAAAATATTGTTTTATAGAACTAATTGAGATCTATCAAATAAGATTTATATTGGATATAAAATTCATTACCAATTTAAAGATATAACTCATTTTTTATCCGGTTAGAATTGAACGAGAGACTATTAAATCCGAACAGAGAGAGTAATAATTATAGTCAGCCGCTTTCGTGTAACATGCTCTTACTGGGTTTAAACGTCTAGTCTAAAAATTTACTTTCCATTTTGTGGAACA
This sequence comes from Rhododendron vialii, assembly GCF_030253575.1. Classification (NCBI taxonomy): domain Eukaryota; kingdom Viridiplantae; phylum Streptophyta; class Magnoliopsida; order Ericales; family Ericaceae; genus Rhododendron; species Rhododendron vialii. The sequence goes on from NC_080566.1 coordinate 5,889,256, forward strand.
TAGCACAATTAGTTAGTGCGTCTTTCAACATTCTACAAATTAATATGATTGGTTACATTCTTCTTAACAAAAACTACAACATAAACTGTTCGGATTAATGTCATCAATCATGTAAAGTGCAAAATTTAGAGTTAACGGTGCAGATGAGGAACAGCTCCCATTTCCATATTTTTCCTGGCATCACCAACCCCCCATGAGAGAGAGAGAGAGAGAGAGAGAGAGAGAGAGAGAGAGAGAGGTAGGTTCCAGTGACGATCACATCAAAATTCGACTCCTCATCCATCCATATCATCATCACATCAATGGTCAAATAATAAATATGTACGCGTAGACTGTGTAGTCGAAGAAGTTTCTCAGAGAATTCTCCCTTTTTTCCCAGAAGAAACAAGGGAAGAAAGTTCAAGAAACAAACACCAGTACTCTCTCTACACCGCCGTTGTTGACTCTAAACAAAATTACTAATAAAAGATTGTATTTTTAGGTACTTGAGGAATATACGTGGTATTTATTATGGGCAATGATAATATCAAAATTATTCTTATTAATGCGAAAATTTTAGTTCACAAAGGGCTTGTACCATATGCAATATATAAGATTTTTATGTATTGAAATTTTGACATCAATAAAAACAGCTTGGTATTATTACCATCCTTTATTAGAGTGTATTTCCGCTAAGCTAAATGGACAATAGACTAATAGCAATAGTTAAGTAGTTTTCGTTAAATAGTATTTTCTCCGTTCCTTTTTTAGAGTTCAATATTTTATTTTGGGTTGTCCCGTAATAAATATTTATTTTGTAAAGTTAGTGGGTAAAAGTTTGTACATTTTTTATTTTACCCCTAAAAGTAGATTCCATTTTGAAAAGTTAGTGAGTAAAAATGTAATGATGATATATTTTTATAGAGGGTAAGTAGAGAAAATGGAGATAAAAATTGATGTGAAAAGTGTAATAATGATGTCTCTTTAATAAGTTGGAGTTACGAAGCTGGACACTTACAAATGAGGGAGGAAGTAGTATTTTAGTTAATGTATGCAAGAAGAATAACTTGTCTAAAAATATGTGAAAACATGGGGTTTAGTCTGTTTAGTTTAGCGAAAATGCACCGTCATTTTCTTATGTTTCCAATTCTCAATTAGTATCTTTATAAGGGCATTCCTTATATAAAAAAAAATTATAAGGGCATTGATAATGCCAGTCCCCAAATTGATAACCGCACTTTCCTTTAGAAGTGACATTATAAATTTGGAGAGTGACATTATAAGTTCCCTTGATTTTTCTTCCTTTTCCTTTTTGTGGGCAAAACGAGAAAGTTCTGGTGAAGCTTTGTGGCAAAATGGGGTTTTTCATAGGGCAAGGGTCCAGACCAGTTGGTTTCCAACCAGTTTGGACCGTTCGTGGGCCTACAATAATGATTGAAATTGTTCATTTTTTAAAAATCATCGAAGAACATTGACCCCGCGAAAAATTACATTGATCGAATATCGTTTGATATGATTTCGAAATGTTTAGTTTTGGGAAAAAAAAAAAAAAAAGAGTGTGTAAGACTATATTGCAACCCTTTTGATGCAATTATCAAAAGATAAATACATTTTGATATCATATTTAATAATATATGATCAACATGATTTTTGGTGTGATTAATGTTCTTGACAAGTTCTAAAAAATTAACAGTTCCGATCATTGTTGTGGACCCAGACAATGCCCACAAACAATCCAAAACTGGACCAAATTGGTTGGAACTCCAACTGGACAGGACCCTTGCCTCTTTTCTTTTTAAGATGGAATGATACTTCAGACTAGACTGCATTCTTTTAAACTTATAAGTTTGGAACTTCGGTAATTTTATTTTTCGTAACTTTTTGTTTAGCTTTTCGATGTAATTTCAGGAGTTAATCGTTCGTTTCGACGAGATGAATCGAAAAAGTATAAAAATATGGACCTGTGTTGAAAAAATTCAAATAAGACGACATTTAAGTTCCAAAAAATAGTTGTTTGATACTTTTTTCATCTTTAATGAACTTTTTTTTTGATTTTGGTCATAATTTTATATACTTTTTAGACTCCTCTCATCGAGACAGATTAGTAATCCAAAAAAAATCACGCAAATCTAACAAAAAATCAGAATAGACAAACAAAACAAAAAAATAAGTTAAGTTCAGAAGAACTCAGTCAATTAGAGTGGTAATATGACTGTGTCCACTCCACTGTCCGGTAATTTTCCCAATGGTAATCCAAGGAATTTTAGGTAAACTTAATCATTAGAGATTAGTCATTTATTGTTGTTTCTAATTTTTCAAAGTGATACTTAATATCATGTTGAAAAGTTTATGGCTGATAAAAAAAAATGTTGAAAATTTTATGTAGGTTCAAATATATTTCCCCCCTTATCAATATTGAAAATGCTATGGCAACTGATGACGGCCTCACCGACCTTGCACCAACGGCTGCACGGGGCTCACGACGGGTCCTGCACGAAAATCCGAGCTGTCCAATAAATTTTAAAAAAAAAACCGAGTAGACCCGTAAAAAATCAATTCAATCCGATATGTGTAGATGATCGATCCAATCTTTCCATTTTTCATTCAAATTGCATGGATCTGTAATTATTCTAAAACCACAAACTCTCCCACATCCACCATGGGTCCAGACAAACAACATACCCCCAGTATGTGCCAGACCCACGGTAATTATGAGAGAGTTTATAAATGTGTTTGTGCAAAGTGTTTGTGGTGCTAACATTTTTCTAAATTGTTTAAATACCCATTGAGCAGTTCAAATCATCAAAATTCGATCAGGACGCTATTTAACGAGGCCTTAAACGAAATCCGTTAGTCATTTGGACGGAAGGGGGCATTTTGATTAACAGAAGATAACGTTGAGAGTAAAATTGATTTTTTGAAAGTTTGGGAGTCTAATTGAAATTTAGAATAAAGTTTGGGGGTATTTTGAATTTTTCTATTTAGTTGATGTATGTGAGAAGAATGACTTGTCTAAATATTTGTGGAAACATGAGCTTTAATTCGTTTAGTTTAGCGGAAATGTACAGTCATTTTCTTATGCTTCCAACTCTGAATTAGTAACTTTGATTTTTCTTCCTTTTCTTTTTTGTAGGCAAAAGGAGAAAGTTCTGGTGAAGCTTTGTGGCTCACCTGTTTTGTTGAAAGAGGGAAAAATGGGGGGTTTTATTTTTATTTTTTGAGATGGAAATGTTAATCCAAGGAAGTTCGTCTAACCTTAATCATCAGAGATTTAGGGTCCGTTTCGCTGAGGTTCTTATTTTTTAAGTATTTATTTCTCGTTTTATAAGACATATCATTTTCTCACAATACATCACATTTAATTCAAAAAATAGTTATTTATTGTTGTTTCTATTTTTCAAAGGTGATAGTACTTAGTATCATGTTGAAAAGTTTGTAGGTTCACATACATTTTCCCCCTTGTCAATATCGAAAATGCTATGATCACTGACAGTGGCTTCACCGACATTGCACTGACGGCCGCGCGGAGCCCACTACTGTCCTGTATGGAATATCCGAGCCGTTCAATAATTTAAAAAAAAAACTAGTGGACTCGTGAAAAATCGAATGTAGATGTTTGATCCAAACTTCCCATTTTTCATTCAGATTACAGGGATCTGTAATCATTCTAGAACCATAAACTCTCCCACATTCACCATAGGTCCCGCACACACTACATGCCTCCAGTATGTGTGGAACCCACAGTGAATCTGAAAGAATTCGTATATATGTTTGCGTAAAGTGTTTGTGGTGCTACCTCCTACATGCAGGAAGGAAAAAAAAACTTGTCCGTGTGGTTCCCGCCGGGGGATATCACAAGTGCCTGGCAAGCTTGCCATAGTCAAATTTTTACAACTTCCCAATTAAGACAAGTATTATTTTTATATTCTGACATATATTCAACCCAACTACTAAAATCTAACTTTTCCACAATTCCACAAACCTAATGCATACATCATTTGCAAACGAAGGTTCATGAAACCACCTCAAAGGGAATTTTCCATGATGGACATCATTATTCCCCAAATCAACAGCCAAGTATTAGTACCTCGCAATTGAACTCAAAACGATGTTGTTTTTGGGTTGCTATTGTACAGTGATCTTCACTCGTTTGCGTTGACACTTTGAGGTTTTTGGCTTTTGGCTTCTTTGGATCCTTCTGCGCACCTTCTTTGTTGAAGTTGTGCCTGGACTGCTGATAAAAAAAAAAAAAAGAAGTTGTGCCTGGAATGCCATAGTCAAATTTTTAGTACAATTTTCCACTTTTAAGACCAATCACCCATGGAAATAAAAGGTATATAGACTATGGATCAGCCCACGACTATTGACCAGACTAGAAAGCCAATTGCAGTCCATATGTTATGTTCCCCTAGTCTCTCTCAAACACCACCAAAAATTAAGTTTCTATTTCAATTATCATCTCCCCTTTCATGTCATCTTCACTCCATCTTCCTTCATCATCTTTTCCCAACTGCAATTCACTGCAGTCCATCCAGTAACTCAACCACATCATTCTCCTTATAGGGTCCCAAGACTCATAAACATGTCAACTGGCGATGGAGGCGTTAATCAATCCGGCCAGGAATTCTGCCATCGATATTCACTTGCTGAGATACGATGGGCAACCCACAACTTCGATGATGCTTTGCTCATTGGGAAAGGCGGATTTGGTAAGGTGTATAAAGGGTTCATGAACTATGGAGCTACCGTCGTTGCCATTAAGCGGTTGAATACGGAGTCCAAGCAAGGGGCAGAAGAATTTTGGTCAGAGATCAAGACGCTTTCCATGCTCCGGCACCCTCATCTCGTCACTCTGATTGGCTACTCCGATGATTGCGAGGAGATGATACTTGTTTACGAATACATGGCCAATGGGACGCTCGCGGATCATCTCTACAAAATCCGTGGACAAGGAAACACCAATACTCATCATCTCACTTGGAAGCAAAGGCTTCAAATTTGCATCAATGCTGCTCGCGGACTGGACTTCCTTCATAACACTGAGCAGGGTGTTATACACAGGGACATCAAGACTACAAACATTCTCTTAGACGAAAACTGGGTCGCTAAGATTTCAGATTTCGGGTTGTCCAAAATGGGCACCGCGCAAACCCACGTTAGCACAGATGTTAAAGGCACGTTCGGTTATTTGGATCCAGAGTACTTCTTGACTCGTAGACTAACCAAGAAGTCGGATGTGTATGCCTTCGGTGTGGTGTTATTTGAAGTATTATGTGCAAGGCCGCCAGTGGATATCAGAGATGACAACACTGAGGGGGAACGCAGTTTACCCTTTTGGGCTCAACAGTGCATGAAGAAGGGAATGCTTGATCAGATCATCGATCCCTATTTAAGGGGGCAAATACCACCAAAGTGTCTGAAGCTATTTGCGGAAGTTGCTAGCAAATGTTTGCACAAACATCCACAAGGAAGGCCTACGATGGCTGAAGTGGAAGGCAGCCTCAAGCACATATTGATATCATATGGCAACATACCAAAGTGCACCAAAAGTGTCAGCAAGGTTATTATGGGTTTTGCGCATGTACCATCTCAAGGTATAGTTTTGGTGAAAAAGATGTTGGAGAACCATATCATCTCCAGGTATGGCTCTGAGAATGGATTTATGAGGAAGTTGCAGAGGTACCCATTTGAGCTCACTGCTGCTCAGCTATGCCGACATTTTAAGCTGGCAAAAATTCGAGCCGCAACAAACAATTTCCATGAGAATCTGGTGATTGGAGATGTTGGTTATACCAAAGTCTATAGAGGCCTTATTGACAGGGGAAATACAGAGGTGGTGATTAAACGGTGGAAAGAAGGGAAATCAAGAGAAAGGAACCTAGACCAGTTTACAGCTGAGATCCAGGTGCAATCCCAGCTTCGCCACCTTCACATCGTCCCTTTAGTTGGATATTGCAATGACAAACATGAATTGATTCTTGTGTACGAGTACATGGTCAACAAATCTCTCTACCATAATCTCTATGGGCCGAATCATAGTCCTCTTCCATGGAAAAAACGTCTTGAGATCTGCATAGGTGCAGCACGAGGACTGCAATACCTACAGACAGGTACCAAACAGACAATCGTTCACCACAACCTAAAGCCAACCAGTATTCTCTTGGACGAGAATTGGGCTGCCAAACTTTCAAGTTTAGAGTTTTCCGTTGTGCTACCCACCAGCGGATTGACTGCTACCTGCAGTACCTTTGTCGCTGGCAATGTGGGGTACATGGATCCAGAGTACCTTGCAAGTTCAAAATTAACTGTAAAATCCGATGTGTACTCATTCGGGGTCATCTTACTGGAAGTCCTATGTGGTAGGAAGACAATGGTTATCACAAGGGATGAGGCTGAGGTAAATTTAGTCCATTGGTTCAAAACTAATGTTCAAATGGGTACCGTTGATCAGATCATTGATCCAGTCCTAGTTGATACAATAGCACCTGAATGTTTAAAGGAATATGTCATGATTGCAGAAAATTGCGTGTATGGTGAGGGTATTGAACGTCCATCGATGGATGCTGTAGTAGGTAGCCTGTGGTGTGCACTGCAGCTGCAGGAGGCTTGGCTAAACAAGTCCCATGAGGCCATCCCTCGTTCTCAGAACCAGTTCTCTAATGATAGCGTAATTGTTGACATCCCTGGTAAAGGAGGTAGCAGTGGGATGAGTTTTCCGAGTTTGGAAGATTCCGCGTATTTTTCAGGTAACCTAGCACGATAGCACAAGATTGATAGTAACATAAAAAATTGCTGTAATGGAGTCGCTTTAATCAGCAAGTTCTTATAGCACAGTTGCAAAATCCTCCAATAAATGTCCATTTATTTACATAGACAATTGAACCATTCAAGCGTTCTTGGTATGTATTGGTTTCTATTTATGGGAAGTTATTCTCTTGCTTCTATGGATTTACAAGGGTGTACTATAGGTCCCCTATATTGGTTTGCTTTGGTTCTTACTGAATTAACTAACCCAAAAGAAGTTCTTGAGAAGACAACCTCAAGACTAAGAAGTACATTGAACCATAGAAACTAATTTGAAGTCAGATGCCGTCATCTCAGGATCGAGCCTCTTCTCGGTGCCTAGTTCCTCTGTAGTAGCTGTTCAACCCCCCTCGATGCAGGAGGTGCTATGTAGCTGCAATTATTCAACGATGGTTCAACAACGGCTCTTTATTCGACAATGGTTATTTATCTTATTTCCTAATCTAGCAGGATGTGCCAGGATATTGTTAGTTTTCTTGTCATTTTCTATTCGCTTCATTTACACACAATGCACATTGTTGCATACCTTACTCTATCCTACTCTCCATGCGGGTTGTGCATGGTTATCGCACTTTTTCACTCTTCTTTTTTTTCTTTTTCTTTCCTCCTGGAGTATACCTCTTGTAGGCTGTACATTCGGTTAACCTTTTTTAATTTCAAGCTAATTTACCCAAAAAAAAAGATTTCTTTTTTCTACGCTTCGCATGATTGTAGAATAAAAGATTTCCGTCCATAGGTTCTTTACTTTAATGGCATTAAACTCTATTTTTGTACTCCTCGCATCCCAAAATGGATTACCATTTTAGGGATTCTAAAAATTTTAGGAGACATAATCATTATATTTTTTTAAGTTATACTCCTAACTTTAAGAAAATACCCCTGAATCATTACTCATTTTGTCCTTTCGATTAATAACTTAGTTAGTGAGCAAAGGTGGAAAACCAATGGTTTTGTGCCTTGTATTCTTCAAAATCGACAAAGAATTTGGGACAGCAAAAAGAGTCCAAATGGTCTTCCATTTTGAGACAGAGGGATTATTTTAAGTTTGGTGTTAAATTGTTATTTGATGTTGAACTCTTAATCGTCCACGCGGACCACGCCTTTTAGCTATTTCCTTTATTTGAAGTGTAATCATTACGTGTATCCTTCAAACTATAAAGATATAATTGTTATAGTTGTACCTAACCTACCTGTACTAGGTTTTGCCGTATCGAGTACAGGTTTCGCCGTATTGACATAATCGTACACGTGCTTCTCAGGTTGTGAGAGGTGACAATGAAGCGCAAGCATCGAACCAATCTTATTCAGAGATCTGCTACAAGCCTAAAACACAACCCATGAACAAGAAGTGTCCTTTATTGCTTCTTTCATAGCCATACAATAAAGCATAATGTTGATTAAATCTCCTCTTTCTATTCATAGAAGAAACCCACTCAATATGCATTCAGATGTGCTAATTCCTATCTCCATTATTTCAATATTAAATTCCCAGGTTTAAACAAACACAAAGCATATTGGGCTCTCCTCCCCATGTGGGGAGGCCAGGTTCGAGCCATGTCGTTGGCGTTTGGGATTCAGGGGTACAAATAGCCTTTGAAACCCCTTGTGAACTAACCTGCTAATAGTCCGCTAACCCCTGCTAATGTATACAATATTGGGAAAAAAAAAAGAAGGGCAAACACAATGGATACCTTCAGGCCACTGTCAAAGCAGAACAAATGGAATGCCTCCACTATGTCGCGATGGATACCTCCAGACACTAATCCAATGGAAACAATTGCTCCCAAACACATCCACCAAATACTTGTTGAGGTGTGAAGCCAGTTTTGGGCACCTTGTCCGGACAGGGGTCACAACCGTCTAGATGCTTGGCTGCAGAAAGTTCGCAGTGCTTTGCGTCCGCATGGCTAAGCACCCACGCAGTAAACTCTATTATGCAAATGTTATTTTGTTTTCAGGGTTAAGAAGCCAAAACAGACTTTAGATGGAACGGGCATTTTTGTTGTTGAGAGAGAAGGTTATTTGTACTCCATTGGGTACAATATGGTGAACTGGTCTGACTCCCTGGAGCAGGCACATTGTCGAACCTCGTATATCTATGTATCCTATCTTTCTTCAATCGTTCTTCGTACTTGTGTGGTTTTTGTGATTCCTAGTTTCCAAGATCCTTAGGGTTTGTTCATTGAACGCGTTGTCGAAATCCAAACTATACTCTGTCAACACTTTTCTTTCCAATTTCGAAAACAGCCTAATGTAGTGGCCTAGTGGGACTAAGTCGACACATTGGATGAACTAATCATAACAAAAATAAATGCATGAAAGTACCAAAACAGATTAAAAAACACTAACATTCACAGCATGGAACGGATTGGAAAAAGAAAATTACCAAAAATATCTTCTTCTCTTTAAGCTATTGAAACACCACATCTCATTGAAGCTTTTCGTCGAGCAGGTTGTGAACAACAATGGAGAAGAACACCGTATAAACTGGAAGGTCTTTTATGTGAGCCGTTGCAAACATGGAAGCAATTTTCTCGTTATTCTCACAAGCCTCGGGTCGCTATGGTGGTCGTGAAGAAATCGGCCGCAATAACTGGTGGAGTTGGAGGGAGAGAAGGCTTTCAAAGTGTCGGTTTTGGGTTTCAGTTATGTGTCGCTTAACGGCTTTTTAAGGCACACATAAATATGTTCTACACTTCTAATTGTGGCATAAGATCCACGTTTAATCTACATAGGACGTTGAGTAACTGTTTAAACTCGTTTTTTGCACCAAATCGTCGACGGAGGGCCATTTAATTAACATTTAATTAAATTGGGCTATTTTTTATGAGTTGCTCGGGCTAAAAGATTAATGGGCCACATTAATTTTGTGATTTAGAGCAAGGCCAAATTAACTTTTGTCCAAATGAAGCGAGATGCACCGAATAATTTTCCTACTTGGATTATTATCAAGCAAAAAACGAACTGTGCTACCCACACATCAATCTGTGCACAGATTGTGCACAGATTGTGCACAGATTGTGCACAGATTGTGCACAGATTTCATTATGGGGTCCACCACAGATTCCACACAAATCATCCGAGCCGTTCATTAAATGTAAAACATTTTTTCAATAGTCCCCGTAAAAAATAAGCTCAATCCAATAACTATAAGTGCTTTATCCAACCATCTAACTTTCCATTCAGATTTCCGGATAATGAAAAGTTATATGGTTGGATTGAGCACCGGTATCGGATAGAGATTATTTTTTACGGGGACCCTTGAAAAAATGTTTTACATTTAATGAACGGCTCGGATGATTTGTGTGGAACCCGTGGTAGATCCCACAACGAAATTTGTGCACAATCTGTGCACAGATTGTATGTGTGTAGACTTTCTGGCCAAAAACACATGGAAGTCAGATTCCTATGAAAATGGAGCACGCACAGATTAATTCGTGGGAAGCAGTTGAGTATAGGAAATGGATAATGTGGACACTTGGCATCTTGATGTTGCTTTGGAAGTTTTCTCAACTGCCCATGATCTACCAAGTGCCAGGAAATAGGAAGTGGAGGGAAAGCCCACTGTTTTCTATTATTTCCTCCAATTTTTTTTTTTTATCCGCCTATTATTTCCTCCAAGTTGCCCACGATTAAGGAAAAACATGTGGGTAATTCTAATAACCTCCCATTAGCCCATGATGTGCGTGGATGAAGAAGTTACAGGGGACACTTGGCATCACCAGAATTCCTCTTGAATGCAAAGCCGTGGCCTATAAATAAAAGAACTCAAGAAGGAAAACGGGTTCACACACCAATCAAGCCCAGCGCTAAAAAATCAAAGTCTTCCTAGCGAAGCAATTATCTCATCTCTCTCTCTTTTCTATCTCTCTTGTACCCTCAACTTTATTATTACGATATAGTAAAGTTATTCCGTCTTTCTTGTATCCCCAACTTTATTATTACGACATAATAAAGTTATTCTACGTTGTTATTTCTTTTTTTCACACGGTTGGGAAATTTTAAGTCCACTATCGTTGTGACAAACCACGAACCTCATTGTGGCATCATCCTTTGGGTCACACGCAGTCGCACTACATACGAAGTCAGATCGAGGCGCTCACGCCTTCTGTACGTTGGATGCCGACAAGTCCTGGCAAGCCTGCGCTCACACTGCACACGCCATTGGATTTTCCGCTCACGCCTATTCGGCGGAAAAGTGGGAAACAGTAACCAAGCTAGGTAAAGTTGGTTGTCTCATGTCCCTCGCCTCCGCCCAGCGCATGCTTGGGATCGAGCCCATCGAGAGACGAGTTTAGAGTTCAGGTTTATGGACAGCCCCTCATGTATAAAGCGTTACAAAAAAAAATCTACATACGATGTTACCGATACATTTGTGTTCGGCGAACTTGTCCAGATAACATTTTATTTGGCGAGGGTTCAAACCTCGATCTACGATAACTCATAACTTAATGAACAAAAATTCTAAATCGAACACAAATTTTGAAACTCAATAACCCACAAATACTTATACACAACCACATGAGAAGGGGGACCTACCCACAAACACACAGAGTAACATGGGGTATGAGACTCACACAAATACTGTTATAATGGAACCCACACCAAATGTGATTGGAAAAAAATTGTCAGTCTAGCGATGGTAATGGGGCGGGGCGGAGACTCAGAGTCGTATTTACCGTCTCCCCCGTCCTCGCCCCATTCTTTATCGGGGAAGAGTCGGAGTAGGAAAAATCGGGGAGGTGCTGGAGTCGGAAAATAATCGGGTCCCCATTTACCGTTGTAATTTTTACGAACTTTGTTCTCTTTTTATGGTGTTTTGAAAACAAAAACAAGATATTATTGAGGGAAGAGAGTTTTTTTTTTTTTGACAAGTGCAGATCTTATTAAGCTCAAACAACAATAAAGTCTAGGGATATAGTCGCTTACAACAACCAGCAGAAAACAACTCCAAATTAGCGATCAAAACTAACAAACAAGAACCAAAAAAAAAAAAACTAAACAGGTAAGAAAATCCTACTAGATAAGCCCCAATTCCTTCACAAAGATTGATTCTCTAGAGATTATTTCATTTTTCTCTTTGAGCTAAGGAAGTCCCGAACATCAGCTACAATGCTTCTCATCACCTGATCATGCCCCATCACTTTCCCTTGGAAAATTCAACAATTTCTCTCCTTCCATAAACCATAGACAATTGCTGCCAGGGAACATTGAAGACTAATAGATTTCAAACTTTTACCATTGACCTGCCCACTACCAGTTAAGAACCTCCACCAGGCTACCAGGCATATCCAGAATCATATTTTTGGTAGCCATATGCTGCCACACAACAGTGGAAAAAGAACATTCAAAGAATAAGCGTTGGTGAGTTTCATCAGCAGACATACAAAGAGGCCAGATGCCATCCAACTGCATACCCCAGCTTCTCAATCGATCTTTGGTGCTAAGTCTTTGAAGGACAGCCAACCAAAGAATAAAAGACCATCAAGGGACAGTATTACCACCCCAGGCAATCTTGTGCCAAGACTGAGTTGGATACCTTTTCCTAATAGCATTACAAGCTGAATTAACAGTAAACATGCCACTTGGATGAGGTAACCAACAAATAGAATCTTCAGTGTTAGGATTTGGTCTCAAACTAAGGGAAGTATGAGCCATAATAGTTTGAATGGACTGATTTCTCAATCTAGGCAAGCACCAATCACCTTGTTCTATAATAGTATCAACTTTAGCCCATAAAGCTCTGCCCAAATTAGTCACAACCCTCTCACCAAACTTAGCATACAAAGGACCCAAGTTGTGCCAATTATCCAGCCAAAGAAACGTATTTGCCCCATTACCAACAAGACATCTGATAAGGGGTTTGCACAGTTTCCTTAAGCCAAGGATTTTCCTCATAGTCCAAGAAGAATCACAAGGAATATCCATGGTCTAAAGACAATTCTCTTTAATGAAATATGTGTGTATCCACTTAACCCAAAAAGTGCCATCCTTCTTATACAAAGCCCATAAATGCCTTAGCGTAGAAGCCCTATTCCCCTCCTTTATTCTTCTAAACCCCAAACCCCCTTCCTCCTTAGGGCAACAAATCTGATCCCACTTAACTTTAGCCCCGAAATGCTTAAGCTCAGTACCAGACCAAAGAAAAGCCATTAGAGTACATTCAATCTCCTTAATCACTTTACTAGGAATGATAAAAATAAAGCTCTTGTACACTTGAATGCTGAACAATACAGGCTGAATGAGCAAGGCCCTCCCACCATAAGATAATGTCTTAGAATCCCAGCTCAAAAGTCTGTGAAGAATTTTCTCCTTCAAAATAGCACAATCATCAGTTTTAAGCTTAAAAGAGATCAAAGGAACACCCAGATATTTTATTGGAAAATGGCCTTCAGGAAAAGGAAGGAAAGCCCTCATTTGAGCCTTAAGATGCACATCAACACCCCCATAGAAAATAACACTTTTATGAATATTAGGTTGAAGACCAGAGAAGGAGTGAAAATCAGTCAGAAACACCAGTAATTAGCTCAAAAGAAACTTGATCCACACTACTCAGGATGAAAAGATCATCAGCAAAAGCAAGATGGCAAATATTCAAAGCACTACACTTAGGATGGTAAGAGAAACCACCATTGTGGACTCTGTATTTGAGAATAGCAGCAAAAGCTTTCATACAATTAAGAAAAGGTAGGCTGAGATAGGGTCACCTTGCCTTGAGCCTCTATAACTAGGAAAATAACCCTCCATATTCCCATTAATGACCATTGAGTATTTAGCTGAGGAAACACATTGCTTAATCTAGTGCACAAACAAACTAGGGAATTCCATACAAATCATAGTGTCAAAAAGGAAATCCCAGTCAACCGAGTCATAGGCTTTCATAAGATCAATTTTGATTGCACATCTAGGAATACCATGATCTCTATGATAACCTCGAACTAACTCTTGCATCAGAAGGACATTATCAACAATTGATCGTCCTTTGATAAAAGCAGATTAAGCTTGATCAATAACAAAGGGCAAAACACATTGCATCCTATTTGCAAGGATTTTAGTAATGCATTTATACTTCACATTGCAACAGGATATAGGCCTATAGTCTTTGACAAAGGAAGGAGCACTAACCTTTGGAATCAAGGAAGTAGCAGTGGCATTCCATTCTTTAAAAAGCATACCAGATTCAAAAAAAGAGGCAACAACAGTAACAAAATCACTTCCCACCACATCCCAACTTTTCTGGAAAAACAAAGAGCTGAAACCATCAAGCCCAAGAGCCTTATCCCCATTAATGGACATAAGAGTAGCCTTTATTTCAGTCACAGTAACAGGAGCAACAAGCATAGCCCAAAGGTGATGAGGAACTTTTGTTTGGATAGCTTGAGTAAGAACAGGAACAGAATCAGTTTTTCCCATGAATGGAGTACCCAACAGACCAATATAGTAACCCAAGATCTCCTACTTAACAGCCTCAGGATCATCAATCAATGTACCAACAGAATTAGTGAAACTAAGGATTGTGTTCCGTGCCCTATGGGAGCACATTTTCCTATGAAAGTACCTAGAATTCTGATCACCCAGAGCAAGCCATTTAATCCTAGCTTTCTACTTCAAGAAAGATTCCTCAGCCATTCTTAACTCCACATATTTACCCAGCATATCTTTCTCAGAGTGACATAAAGCAGAATCAAAAGGAGATTGAAAATACAAGTCTTGTACTTTATCTAACTCCTCCTTTGCCTCACATACTCTTTTACTGATGTTAGAGTAGTACTGAAAATTAAACTTTTTGAGAGCACCTTTTAATCTCTTTAGCTTTGTAGAGAGCACAAACATAGGCCTACCAGTCACATGCTCAGTCCAAGATTGGACCAGGACCTCTTCAAAAACTGGATTCTGAAGCCAAAAGTTGAAAATTTTAAAAGACCATTTTCTGTGTAAACAGGGTAGCACAATTAACACCATGGGACAATGATCTGACAATCCAGGAGCAATAAAAGAAGCTTCACAGGCAGGGAAAGCCACCAACCACTGATTATTAGAGATTACTCTATCAATCCTACTTTTATTATCTCCCAAACCACCCCTTTTATTAGTCCAAGTGAACCAAAAACCCTTAGCTGGTAAATCATCATGAAGAATATCAATTAAACACTGATTGAATTCAACAGCTACATTAGAGTCGAAACCTACCAGTCTCTCTGAAGCTGCTCTAACAGTATTGAAATCACCCATTTGAACCCAAGGCTTAGTACCAACAGAGTTAGCATTGGTTCTCATATCATCCCACAACTGTCTTCTATCTACAGCTCTATCATGCCCATATACCACAGATAGAGCAAAAAAAGCAAAACCATCCAGAGGAAGAAATTCAGACACAATAAGTTGATCAGAAGAAAATAAGATAAAACTGCCAAAAACAGTAGGGTCCCACCCAAGGAAAATCCGAGCAACTGGACCCACAGAGTAGTTATGAACACTCAACTAGTGAGAAGGAAAACAAGACTTAGCAGTAGAAGAAATATTAGAATCTCTAACTTTAGTCTCCACAACACCCATGACAGACAATTTATGAGAAGAAATAAAAGATCTAACCTCTTGTTGCTTAAGAGGATTATTAAGTCCCCTTATATAGAGGGATGAGAGTTAAAACAAATAGAAAGGAAGAAGGAAAAAACAAAAATAAGATATTATTGAGGGAGGAGAGTTAAAACAAATAGAAAGGAAGAAAACGAAGACATAAAAAAAAATAGTGATTTATTATTGGTATTTTGCTCTATTATATCAAAACAGTGATATCTACATATATATATATATATATATATATATATATATATATATATATATATACACACATTCAAAACTATTAATAATTATAATCGGTCGCTTTCTTGTAACATACTATGGCAGTTTTGGCACAAACAAAAACAGTTTTGGCATTATCATTTTCCATTTGTAAAAACAGAACACAATTAGTTAGTGCGTCTTTCCACGTTCTACAAATATGATTTGTTAACATACTACTCCTACTTCTTAACAAAACTATAATATGAACTGTTGGGATTATTGTCATCAATTATGTAAAGTGCAAAAAAAATTGAGTTTTGAGAAGGGGAGCAGCTCCCATATTTTTCCTGGTATCACCTACCCCGCCATGGAGAGAGAGAGAGAGAGAGAGGGGTTCCAGTGACGATCACATCAAAGAGAGAGAGAGAGAGAGAGGGGTTCCAGTGACGATCACATCAAAATTCGACTCCTCATCAAGGAGTAGCCATCATCCATATATATCATCATGATTAAGAGAAAATCTTCTTTACGGAAGTGGTGTAAACAAGTGTTTATAACACTCAATCGCGACTGTTCAAAAGTGTTTTGGACCGTTAAGATGTTAATAAAACTAGCCCGGAAAAGAGTTAATTGTGACCGGTCATAATTGAAAACGAATCTCAGCTATTAATTGTACAAATAGATGATTGAGATTGATTGGTACTATAAAAAAACTGTTTATAGCACCTCCGTAAATAAGACAGTGTCCATGATTAAATAGCTACGCGCGTGAACATATATGGGTCAAGGGAATGGGCCACAAAGAGAAACGCGTAGTCGAAGAAGTTTCTCAGAGATTTCTCTTTCTTTCTTTTTTTTGCAGAAGAAACAAACAACTCTAACCAAATTAAAAAAGAAAAAAGAAAGAAGAAGTTTCTCAGAGATTTCTCCTCCTTCTTTGTTGCAGAAGAAACAAACACCACTCTCTCTACATCGCCATCGTTGACTCTAACCAAATTAAAAGCTTCACATTTTAGGTACTTCAGGAATATACTCCCTCCGTCCCACTTTATTGCGTCTGTTTACTTTTTGAAGCGTTTTAAAAAATTGTCTATATCTCACAATGTATAATATTTTTTTATGATTTCAAAAATTTTGTTTAAAAAAATAAATTGAGATCTATCAAACAAGATTCATATTGAATATATAAAATATTATAGATTGTGAAATATAAACAATTTTTTGGAATACTCCAAAAAAGAATCAGGCGAAACAAAGTGGGACGGAGGGAGTACTTTATTAGGATGCATTTCCGCTAAGTTAAATAGATTACACGATAATAGCAATAGCTAAGATGTTAAATAGTAGTATTTTAGTTTATGAATATGAAAAGAATGATCTGTGTGAAGACTCTGTATTTTTAATAAATAATAATTATTATCAAAACAAAAATATTATTTTTGCTCGTCAGTTTAATTAATGCAAAAAATTATTTATGTTGTCACGCCTAATTTTATTCCGTAATCATTTGTGTTAGCGCGCGTCCGGCGAGTAATTTTTTCGAGTGTGTAAGCGTGTTACCCCAGGCCAAACCCAACCCTTCTCCATTTCTTTAATTTTCCGGCTGAGATGAGAGGGGAACCAAATCCCCATTTTTCCTCCCTAATTTCCTAATATTTAGATAACACATGATTAACCATAGGTTAGAATCCCCATGTAATCCAAACCCCATTTAAGTATTCCCTCCTCCCATTTCTTCTTTTGGGTTTTTCCAGCTACACCATACTCGGCACAGAGAGAGAGAGAGAGAGAGAGAGAGAGAGAGAGCACCATTTCCTTTTCCCCGAAGCGTACCTCAGTACCTCCATCACCAACTCCATTTCCTTCTCCTCTTCCCACCACCACCGAACACCTCTCACTCCTCCACCACAACCGTATCACCATCCTCACCAACCGGGTCAGCACCACCTCCACCGTAGACCTCCACCACCACCGAAATCTCACCATCATCACCTACAACCGGACCACCTCCAGCCGCCGCTCATCCTCTCACCACCGGAGCAGCCACCGCCACCGAGATCACCCACTGCCGAGATTACCATCACCGCCTACCGAGCTCCGCCGCTGCTCCGACCTGCCACCGAAATCTCTCCGAACCCCGTTTTGCCGGACGAGAGGTAGTTCGGAACTCACCTCCCTAAGTATATGTCGTGTTTCTATTATGATTTTAGTGCTACGGTATGATATTAATCGAATCCGACATCGCCAGTCGAAGTCCGGCGGGAACCCACTGTTTTCAGTTGAAAACAGACACTGGAAAATCGAAATGTTTAAATTAGTTTTAGAAAAATTAAAGTTTGGTCCCTCAAATTTTTTTAGCTTATAAATCTAACCCTGGTGTATTAGAATCTAATATTATAAGCCCCAACGTTAATTAGTTTCCGGTTCGATCCTAGATGTATCGCAATAATGTATTTATCTAATACCATCAACACTCTAATAGATTAAGAGTAAGCATAGATTTTAGTTGTTAAAAGGATAAGAGAAAATAAAAATAATTACTTGATTGACTTTATCGCATGGTAGTGTACCGGGTAATTAATTTTATCGCATGATTTCTTTTATCACATGATTAAATGTTGTTAGCATGATAATTATGTTTAGTTAAAATGTAGGATTGCATGATACTTTATTGTACTTGTAGAATGGACAAATAGGTTCCCGGGGTTGGTTATGATGTACGGATTTAACTTATTAGACGTGAAAATAGGATTAATGAAAAAGATAATAAAGTGAGAGGCTGAGATTTAGATTCCAGGCTTGGAACTCACAGTGATGTTTTGATTAGAGATTGATTGGTGGTGGATTTGTGAATTATTGAATTTTGAAACCCTAGGTATGGCATGGTAGTGATCAACTCTCAGAACGGGACATAAGTGTGGCATTATGCTTGCATCACAACCCGGGTTAGACGGCGCTTGTGCATTGCCGGTGAAGTTTTATCCGAACTTATTATCGCAGATGGGATACCTAAGTACATAACTTAGGTATCTTTCATCCGGATCTGGAAAAAGGGAGTCGGACCACACCAATGTCTTATGCCAAAGGTTAAGGGTGGGAACGGACCTGTGAATAAGATCCGAGAATTCACATAAGTTGAAGAATAGTAATGAAATAATTGATTGTTCTTTGTTTATGTCATTCTTATTGCATTTCTATTATATATCCTGCTGCTTATAAGTTATGGGTTTCGGGTGGGTTTTGGCTATTGAGTGTTATTGCTCACGGCACTATGTTGTCCTGATAACTCGAACAGCAGGTATTGAAGACGGAACAGAAGGGCGTAGACAAAGAATGATTTGACATTGACCGAAGAAGATATTATCAAACTCTGGTTATACTCTTAGTTGCTCTGTTATTTCAATAAATTATTTTAATACTCCATTGTACAGTAAGAGAATTTGGCAAAAATACTTTAAGGTTGATACGTTGGGATTTGACTAGAATTGACAGAACTTTTGGGATTTTAATGCTTCAAATGGAAATCTACGAGTATTTAGAAATCTTATTAAAATATTTTTAATGTCTCCGAATTTTTGGAGCGTTACAACCTGCTTCCGTGAAAACATGAAGTTTCCTTTTAGTTTGTTTCCAACTCTCAATTTTAGTAACTTCGATTTTTCTTCCTTTTATTTGTTTTTTTTTTAGGCAAACCGAGAAAGTTCTGGTGAGATGGAAATGTTAATCCAAGGAATTTCAGGTAAACTTAATCATCAGAGATTTTGTCATTTATTGTTGTTTCTAATTTTTCAAAGTGATACTTAATATCATGCTGAAAAGTTTATGTAGGTTCAAATACATTCCCTCCCCAACCTCCCCTTATCAACCGGCGGTGGCTTTACCGATGGCCACGCGGGGTCCACGACGGGTCTTGCACGAAAAATTCCATCCGTTCAATAATTTAAAAAAAAATTTAAGTGAACTCTTGAAAAATCAGCTCAATCCGATATGTGTAGAACCAAATGAAAAGCAAATACTTAATTACATGGTCATGATTAGATTTTGGATCTAAGACTCTTATATGAGAGCCCTAAGATAACTGTAGAACCAAATGAAAAACAAATACTTAATTACAAAAGCTCTAGAGCCAAAAATTAATCATGACTCTTTAGAAAAATAAGATTTTCGCACCGATTCAAACGGATTAAAAATTAAAGCATTTAATTTTTTTAATTATATTTTTTAATATTTAAGCAGCTGTGTCTTGGGGAACGTGTAACCTGTTTTCCAATTTTCCCTACCCAAAACGCCGCCGTTCTTTGGACACTGTAAACATTTCTTTGCGGAACGGCCGTGAAGAAGTTTATTTCTTTCCAAATTGCTTTCATATCATATTAAGATTAAAATACGTACATTGAAGGATTCATAGTTTAAAATTCATAAATTACTTTGCTAGTACCACATGTAAATACACACCCAAACATACGCTCACACTCACATGTGATTGAGTGTGTATTGACGTGTCGTACTAGAGTTGTTGATCCGCAACAACCAATTTTCCAAAGGTCAACCATCAATCCGGATATCTGATCAAAGATTAAAAAAAAAAAAACCATCAATCCGGATAAGCCACGTGCAGGGAAACTTGCCCGTGTGGTGTGGTTCTGGTCGGTGAATATCACAAAGTGCCTGGCAATGGCATAGTCAATTTTTTAGTACTACAATTTTCCACTCATGACAAAACACCCATGGAAATAAATTTCTATTTCAATTATCAGCCCACAGCCATTGACCTAAGTAGAAAGCCAATTGCAGTCCATTTCTTATGTTCCCCCAGTCTCTCAAGCACTACCAAAAATAAAGGGCAAAGTCCACTTTCACCCGCTGTGGTTATCGCCATGCGCGAATACCCTTCTCATGGTTCAAAACTAACCACATAACCTACCTATGATTTTGAAAATGTGCAGATAGGCCTCCTGCTGTCATGTTTTCCATCCATATTAACAGAGGTGAATCTCACACGCCTCTAGAATGTTTTCTGAGTCGTTCATAATGTATTAAATAAAGAATAGAGTATCTCTGTAAAAAATCATCTCGATCAAGCATCAATAACCCAGTGATCTAATTTTTAGTAAATTCAAATTTGAAATTTTAATTTCATAACAAAATCGATCCGACCATGAGTTTTTTTTATTTTGATTGACTTGAATTTTAGCATAGATATAATACTCGTCAAAATTTACAATATCAACGGTTTAGATTCAATTTTTGGTATATGGGATGGTGTGGTTAGATTTAAAAAAGAAGAAGAATCAAGGGACGTGATGAGGGTACATCGGTCTTTTAATATTGTGTCTGTTAATATTGATGGAAAATATGATGACAGGGGGTCTATTCGCACATTTTCAAAACCACAGGTAGGTTATGTGGTCGGTTTTGAACCATGAGAGGGATATCCGCATATAGTGATAACCACAGGGAATCAAAATAGACTTTGCCCAAAAATAAATTTCTTCTTGTTATAAATTGAGACAAATATAAAAGAAACTTGCAAAACAAATATTGAACACAATATGAAATAGTTCTTCAAGAACTATTGAATCAGTTTCGAATTTCTTTATTTATATAAAATATTTTATTTATTTATATATGATAGGTCTCGAAAATATTGTAATGAATATTCTAACTTACTTGACCTGCCTTATAGCTTCTTTATTCATATATAAAGCGTATTCGAAATTTTCTTTCATTTCAAAGACATAACCTGTACTCAGGCGCTTCATAATCGCCTGGAGATTGTCTCTCTTATTCTCATTATGGTTCGGTAATTCTGTTTGTTTCTTTTCTTTTCTTTCAAATTCGTGTCTATACAAACTACGCCTAAATCCCTTATATAGGCAAAGCAAGAAACATCAAACCCTACACATTGAATTATGTTTCCCAACCTCTTTACTATTACTACAATAAGAATTAATGTGGTTAGCCAATATTGACTTCATAACACTAGTTCAATTATCATCTCCCCTTTTCGTGTTCATCTTCACTTTCCATCTTCCTTCATCGTCTTTTCCCAACTGCAATTCACTGCAGTCTTTCCGGTAACTCAACCACATCATTCTCCTTATAGGGTCCCAAGACTCATAAACATGTCAACTGGCGACGGAGGCAATCAATCCGGCGGGGAATTCTGTCGTCGCTATTCACTTGCTGAGATACAATGGGCAACCCACAACTTCGATGATGCTTTGCTCATTGGGAAAGGCGGATTTGGTAAGGTGTATAAAGGGTTCATGAACTATGGAGCTACTGTCCTTGCCATTAAGCGGCTGAATACGGAATCCAAACAAGGGGCACAAGAGTTTTGGTCAGAGATCAAGACACTTTCCATGCTCCGGCACCCTCATCTTGTCACTCTGATTGGCTACTCCGATGACTGCGAGGAGATGATACTTGTTTACGAATACATGGCCAACGGGACGCTCGCGGATCATCTCTACAAAATCCGTGGAAAAGGTAACTCTAATACTCATCATCTCACTTGGAAGGAAAGGCTTCAAATTTGCATCAATGCTGCTCGCGGACTGGACTACCTTCATAACACGGAGCAGGGTGTCATACACAGGGACGTCAAGACTACAAACATTCTCTTAGACGAAAACTGGGTCGCTAAGATTGCAGATTTTGGGTTGTCCAAAATGGGCATCACACAAACCCACGTTAGCACGGATGTTAAAGGCACATTTGGTTATTTGGATCCAGAGTACTTCTTGACTCGTAGACTAACCAAGAAGTCGGATGTGTATGCCTTTGGTGTGGTGTTATTTGAAGTGTTATGTGCAAGGCCGCCAGTGGATATGAGAGATGACAACAATGAGGAGCAACGTAGTTTACCCTTATGGGCTCAACAATGCATCAAGAAGGGAATGCTTGATCAGATCATCGATCCCTATTTAAGGGGGCAAATACCACCAAAGTGTCTGAAGCTATTTGTGAAGGTTGCTAACAAATGTTTGCACAAACATCCACAAGGAAGGCCTACGATGGCTGAAGTGGAAGGCAGGCTCAAGCACATATTGGTATCATATGGCAACATACCGAAGGGTACGAAAAGTGTCAGCAAGGTAATGATGGGTTGTGCATGCGTACCAGCACACGGCATAATTTTGGCGATGATGTCGAAGAACCATAACATCTCAAGGTATGGTTCTGAGAATGAATTTCCCAGGCGGTTGCAGAGGGACCCGTTTAAGGTCACTGCAGCTCGGCTATACCGACGTTTCAAGCTGGCACAAATTCAAGCCGCAACAAACAATTTCCATGAGAATCTGGTGATTGGAGATGTTGGTTATACCAGAGTCTATAGAGGCCTTATTGACAGGGGAACTACTGAGGTGGCAATTAGACGGTGGAAAGAAGGGAAATCAAGAGAAAGGAACCTGGACCAGTTTACAGCTGAGATCCAGGTGCAATCCCAGCTCCGTCACCATCACATCGTCCCTTTAGTTGGATATTGCAATGACAAAAACGAATTGATTCTTGTGTACGAGTACATGGTCAACAAATCTCTCCACTATCATCTGTATGAACCCAATCGTGGTTCTCTTCCGTGGGAAAAGCGTCTTGAGATTTGCATAGGTGTGGCACGAGGACTTCAATACCTACACACGGGTACCAAACAGACAATCATTCACCACAACCTAAAGCCAACCAGTATTCTGTTGGACGAGAATTGGGCTGCCAAACTTTCAAGTTTAGAGTTTTCCGTAGTGCTACCCACCAACGGATTGACTGCTACCTGTAGTACCTTTGTCGCCGGCAATGTGGGATACATGGATCCAGAGTACGTTGCAAGTTCAAAATTAACTATAAAAACCGATGTGTACTCATTCGGGGTGATCTTACTGGAAGTCCTCTGTGGTAGGAAGACAATGGTTATCACAAGGGATGAGGCTGAGGTAAATTTAGTGCATTGGTTCAAAACTAATGTTCAAATGGGTACCATTAATGGGATCATTGATCCGGTCCTAGTTGATACAATAGCACCTGAATGTTTGAAGGAATATGTCGTGATTTCAGAAACTTGCTTGCGTGGAGAGGGGATTGAACGTCCATCGATGGATGCTGTGGTAGGTAGCCTGTGGTGTGCACTGCAGCTGCAGGAGGCTTGGCTAAACAAGCCCCACGAGACCATCCCTCGTTCTCACAACCAGTTCTCTGATGGTAGTGTAATAGTTGACATCCCAGGTAAAGGACGTAGCAGTGGGATGATTTTGACGAGTTTAGAAGATTCGACTTATCTTTCAGGTAATCTAGCACGATAGCACAAGATTGATATTAACATAAAAAATTTCTGTAATGGAGTGGCTTTAATCAGCAAGTCCTTATAGCATGGTTGCAAAATCCTCCAATAAATGTCCATTTACTTACGTAGACAATTGAACCAGTCAAGCTTCAGTTCATTGTATGTATTGGTTTTTGTTTATGGGAAGTTCTTCTCTTGCTTGTATGGATTTACAAGGGTGTACTCTAGGTCCCCTCTTTTGGTTTGCTTTGGTTCTTACTGCATTAACTAACCCGAAAGAAGTTCTTGAGAAGACAACCTCAAGACGAAGAAGTAGACGGAACCATAGAAACTAATTTGAAGCTAAGTTGATAAGATTTCTTTTTTCTACGCTTCGCATGATTGTAGAACAAAAGATTTTCGTCGATAGGTTCTTAAAATGGATTTATCATTAGGGATTCTAAAAATTTTAGGAGACATAAATATCATTACATTTTTTTGGAGAACCAATGGTTTTATGCCTTGTACTTTTCAAAATGGACAAAGAATTTGGGACAGCAAAAAGAGTCCAACTGGGCATCCATTTTGGGACAAGTGGAGTATTTTAAGTTTGGTATTAAATTGTTATTTGATGTTGAACTCTTAATTGTCCACGCGGACCACGCATTTGAGCTATTTCCTTTAATTGAATTGTAATCATTAAGTGTATCCTTCAAATTATAAAGATATAATTGTTATTGTTGTACCCAACCTACCTGTACTAGGTTTTGCCATATCGATATACCCGTACATGTGCTTCTTAGGTTGTGAGAGGCGACCAAGCATCGAACCAATCTTATTCAGAGATCTGGCACAACACAACCCATGAACAAGAAGTGCCCTTTATTGCCTCTTTCATAGCCCTAAAATAAAGCATAACGTTGATTAAATCTCATCTTTCTATTCATAGAAGAAACCCAACCAAGATGCCTTCAGATGTGCTAATTCCTATGTCCATTATTTCAATGTTAAATTCCCAAGTTTGAACAAACACAAAGTATATTGGGCTCAAGACCAGGTGGCATCTCCTGGTCCTCCCCATGTGGGAAGCCAGGGTTCGAGCCTTGTTGTGGGTGTTTGGGATTCGAGGTTATGGATAGCCTCTGAAACCCCTTGTGAACTAACCTACTAACATCTCACTAACCCCCGATGATGTATACAATATTGGCAAAAAAAGAAGAAGAACAAACACACTGCATTACATTCAGGCCACTGAGGCATCAGAGCAGAAAAAATAGAATGCCTCCACTATGTCACGATGAATTGCTGACACTAATCCAATGGAAACAATTGCTCCCAATGCCAAATACTTGTTGAGGTGTGAAGCCAGTTTTGGGCAACCTTGTCCGGACAGGGGTCACAACCGTCTAGATACTTGGCTGCAGAAAGTTCGCAGTATTTTGCATCTGCACGGTCGGGTCAGGCACCCGTATAGTAAACTCTATTATGCAAATGTTATTTTGTTTTTAGGGTTAAGATGTTAAGACAGACTATAGATGAAACGGATGTAGTTTTTGAGAGAAAAAATCATTTCTACTCCATTGGTTCAATATAGAGAACTGGTTTGACTCCCTGGAGCAGACACATTTTCGAACCTAATAAATCTGTGAGTCCTATCTTTCTTCAATCGTTCTTCGTACTTGTGTGGTTTATGTGATTCCTAGTTTCCAAGATCCGTAGGGTAGGGTTTGTTGATTGAAAGTGTTGTCAAAATCCAAACTATACTCTCTCGGCACTTTTCTTTCCAATTTCGAAAACTGCCTAATGTAGTGGGACTACGTCAACACATTGGATGAACTAATCATAACAAAAATAAATGCATGAAAGTACCAAAAATATTTTTTAAAAAACACTAATATTCACAGCATGGAACGGATTGGAAAAAGAAAATTACCAAGAATATCTTCTTCTCTTTAAGCTATTGAAACACCATATCTCATTGAAGCTTTTCGTCGAGCAGATTGTGAACAACTATGGAGAACCCCATATAAACTGGAAGGTCTTTATGTGAGCCGTTGCAAACATGGAAGCAATTTTCTCTTTTTTTAAGCACAAGCGTCGGGTCGTTATGGTGGTCGGAAGAATCGGCCGCAATAACTGGATTCGGTTGAAGGACAAAAGGAAAAAATAACAAGTATGTATAAAAGGAAACATGGATGCCAATGGCGTAGCCAGAAAACTATGTAAGTGGGGGCACCTTCTAAACACATTTCAACTGTAAAATTTCGTTTTAAGCAACGGTAAAACATTTGTGCTAAGAATTGAAAAACCTAACATAATTTTTTAATATAGTAAATTACATAGAATTTAAAAAAGATCGAATTACTTGAATTGTCTCAACGGATCAAGTCTAAGAGCAATTCACTACACAATATTTAGCATTATTGCTCCCATTGTTAATAATTGTTAAAGTATAAAACATATAACCCATGGTTTATGCATTTTTGAATTTTGGACATTATGCATTAGAGAGTTTCAAATAGTAAGTGGCGGCTATTTTTCACATTAGACATCTCATTTCGCTAGTGTAATGACAATGTTCAAATATGTGGTAAAGAAATTGAGAATCAAATGATATTTGACTAGAGAAAATACAAAATATACATTTTAAAATCTTAAATTTAAATAAGAAAAAAAGAAATTAAGTGGGGGCGCGTGCCCCGCTCGTCCTATTCTCCCTCCGCCACTGATGGATGCTGTGCAGTTGGATGGAGGGAAGCTGAGTTCATAGTGTCGGTTTTGGGGTTTCGGTTTAAATCTCATTCCTACTAACTTTTTTCCGTAAACAATACACTTGAATAAATTCTTAATCACACGAGCACAAAAATACTTACACACAATCACATTAGAGGTGGGACCTACACACTCACCTCCTATTGTATCCGTTCGATGTCCAAAAAAAAAAAAGTTATTGGGACACTCTCTAAGCCTGGCCCGCCTGCAATTAAGAAGATTGGCTGCAAACTGAGCAGTACCACGCGGACCCGGGGGCTCTACTGCCTCCATGGGCACAGCAGCCCTTGCCCAACACTAAAACGGCAACGTTTTGGTGGAAAAAAAAATTCATTGTCGTCTATTTGCAATCTTAGGGAGCAGAAACGTAATTATGAGAGTTTTAGAGACAAAATTTAACTATGTCTCTTTAGAATAATATGATCAGAATAATTAGATCTTAACACCCGTTCAAACGAATTAAAAATTGGAGCACTTAATTTTTTAACTATATTTTTTAATATATAAACTGTCTCAAGGGGTCAAATTTTTACTCCGTTTGAATTGGTACAAAGATCTTGTTATTCTGATCATATTATTCTAAAAGGTCGTAATTCATTTTTATCTCTAGCGCTCTCATATTAAGTATATGTTTTTTTTATTTACGACCCTATGAAGCATAAATGTGATTATGAGAGCTTTATAAACAAAAATTAATTATGACCCTTTAAAATAATATGATAAGAAAAACAAAATTGTTGCACTGGTTCAAACGGAGTAAAAATTTGAGCACTTAATTTTTTTGAGACGATTATATATTAAAAAATATGGTTAAAAAATTAAGTGCTCCAATTTTCACTCCGTTTGAACCGGTACAAAGATATTATTTTGATCATATTATTCTAAAGAGACATAATTAAATTTTATATATAGGGCTCTCATAATCACGTTTCTGCTCCATAGGATTGCAAAGAGAAGATAAGAATTTTTTTTTTTCCACCAAAACATTGTCGTTTTAGGGTAGGGGCTGTTGTGCCCATGGAGGCAGCAAAGCCCCGGTTCCATGCACCCACCGTGCCCTACCACCAATGGGCAGTCGTTCTTCCTACAGCCACGCGAAAAGGAATGCAGTGATCTTAAATAGGGATCCTACAATGATAGTATCCCCATGAAAATATCACTAGGTCGAGCACCCGTGATTTCGTATCCAAAAAAAACTTGGCTAATTGATCGAAGTGAATTGCTACAATAGACCCATACATCATGGAACGAATAGGGTGGGTAGGCCCAACCATGCGCCACCAGAGTACAGGTGTAGACATGAACCCTTAGGGCCTGTTTGGATGGGGTATTGTGAAAAGAAGATATCCCCCTTTTAGTCTGTGGGTCTAGCCTTAACCTCGTTTTGGAAGTAAAATGGAGGAGATATTAGCTAAGCCCCGGATTATATTGTACCCCCTAATACCACCGGAAGAGATTATTTATAGGGAGGTTCTGAGATGTTCTTACATAATACTCCAAGATAATAGCCCCTCTCTATTCCTTTAACTACAAAATAACCTTATTCCCCATTTTATCTCTCATCCAAATCAAGTACTATTTAATCAATCTTTCACATTAATGTGGGTCAATCCTTCTTACATAGTATCTCATACTATCTTATCTCCCCTTCATAATTAATACCCACAATTCTTATTCCGCATCAAAACGGGCCCTTAGATTAATTATTTCGGTGCTTACAAAGATTCATGTTGGAAATAACAAATCAGCGTTGCTTTCTCGATCTCTTTATTATACAAGGTTTCTCCACTTCCGGGCCCGACCCCATCTGCTTATTGAATCGGAATGGAAAGGTCACAGGCGGAGAAGATTCATGTCAGAAATAATAACAAATCAGCATTGCTTTCTCGATC
Source organism: Rhododendron vialii (assembly GCF_030253575.1). Lineage (NCBI taxonomy): Eukaryota > Viridiplantae > Streptophyta > Magnoliopsida > Ericales > Ericaceae > Rhododendron > Rhododendron vialii. Next base: position 5,917,747 of record NC_080566.1, read on the forward strand.
TCTTTATTATACAAGCAGAACGCTTCCGGCCCCGACCCCATCTGCTTATTGAATCGGGGGAGAGGTTCGAGGCAGGTGTTGGAAATAATAACAAATCAGCATTGTTTTCTTGATCTCTTTATTTTGCGAGGCTTCTCCGCTTCCGACCCTGACCCCATCTGCTTAGAGCATCCGCAATAGGAATAATCAAAATCAATAATCAAAATGTGCTACGTCAGCATTTGATTATCCATTTAATTCATAATCAAACTTAACAAACTTTACCTCCACATTGATTATTTTTGCATCCCTATAAAAAAAACCCCCACAATATACAATGCACCTATGTCCAATTACAAACGAGTTCTAATCACGCACCCGACCACACCAAATTATTCATCTCGATGAGACGATTCTAATGTGGGGTGTTTTTTAGTTTTTTAGTTTTGAATTTGGTTATTGAGTTTGATTATTGAGTTTTTGTTATTGGTAAAAGTTGTTAAGTTTGGTTATAGAATGGGTGAAATTTGGTTATTTGCTAAAAGATTTATAACTTTGCTTATTACAATGTGAGGTATTTTTTTAACATTGTTGTTAAGCTTGCTTATCCATACTAATTTGCTTATTACAGTGTGGATGCTCTTATTGGATCAGGGTGGAGAGTTTAGAAGCTGGGATGGGGTGAAGAAGAGGAAATTGTCATCCCTAAGAGTATCCACAAAGCTATAATTAAGAGTAAAAAGTTTTTAAAGTTAATAATATTGGTGCAAAATATGACTCACAATGCTATAATCAAACTTAACAAACTTTTTATAAATAACCAGAACTAGCAATTTTTTTACAATAATCAAATTTAATAGACCTTACATATATATTCTCAGTCAAATACACCAATCATTATATAAAAATGTTCTATCTCTCTTCCATTTTCCTCTCTCACTTTCTTTTTAAACAATATTTTTGAAAATAAAATATTTTACTAAAAGATTAAAAACATTTTTTTTAAAAATACTTTCTTTCCAAAAAAAATTTCAAAAACTATTTCTATTTCTAGTAAATAGTTTTTATTAGTTTCAAAACTATTTTTAAAAAAATTATTTTCTATTGTTCATAATTTTTAATTTTTTGTAGTTTGAAAAGATGATGTGACAAGTTTTGGTTATCCAATTTTGATTATATCATTGTAGACATCTATATTGTTCATCTTAGCAACCTCTTAAATGAATAATCAAAAGCTAATGTGGTACTTTTGGTTATCATTTTTTGATTATAACTTTGTGGATACCCTAAGAAGCATTGCATGGTGGTGATGTCCAGAAGCACTTAACTAGAGGTTTTTTTTTTAAACTGTCAATTCATTCAAGCCCGAAGGCGAAGATTACATTGCAAAACCCAGGAATACACCAAACTGCCTAATTCGGAACATGAGAACTGCAAGTAGACCCTAGAACACCCTGCAAAAGCAAATTAAACACTAGATATGAGAATCCCGTCCAAGACTAGGTAGAGAAATATCAAATGAAATCCCAGTACAAAACCATAACACAATAAGGGACACATGTAATTGAAACAACAAACAGAATACAAGCAAAAATGAAGAAATCTGCTCATGTGTATCATTAACAAGAGTTCAGGATACAACCGATGCGCGTTTGATTAAGATAAATTGGATTCATACATATATCATGTTTCCCTTGTTTGCCATAATCAATAATTTTATAAGGGAAAGACTACAATACACATCCCTTATTTTGGTGTGTATCATATGCACCGTTCAAAATGTTATGAATTATAGGGAAAATGTTACGAATTGTATTGCTAAAAAGTTACGAATCATATAAAAATTACAAGATACACCAAAATGTTATGAATCATAATGAAAACGTTACGAATCGTATTACTAAAAAGTTATGAATTCTAGAACAAAAATTACGAAACACTCTAAAATGTTATGAATGAACCACAAAATAGGTGCATATGATGCACCATTTTAAGTGGTGTGTATTGTAGATTTTCTCATTTTATAATCATACACAAACACTAACACACACACATTTACAAAAGGGGTGGGCCCTACCCACACCAAAGGGTGTGGGGCTCACCCCATTTTGAGTGTGTCTCCAGTGTGTGCGGGGCCCATCTCCTTTGTGAGTGTGTGTGTGTGTGTGTGTGTGTGTGTGATTGTAGCATTGTTGTTTCCATAATTCCTTGCATCCATTTCTCTGGGAAAAATTAGCTTTGCCCGTTCGATGCACAGGACAAACAAAAAAATTTGTCTGAACTTGATATTTTGTAGCGAAGCCACACAAATATTTTGTCATGTGCATCGAACAGGAACGACGCTAGTTGATAGAAAAGAACCCGGGATGCGCGCGTGCTATATCTCCGAAACAACATGTCTATTGGGCCAATTTAGGTTGTTCATATTTGGCAATAGACGGCTCAGATTGCATGGAATAAAAAAATAACATTAATTTTTTCCGACTCTATGTATCGAACGGACACAACGCTAGTGATAAAATATAGTTTGATATTTTTTCGGTCCCATGTTCGATGAACTTGGAGTACCACATGACGAAACCGATGTTGGGCATTAGAATAATTTCGTAGGTCCCCCTCCCCCCATGTTTTTCTGTCTTCCATTTTTTTTTAAAAAAAATCTCAAAATTCTAGGAATTTAGAATCGAGGGTTGAGAGGTTTATGGATTTAACTACATTTCTATAGTATATAGATAGATAGATAGACTAGCGCATGCTCGTACCTAAAGTCACGACTAGAATATTCAGCACACACTAATAAATACTAAACAACAAATTCAACCAAGTAAAACGCATAGAATAAACTCAAATGAATAAAACTTGATCAAATAAAAAAACACCATCCAAAACACTGATTAAAATAAAAAACGATATATAATATTAACGAACATGCATGCCTCAAGGAGACATCTTAAAAAAAAACATGAAACATGTCAAGACTAAAAATCTTCAAGCATATTGATCCTTTTGAGTTTCGAGGCTTTTCGATCCCAATCCTAAAAAAGAATGATATATCAACAGAAACCCAGTTAATACGTCAAGTGATTTTGGATTTGAATGAATGTTTGAGCTTTGAAATTGAATGAGGTGTTTGAGTGATAGGTGAGTGTTTAGAAGAGGAAGAACAAGCTATGCTCTTGGGATTAGGATTTGCAAGTGATTTTAGTGTCACTCAAAGTGTGAATTTTGTAGCCTTTTGAAAACTTGGAAACCTTTTAATGGAAGAACCATGAGGGTATTTATAGGAGAGAAGTGGTAGGTATGGAGCTGCAAAGAGAGGAGCTCAGCTAGTCCACGAGGCTGGCTGAGGGTTACTTGGTGGCTAAGCTTCCTAACCCATAAAGGTGATGGGGACAGGCTTTGACTGACGCGGCGTATTGCGCCTTGGCGCACTCGTGTCATATCAACACGTTGTGGGTCAACAGTTAAGTTTTGACTGTTGACCACACCTGGCAGCTTGACCGGCGCGCGCAGGTCATGGACTAGCGTGCGCGCGTCAAACCATCTCTCGTGTTGGTCAACAGTCAAGCTTTGGCTGTTGACCACACCTGGCAGCTTGACCCGCGCGCGCTGGTTCTCAACCAACGTGTGCCAGTAGGGTTTTTGGCTTTTGAAGTGGCTTAGGATTATGTTAGGTTCAAGGGTTTTTCAAAAACACTCAAAACTCAAATACTTATCATTCCCGGAGTGTTCTTGATCCGTTTCATCATTGCAGAATAAAAAAAATCGAAAGTAAATTAATCTAGAAGCCCAGATTGGGGTGTCTACAATCACTTCAATCCTACCCTTAACAAAGTGCCCATACTTTCTTAGTTTATTACACAAATGCCATCTGTCTTACTCAAACCCATTTTCAAATTTCAAAACCAGATCGGATAAAAATAATAATTTCAAACCCTGGTTAACTAGTAGCAAGGCGAGAGGCCCCCCCCCCCCCCCCCCCCCCCCCCCCAAAAAAAAAAAAAAAAACCCATGTTATCACTTCACCCTTCATCCTTGCTGCTGCCTCCTGATCGCGGCCCACTCATGTTCACCCACCACGGATTGTTGCTGATTCAAAGCCTAGATCTACCTCCACCCCTATAAGTTGGGGGAGTATAGTAAGCACGGGTAATTCTCTTTCATGAATCGATTTAGTGTTTCAACCATTAGCTAGCAAGTGTCGTAGGCACGAGTAAGTACTAATACGATGAACCGCATGGGTAAACCACTACAAGTCCTCCTTCCGAGGGAGAATGGTGTGCTCGAATACCGTGCAAGGACAAGTATGTCTTTTAACCTCTTTTTTTTCTTTTTTCCTAATCCGACGAACCGCAAAGGTAAACCACTGCTAGTACTCCTCCCGAGGGAGAAGGGTGCGCTTGAATACCGTGCAGGGACATGGATTTTTTCTAACCTCTTTTTTTATTTTTCCCTAATCCGATGAACCGCACAGGTAAACCACTGCCAGTCCTCCTCTTGAGGGAGAAGGTGCGCTTGAATAGCGTGCATGGACATGGATTTCTTCTAACCGATTACCTAGCTATCTATCTAATAAAATACAAGGGTGTGGGGACAAGTTGTTGCAACGGCTTAAATTTGTTTTGATCCAAGGGTTGATATGTGCTCTCCAACTCTCGTAAGAAAGTGCCCACAATCTTTCAAATATTTCACAAAAATGTCATCTTTTCTTTTTACCCAGCTTTTGTCGTTGTCATAATTAAAAAGAAAAAAAAAATTCTAGATCTTGTCGTTCGGGTCCCCCCCCCCCCCCCCCCCCCCCCCCTTTCTCTCTCTCTCCCCCCTGTTCCTATCATTTTTCGAATCCCCACCGAGGTCAACAAATTCCATCGGAAGCTAGGTCAAGAAACATTCCTTTGGGATTTTTGATTTATTCCGGCAAAGCTGGTTTGATGAAAGCTACGTGAAAGCTGGGCCAAGAAAGCTCCGTGAAAGCAAAGGTAATGGGTCTAACAAAGAAACCATTTTCTGAAAGCTGTGTGAAACTTTTGTTTGGGATTTTTTTGTATTTGTTTCTTTCCAAGGTGCAAGTAGTGTTTAAATTTCAATCTAGCTGCTATTCCGGGTAGAATTTGTGTCTGTTCCAAGTGTTCAAGAAATTTGGGTGATTTTTTTGGTGTGGGTGGGTGGGTGTGTTGTTAAATGTTACACATAATTGAGTTTTGTTATTTTGACTCATGTTGAAGTTCCGTTTTGAATGATAGTTTAGTAGTATAGTTCGCTCCCAGGCCCATGTGTTTTCAGACCCCTCTTTTTATTTTTCTCCCTTCCTTTTTCTGCTATCATCGGGTTGCTCGTGCCTACATGGGTATAAATTGATGCAAGTCTTGGTAGAAATTAAACTTCAAAATAGTAACTCCATGGGTACATAATTTTCAGCAAATTGAGTCAATTCCAATCGGGGTGGGTAGTGCCGTAGGCAAGGGCAAGCACTATGCCTTAGATGATCGCTTACACTGAGGTATTTCAACCAAAGCCTGAGTTCTATGTAGCTTTTTTCGATCGACTGTTTTTTTCTCGCGGTTTAACTATTTTTTTTTTAACTCTTTATACGGTTAGTTTATGGCGTTTGATAATTATTAGTGATTGAAGTTACATTGAGATTTTTGATTTCTGGGTTTTAATATGTTTTTTCATTTCTGCAAATGGGTTAAATGTATGTGGTGGGGGATCCATAGTAGTGCCATTTTAACTTTTTTACTTGGTATTTACTGGAATTTCATAAGAAAATTGATAGTTCTTTGTAGCTACCTTAAAAGATTAGTTGGAGGAGTACCGTAAGCACGGGTAATTCTCTTTCGTGCCACTAAGAAGAGGATCAGATACTACACACTAATGAATTGATTTAGTGTTTGAGTCATTAGCTAGCAAGTGCAGTGTCATAAGTACGGACAATTTCAATCGGAATGCATAGTGCTGTAGGCACAGATAAACACTAGTAGATAAATATGGGGTGCAAGTTCAATAGAATTTAGCAACCGAAGCCATTGGGTTTGACTGGTTTTGATTGAATAGTAGGTATCATAATTATTAATTACCCATTTCCATTACCGGATGCTAGAAGTAAATATAGTACGAATGATTCCTGAAAATAAAAAACGTGAGGCAGCGCCATATTGGCTCCCAATAATTCTAGGGGCACAACACTAATCATACATGTCTATGTGACACTGCATGATTGGTAATATGAGCACCTCTAATGCATCCTCCATTTCTCTATTTCTCCATTTAATGAGACCATTTTTGGAGGAAATACAATTCCAACCCATGTTCCCATTTCCTCCTCCATTTGAGAGGATCAAGTTTTGTACTCCAAATTTGGAGGATGGACAAAAAATTGGAGGATCTCCTACATTTCATTGTTGACCCTCTTCAGGATCCTATTTTGTTCATCAAATTAGTATTGATACATGTATTTTTTTATTTATTTATAAAATTGGTACCAATCAAAAGATCAATATCTTCAAAATAAGACCAATATTGAGTATGTCTTTTATAAAGTTAGAAAAATGAGAATTTGAATTTTGGAGGACAAGTAGTGAAATTTGAGATTTGGGGTGAGCTTTTAAAAAAATAGAGGTAGAAATAGAGTAGTAATGGGTTGGAGTTAGATTTCCTCCAAAATCACTTTTGTAATAAGATTAGATTTATTTTTTGATATTCAAATGGAGAAATAGAGGTAAAAATGGAGTATTGAATTGAAGATGTCATGTTTTTCCTCGTATCACTAATCCCGCCATGGGGGGGGGGGGGGGGGGGGAGGGAGAGAGAGAGAGAGAGAGAGAGAGAGCTGGGGGGGGCGGGGGCGAAGTAGCCATCCGTCCAAATCATGGTTAATAGTTACGTGAACATGGGTCTAGGGAAAATCATGGTTAATTAGCTACGTGAACATGGGTCTAGGGAATGGGCCATTGCCCCTCAGATTTCCACAGGAGAAGTTTCTCTGAGATTTCTTTCCACATGGGACAAACACTCTCTCTCCTCGGCCATTCTTGACTCTGGAAGAACGACCTCGTCGTCCGTGTCTTCTCCGCGTTGACCCTGGAACAAGTACAAGTGGAAGTGGCAACAGCAAAAACAAATCATGTACAAAAAAAAAAAAAAATACAAAAAAATTATGGACAACCCTCTGCTTCCAAAATAGTCGATTTTTGAGGTAGAGTCTGTAGAGACAGACATAATGGTGATTTTCTTCTGTTTCTAATTCTGAATTAACTTCGATTTTTCTTCGTTTTCTTTATGCAGAAAAATCAAAATAGTGATGGTGAAACTTTGTGGCTGAACTGCTTTGTTGAAAAGAGGAGAAAAGGGGTTTTCTTTTTCCCCTATGGAATGTTAATTCAAGGAATTTCAGGTAAATTTAAGCATCAGATAAATTGCCATTCTTTGTTGTTATAGTGAAAGTTGCATGTTGGAAAGTTCATGTAGGTTCAAATTCATTGCCACCCTTTTGATCAATAAAAGTTTGTGATCTAATATAATACATAGCTAGATGGACCGAGAAGCGGATAAGCCCAAGCGACCACTCTATGTAAGTTTCAATTTTTTATAAGAATTATAGCATAGACTTTCTCAAAAGCTTTGAAATTATATAACTTCGTTTGCCCAACATATTTTTGAACAATCTCACACCAGCCTAAAACCAAGTGTTTTTTGAAAAAGTAATCCTATTTGTAGTAATAGTTGTATTTTTTTGAAATCACAATTATAGATGATCATCTACTAGTAATTGAATAGGTTCGATCGAAAACACATATGATAATCTTCTTAGCTAGAGTTTGTACTGGCAAAATCATTTCCAATCATATATTTATTATTATCTTTTTATGACTTTTGCCTACCCAATCATTTCCATTCATATATTTACTATACTCTCTCGGCACTTTTGTTTCCAATTTCGAAAACTGACTAATGTAGTGGGACTAAGTCGACACAGTGGATGAACTAATTATGACAAAAATAAATGAATGAAAGTACCAATCCACCTCCTCCAGAGATCAAGCACCTCCTCCAAATCACCCCATCCCAATCCACCGGAAGTTGTGACAGACGGAGAAGCCAACGCAGCCCTCCTCGCAGCTATGGAGGAGGCCCTCTGGTGGAGCACCGACCTCGGTCTTCAGCCAAAGATTGTCTCGAACCACCAGAGGAAGGAGGCCATACTGAAAAGGGTGCGTGGCTCAGGGAGCACTCCCGTTCCCCTAATCTCAACCCTGTAGGACATCATGAGAAGCGATCCGCCTTTGAGAGGCTCGGAACAAGAAGTGTCTCCATCTCCTCCACCCATTCTGTCAGAATGGGAAAGGGGCGCGCCGAGCCCACCCCTAGTTTCACGAAAATTGCAAAGGAGGATAACAGCCTCGTGAAATACCAAACCAAGGGGTACCACGAACGCCTAAAAAATGGACGCGAAAAAAGCCCGATCGTCAAACACCCCAAAAGTGGTCGTGACAGAAGCCTAGTCACCGAGCGCCTTGAGCACCACTCTCGGGATAGCTACAGAAAGAACTGGCACAAACACTCCCCCTAGAAGTCGGAAAGCATTCCGCCAAAGAGAAAAGAGTACGAAAGGTTGGATCATCTCGTCCCAAAGAAGCGTTCTGTGACCGAGCATCTAGATGGTCCCGACCTCGTCGCGACGCCCGACTCGAGACTCACGACTTCTCCATTCACAAGAGAAATTGATTCGGTCACCCCCCCCCCCAAAAAAAAAAAAAAAAAAAGGTTTCACACAACCTAAGTTTGTCAAGTATGATGGCAAGTTCGAGGCGTACACTCACCTGGTACAGTACAAGCATGTTATGTCACTGTTCCTCCGAAACGAGTCCTCAGATGATGCTTTTCTGTGAAAAGTCTTTGCCGCAAGCCTCGGGAACCTGGGCCTCACATGGTTTAACTAGCTACCCACCCGGTCCATTTCCTCGTTTGATTCCCTTTACAACATCGTCATGGCTCGGTTTGTCACCAACAACAAGCACGAAAAGGAAATCGATTCTCTTATCGCACTGCGCAAACGAAGCGACGAGACGCTCCGCCAGTATGTCGGTCATTACTGGGAGCTTTTCAACGGAATCGAGGGATGCGACGGAGTTATCTCAGCTCGAGGATTTAAGCTTGGTCTCACCTCGCAGGATGAACAGGTATACGACGACTTGGCTCGGCACAAGCCTGGATCCATGAAAGAGCTCATGACCCACATCGAAGGGTGGTGTCAGTTAATCGAGTCCAAGGTGGAGAGGGGAATCAGGAAGCCTGCGAGCCTGAAGGTCCCTGTCGTTTCGACAATCGTCCCAGCTGCCGCACTTTTCCCGACTTGTAAAAAGCAGGTTAACAACATTAAGCAATCTCCAAAGAGGGGACCAAAGTCGAGCGATTTCAACGCCGAAAAGATCGTCTTCACCGTCCCCCTTTTATCAAATCATTGATCAGGTTAAAGATCAGCCCTACTTCTTCTTCCTGAACCAGAAGCTTAGCACTAAGAACGGGAAGATTTAGAATCCAATCGCCCGATGCAGTTACCATAATGAGCAAGGCCACTTCAGCACCGCATGCAAGCCCATCAAGGCTTACTTGGAGCAGCTTGTTCTAGGTGGCCACCTCAGTAATCTCATCGACCACGACAAAACCAGGGCTCAGGCACAGCGAGCCGAGACCCAAAATGAAGAGGAGATCCAAACGATCCACGTCATCCACAGTTCCCTGAATGCCGAGGCTGCACGCGTCATCCGTGCCGAGCTCAGTGATGCTTCTTCATCCAACAAAGTCATGTTAGTGGGTCCCGAGCCAAAGCGCGCCCGAACCGATGACGGCTCCAAGTGGACTATCTCGTTCACCGAGAAAGATCTAGACCGCGTCCAGCTCCCTCACAATGACACTCTCGCGGTCATGCTTCCATTAGAACCTTTAACGTTCGGTGCGTCCTCGTTGACCAGGGCAGTTCAGCTGAGGTTATGTATTATTCTCTGTTCAAAGACCTGAAGCTCTCTAAGTCTGATCTCTATCCCTCCAAGGTTCCCCTAATTGGTTTCAACGAGGCTTTGGTGTGGCCCCTTGGCATGGATTACCCTTCCCGTTCGTGTCGGGTCGGTAACGCACGATATGGAGTTTGTTGTGATGGATGTTCTTAGCCCTTACAATGACATTGTCGGGCGCACTTGGCTCCATAAGATGAAGGATATTTCCTCCATTTATCACCAGGTGGTCCGGTTCATTGGCGCTTACAGACGTCAGGAAGACCTTTACAAAGACCAGACCGCTGCTAAAAGATGCTATGCTAACGCTGTTCGCAGTAGCAAACAGACATCTCAGGTCAACCTCATTGAGGTCCCCGACGCCCCAATTCTTGAAGACGTCGGCAGAAGGGCCGACGAAAAAGCAATTGAAGACCTCATCACTATTCACATCAACGAGGATGGCTCCTGTTTCTTCCTTGTCGGATCCTCCCTCAGTGATACCGTGCGAGACCAAATGGTCGATTTCTTAAAGCGTAACATCGAGGTATTGCCTGGACCCCGTACGAGATGCTCGGGATAGACCTCTCGTTCATTTGCCACGAGCTCAACATTGACAAAAACAGACGTCCAGTTGTACAGTGGGCAAGGCGGTCCTCCTCAGTCCAGTCCGAGGCCGTCATCGAAGAAGTTGGCCGACTCCTCAATGCTCGAAGTTCGGTACCCTAGGTGGTTAGCCAACACAGTGGTTGTTAAGAAAAAGAATGGCAAGTGGCGTGTGTGCATCAACTATTCCAATCTCAACGATGTCTGCTCGAAGGACTTCTTCCCCCTTCCGCGGATCGATTTGTTAGTCGACGCAACCGCCGGTCATGACCGACTCAGTTTCATGGACGCCTACCGAGGCTATCATCAGATAGCAAAGAGCGAAGGCGATGTTGAAAACACAGCCTTCATCACCCTGCATGGTATTTTGGGTCAAGTCTAAAAAATGTCGAGGCTACATTTCAATGTATGATAACTAAAATGTTCGAGCGTTTGCTGGGCGGCACCATGATGGCTTACATTGATGACATGGCTGTGAAAAGCATGCTAGCCAGTGATCACCTAGCTCATCTCGCCAAAGCCTTTAAGATCCTCAAGACTCACAAGCTTCGTCTTAATGCAGGAAAGTGTGCCTTCGGGGTTAGTTCTGGAAAATTCCTCAATCACCTCGTCTCCCGACGCGGCATCAAGGCAGACCCCACAGAGCCCCTTGCAATTGAAAAACTCTCTGCTTCGCACAATAAAAAGGATGTTCAGCGTCTCACCGGCATGGCAGCTGCCCTTAACCGGTTCATCAGTTGGTCCTCCGACAGTGCCAACCATTCTTCACTCTTTTGAAAGGCAACCGACGTAGTTTCACTGGACTGAGGAATGTGACCGCGCATTACAATAGCTAAAGGCTTACCTCTCCGAGCCTCCGCTGCTCGTCACGCCTCGGGACCATGAAGACTTATTCATGTACCAAGTCGTCTCCCCACACACCATAAGCTCGGTGCTCGTCCGTCAGGAGGGTCGAGACTACCAGCCCATCTATTATTCAAACAAGACGATGACCCCTGCCGAGACGCGTTATTTGCCTTTGGAGAAGCTTGTCCTCGCCCTCATCTCGACCTCTCAAAAGCTTGCTCCGTACTTTCAGGCTCACCGAATCATCGTTCTCATTGAGTTCCCTCTCAAATCTTTCCTTCGGAAAGCAGATCTCTCAAACTGAATTTCCTAGTGGGCAGTGGGCAGTGGAACTTGCTAACTTCAAAATTCAATACCAGCCCCGAATGGCTATCAAAGCTTAGGCCCTTGCTGATTTCATCGCAGAGCTTACTCCGAGCGATTCCCCCGCCTCGGGTACAACCCCCAATCTTGAAGCAGCGCTCCAAGCTCACCCTAACACCGCCTGGAAGTTGTTCCGCGATGATGTCTGGAAAATGTACGTTGACGGAGCCTCCAACAGCCGAGGCGTCGGGGTTGGGATCGTACTCCTTTCTCCCACTGGCATCCTGCATGAAAGCTCCCTTTTCATTAGCTTCTCAGCCTCAAACAAAGAGGCCGAATATAAAGCCCTAATCTCAGGACTTAAGGCCGCCGAAGCACTTGGCATTGAAAAGCTGGTCGTCTACAGTGACTCCTAATTGGTTGTTAATCAGCTCACTGAAGAATATGAAGCTCGGGACTAGCGCATGCACATAAACCTCAGTTTAGCTATCCGACTCACTAAAATCTTCAAGGCCATTCAGATTGAACACATTTCTAGAGAGCAAAACGCACACGCCGACGCCTTCGTTAGACTTGCCTCGGTATGTTCGGCCTTGGGACGCCACTCTATTTCCTTCGGCACTATCGACAAACCCAGTTTTGAGCTTGACGTTCTAGATCACGAAGTCCTCAATATCGAGCTTGTACCGAGCTGGATGGACGAGATTGTCAGCTACCTACGTGATGATATCCTCCTCTCCAAAAAAAAAAGGAAGCTCACCGACTCTGCAACAAGGCTATCCTTTTCTGGTTGAACCCCAATGACAAGCTCTACCGACGGTCCTTTACCGACCCATACTTGGTGGCACACCCACACCAGGTGCCTGACATCATTGAAGAGCTTCACGCTGGCGATAGTAGTTATAACTCAGGAGGACGTTCCCTCGTTCATCGAGCCATCAGTCAGGGTTATTGGTGGCCAACAATGAAGCATGATTCCGAGGAGTACGTTAAACGGTGCGAAAAGTGCCAAATGTTTTCTCCTATCATCCACCAGCTTGCTTGGGACCTCAACCCTCTTACTAGTCCATGGCCATTCTTGCAGTGGGGCATGGACATCGTGGGCAAGCTCCTAGTTGCGCTTGACGGATTCAAATTTCTCCTAACCGCTACAAACTACTTCTCCAAATGGGTCGAGGCCGAACCCATGGTGACCATTAAGGAACCCGATGTCATTCGTTTCATCTGGAGAAATATCATATGCCGCTTCGGTGTACCCTTCGCCATCATCACTGACAACCGGAAGCAGTTCACCAGGCAGAAATACAGGGCCCTCCTCGATGAGTACGACATCAAATGGGACACATCCACTCTGGCATACCCTCAGGGTAATGAGGAGGCCGAGGCTACCAACAAGGCTATTTCCTTCAGACTCAAACTCCGACTCGAATCCCGAAGGGCAAATGGGCTGAAGAATTACCGAGGTACTCTAGGGCTAACGAACTACCCCTCGGCGCTCCACCGAATGCACCCCTTTCTCCTTGGCATTTGGGATGGAGGCCGTCATTCCCCTCCAGGTCAAGCTTCCCACGATCCGTACTGAAAACTTTGACGAATCGATTAATAATGACGCAATTGCCTCTAACTTCGACTTGGCAGAAGAGCGAAAACGCAAGGATCAGGCTCGCTTTGTATCAACAAGAGGTTGCCAAAGGCTACAACCGAAGCGTCTGCCTTCGGTCGTTCAAAATTACAAGAAAAGAAAGCTTATGCCCAATTGGGAGGGTCCATACTGTGTCCTCAAACACCTAGGCTTGGAAAATTACAAGTTGGAAAAGCTGGATGGCGCTCCTATTGCAAAATCTTGGAATGCTAATAACCTCAAGAAGTTTTATGGTTAGCGGCTGCCTTGGTGCAGAGCCCCATTGGCAACCCCCCCCCCCCCATGTTTCTTTACTTTCTTAGTTTCTTTGTTTTTGAAGCAATTTATGAATGTAATGACAGAATTCGGACAAGTATAAATGAAAAGCTATCTTTTCTTTCCTAGCATTTGTTCTCATTTTTACTATTGTTTACTTTCTATCACTTGGTTTATTCTCGCACAAATTTTAGTTCGACTTCTTGGACTTGGCCAGTTGGCCCTTTAAAAGGTAAAACCCTTCCGGCGTAATTCCCACTAAGTCTTCCTGACCAACATGGTCGTTCGGATTTTTGACGGATCGTTATAAGGATACTCGGTCTTTTCCCTGAGCCCCTTACCTCAATCCATTATAAAGCCACTTAGTGCTCGGATAAGCTGTGTCCCGAACCCTTGGCCGACGCCGACCTATATGGGACCTCGACACTTATCCCCTAACAGACTTATCCTAGCGTGTGACATTACTTGTCCATCCCCTTGATTTGGGTACCCCCCCTGCATAGTCGAGGCAGCTTAACTCGAAGCAGGAGCTCGGGAAATTTAAAAACGATTTTCATCTAAATACTTCGGTTTAGCTCGCCCGGCTCCGTGCAAGATCGCCCGAAGCAAGGGGCACTGGAAACTCACTTTTTCAACACGCATTTTTCTTCGTACTCTGCTTTGGTTCCAATCTTACCCATATGGTTAGCAAGCCCGCCCGAAGCATGGGGCACTGACAATTCAATTTTTTTCCGAACATATTAATTCTCTGAGTATGCTTATTCATCTGACTCACAAGCTTACCCGAAGTAGGGGTCACATGCATACCTTAGCTACTACCACAATCACATGGAAGCATTTCGAAGATAAAACACAAGTGTTCGAAAAGGACGTTTATGTGCAAAAGCTACAAAACCAAAGTGTATGAAGTAAATTAAAGTCAACCGAGGATCTGGCTCAGGTCAATTGTTCGACGCCAGTCCTACTTAACCATTATTACAAGTGATCTGGCTCAGGCCAATTGTTCGGTGCCAGTCACAGCCAAATTAATTACATAACTCTAGAACGACAAATTCCAAATGTCTGGAACCGTCCAGTCAAGTTCAATCAAAATACAAGTGTTTTCAAAACAGAGGGGAGTCATCCTATGCATCCGCTGCAACAGTGGCGTTGGGATCGGTCCAGTCTGCGAGGTTGGCCTGGGCGTCGAGGTTCGGCACCTCCTCATCCTCTTCCTCGGGCAGCATGAGCTCTTCAGGGGGCAGCTCGGGCACGACACGGAGCTCCGAATCCTCGGGAAGATCGAGCTTGCTCAATAGAAATTCATAGCCATACCGCATTCCATCCCGGAAGCGGTCTCTGTGCAGCTCAGCCTTGATCTCCCGGACTTTCTTCTTGTACTCCACTCCGGCCGCGTCAAACTTCTCATCGAAGCCTCTCTCCCTTGCGGCCTCGACCTCTTGGGCTCGGGTGGCTCTCAAGATGTTCACGGTTTTCTCGGTGTTCTTGGCTCGGGTCTCTGCAACCACTCATTCTCCATCAACCCTCAGGAAGTCCGCCTGATAAAGGTCGCAAGCCTCCTAAGCCACCCGTAGATCCTCCTCTTTTGACGCCAGGGTCTTCTTCAGTTCTTCAATCTCCAGTTCTTACTCCTTGCTCTTCTCGTGGATAGCCAAAGCCCGAGCGCCAGCCTGCCAACAGGAATGGTAAAAACATTACAAAAAGCCATGCATTTAATCGAAGGAAAAAAAGGGAACTAGGGAAACTTACATTGAGAAGTGGCTGCACCATCTCCCCCACCAAATCCTTTGTGCTCCTGTGATGGCTTTGGCATCCCTCAGGAGTATGCAAGCTCGGAGCACCCCATAAGCCATCCCGATGTTCCAAGATGCATTGTCAGCATGGTGGATTTGGCGCCCACTGAAGTGACGAAACACTGGGGCCCAGGGGACCTCCCTTGCTCGAACCCTGGCTTTGGTTTCGACCTCTCCCCCGGTCGACTCACCATCCTGCTTCCCCTCCTCCTCCGGAATGTTGATGGTCTCCTTTTCCTTCCCCCAACTGCTATCCCCCGCCTCGATCGGTGGTCTTTTCTCCGCCTGTTCCTCCAGCGAAATGGGAGCGACCCTTGAACTGCCCGTGCCTGTCGCCCCTGGCGGAGAACTGACACTATGGCCCCTCTGCCTCCTCCTCAAGTTAAGCACCACCCTCTCACCACGACCTGTCATGTCGCTGCTTAGTTCGGTCCACTCGGGAGTCTCCGGTTAACCTCTTCGCGAATAACACCTCAAGGGAGAGAGTTGTTTGCCGCGGCTTTCGGAGCCCTAAGTCCTCATCTTCCTCCTCTCTCTCTTCCTCTACCTCTTCCTCGACCTGCCCTCAGAACCCCCTGCTGCCTTGGTTTCTTCTTTAAGTATCATGTGTAGGTTGGGACGTAACCGAGCAGGTCCGGGGCAAATCGGTTTGCGATGGGATAGCAAAAGTGGCGTTGATGAGGCCTCGGTTCGCCCTCTTCTGAAAGCTCTGCACGACCCTTTCACCTGCAAGATGTCATCGAGAAAAGGAATCAACATATGCAAGAAGGAGAAAAAGTAACATGCAATGCTTGGAGATGGGAAATCTATTGACCAGGTGTACCGGTCCCAAACTGAATCGTTGTCCCAGTAACAAGGTTTTCACCGGGCTCAAACATGAAGTTCCCAGTCACCGAGATGTCTATACCCGCCCATTCCTCGGAATCTAGCAGGTGATCGATCAGGAACTCGTCGTACCCCAACTGACTAGAAAGATAATAACGATTGTAGTCTTGGTGGACCCCGACCTGGTACACCCCAAAGAGCTCCTCTAGCCCGAACGTCAGGTTTTACTGCCTCCTCAGCTCTATGATGCTCGTTATGACCCGGTAGGAGTTAATCTTGAGCAGAGATGAGGTAAGTGACAGGGTCCAAAGCACCCAATGCACGAACTGGTGGAGAAGGAACCTAATTCCGCCTTCGGTAATAGCCATGAGGGGGAAGATCAGCTTTCCTGGTCGGTGCTGCAGTTGACAAGGGTCGGTGGTTGGCAACAACCGAACTTGGACATCTGGAGGAATGCTATAGACCTTCCTAAACTTTTCATAGGCGCCCAGTGCGTAGCTAAAGAACTGGTTCTGATAGGAGCATGGACTTACCGCCCTCCTGCATCCCTGAACCTCCTCTGGAGAATTCTCAAAAGGTCCCGGCCCTTGATTTGAGGTGCTGGGAGTCTCCATCTCCCGAGAATCAAATGACGTGATCGGGCGCGAGGCTCTCAAATGATCAAAGGGCTCAATGAAATCGAACAGAGTTCGGTAGAACGCTAAAAGCCGGAGGGTCTCATGTATCTGCTCGTCGATAACAAGAGAAGAGACCGAGCTACTGGAACTGTCTGAGGAGATCTCAACGACCATTCACCTCTACCTAGCCAAAAGGGATATGTAAGACCCATTAGCTACATGCTTAAGGGTGAAGAAGA
This sequence comes from Rhododendron vialii, assembly GCF_030253575.1. NCBI lineage: Eukaryota > Viridiplantae > Streptophyta > Magnoliopsida > Ericales > Ericaceae > Rhododendron > Rhododendron vialii. Next base: position 5,934,841 of record NC_080566.1, read on the forward strand.
TCTAACGCTTGGGATGGACTGGTCATCACTCCTTGGAACCTCTAGGTCACAGGCAATAATAGGATATGAAAATCCTATACGTATCGACGGCCGCGCGCGGCCATCTCCGGCCACCGGACACCGATTTGAGCCGTCCAAAAATTTTTAAAAAAAAAACCGAGGGGCCCACCGTGGGAATCAACGGCATTCGATGTGTGTAAGGTGCTTGATCTAAACACCCTATACACGAAAAATAGGGTGTTTAGATTAAGCACCCTACACACATCGGATGCCGTTGATTCCCCCGTTGGGCCCCTCGATTTTTTTTTTATAAATTTTTTGGACGGCTCGGATCGGCGTCCGGTGGCCGGAGACGGCCGCGCGCAGCCGTTGGTATACCGTCGGTAGGAAATGGTCGGTGTAAATAGCACCACTCAATAGGATATCCTTCCTCGGGAAGAACACTTGGGGCTGGGGATTATCTCGATGGCCTCGGGAAGGAGATACGCCTCGGGAAGGAGATACGCGTCGGGAAGAACATGAACAATGCAATGAATATTGCACAGTCATGCTTCAGAAGACGACAGACAACGTCTCTGCCTCAACGCACCCAAAAAAATGATGAAAAACGCGGAAAAAATGTCTAAAAACTGGAGATTAACGTAGGGAGATCAGCATACTTGAGATTCGTAAGAAGATCCGCTTCCAAATCACCTCAAGACTCGATTGAAGACAAAGAGCAGCAGCATCAACGATGGAGAGAGAGAGAGAGAGAGAGAGAGAGAGAGAGAGAGAGAGAAAGAGAAAGTGACATTCTCTCTCCGGCTACCCTTTTTTATAAGGGAAGGATTCGAAGGGGCGCACGGGAAACGAAGCGACTCGCACCGAGTCGTCAGATCCTTGACACGTGGCATTCATTGGACAGTCAGCACCGGAAAGCCTGCATAAGAGTTGGAGCACTGCTCACCGAGCCACTAGGAGGCTAACACGTGTCTCCGAATGGATGTTTCGTACCAATCAACTGACGCGGCACATGCTGAGACACCTTGCATCACGAAACAACCTTGCGATGATCAACACATGGCTCCTAGGGTTAGGGCTAATAGTCTGACGATTACCGAGGCCGCTTTCAGCTTCGGTTACCTACGAATAAATGACTCTAACAATGTGGGAATTTGTAAGCATAATCAACTCCCCCGAGCTCGAAGATGATGCTCTAGTGAGTTGAGGGGCTATTGTAGTGGCTCCGAAACTGGGGCTCGGTAGTTCACCGAGCCACATTGCTCCGAGCATGCACAGGGTGTCGGTCTGCTATTCGGTATGTAGGTCTGAAAGATCATAGCGCCCGTCTCAGTTTGTCGCTCGGTAAAAGGAGTTCGGCCGGGGCTCTGTCGCTAGCAAAGGGCGCGAAGTATGCTTGACCTCGACTCCCCGAGGCCGTCTGAGGAAAGACGGTCATTCCAGGAGGGCCCCATGTGATTACGCCACGCGAGTAATCATTGGGGTCTGACCTGGCCATGTGCTCCGTAACTGCCTTATCCATTACGCCACATATGACGTCACCCGAGGCGGTTACCTGAGTGTACCCTCCACACGCTAGCTTGGAGGCCAAGTAAACCAAGGTCTATAAATACAAAGAGACTCTAACCTGGAGAGGTACGCCATTCTACCCTAACCCTAGACCTATACACTTCTCCCTACATCTAACTTGATCGTCGGAGGGTTACTGGGCTTTCACAGCCCTAGTGACTTGTTGCAAGTTAGGCAGTGGGCATGCGGAGCGGCGGATGAAGGAACCAGACTCTACCCACGATCAAGATCTCGATAAACCGAACCCCCACATCTACAAAATTGAAAGCTACAATGTGTGTGGCACAATAGATATGGGTAATAGTGTCCTAAGCTACTTCAGATTGGATGCAACGGTACGGATTCAAAAAAAAAACTGTGAAGATCATAACAGAATCTACATGGCACTCCCCTCCCTTGATCAAATCTAAACTAATAACGAAAAATAGTTTTAATTTAATAAAGCGAAGAAGGGGGGAAAATACATGATTTATGGCCCGAAAAGGAAGAAAATCTGAGCTATTATCTTTCCAACATAAGAAAAAGAGAAAAGAAATCAAACGGTTTCCCTGCAATAGCAAATCAAAAGAAAAATAATACAGACAAAAACAACATACTCTATATTGGATGCCTAAACTAAACTTTAGAAGCTTTAAAAAATTTACTTCCGTTTCGTATGTTCATTTTCTCTTGTATCTAACTCTGGTGTAATTTCTTCCAGTCGAATTTTGTAAATTCACACTCATCGCTGGTAGGCACAATGGAAAGTAGGCTTTCACCAGAGGAAAAAAAAAAACCATATCGGTGCAAAGGCTTCGATAAAGGTCAATAAACTCGCTATGTCCTTTTCGGAGTGAGAGGCAGTTTTATTGATGTGCATTAAACAAGATTCCTATGATCCTATCTCTGTTGTGCTAGGAAATAATTCTCGAAATTTTGGTATTGGTTTTTTAGGCTGTTTATGCATATCAGTCCAACTTTTTTTTTACTTTCTAGCTGTAGTATTCAAGCTTAGTTTTTCCCATATTGTCTAAATGGACTAAATAGTCTAAGGCCACCAAAAAAATGGATTTCGAGACGAGTTATTCTCCACACATAAATCAACTAACAGTCCAAATAGATGATACAACTTGTTTAAAGACCATAAAATATAGACAAGGTTTTTATGGGAAACTAACCCTCATCAGATTGGATCCGAGGGAATGGGTCATTGGGCTCTGATTCCAACATAAATGACTCATCACTGTAGTCTCCAACGTCAAGTTTTCTTAAATGATTGACATAGTCTCAAAGAGCCTGTAAGCTGCGCTTCAATATCCTTACATTTTGGGTAAACAAATTGTTTATTGTTTACAGATTAAAAGACGTAGATAGCAGGATTCATCGATTAAAATCCGTAAAAACCAATTTTCCTAAGGTCAACGTCAACCATCAATCGATATCACACGTACCTGGCACGCCATAAACAAATACTGCATATTTTTTTTCAATTTTCTACTTAAAAGACAAATCACCCAAGAAAATGAAAGGTATATAGACTATGGATCAGCCCAAAGCCAATAACCCGAGGAGAAAGCCAATTGCAGTCAATTTATTCTGTTTCCCTAGTCTCTCTCAAACACTACCAAAAATAAATTTGTATCTCAATTATCATCTCCTCTTTCTTGTTCCTCTTCACTCCATCTTCCTTCATCATCTTTTCCCAATGGCAATTCATTGCAGTCCTTCCAGTAACTCAACCACATTATTCTCCTTATAGGGTCCCAAGACTCATAAATATGTCAACCAGCGACGGAGGCAATCAATCCGGGGAATCGTGCCATCGCTTTCCACTTGCTGAGATACGATGGGCGACCCACAACTTCGATGATGCTTTGCTCATTGGGAAAGGCGGATTTGGTAAGGTGTATAAAGGGTTCATGAACTATGGAGCTACCGTCGTTGCCATTAAGCGGCTGAATACGGAGTCCAAGCAAGGGGCAGAAGAATTTTGGTCAGAGATCAAGACGCTTTCCACGCTTCGGCACCCTCATCTCGTCACTCTGATTGGCTACTCTGATGACTGCGAGGAGATGATACTTGTTTACGAATACATGGCCAATGGGACGCTCGCGGATCATCTCTACAAAATCCGTGGACAAGGAAACACCAATACTCATCATCTCACTTGGAAGCAAAGGCTTCAAATTTGCATCAATGCTGCTCGCGGACTGGACTACCTTCATAACACTGAGCAGGGCATTATACACAGGGATGTCAAGACCACAAACATTCTCTTAGACGAAAACTGGGTCGCTAAGATTGCAGATTTTGGGTTGTCCAAAATGAGCACCACACAAACCCACGTTAGCACAGATGTTAAAGGTACGTTCGGTTATTTGGATCCAGAGTACTTCTTGACTCGTAGACTAACCAAGAAGTCGGATGTGTATGCCTTTGGTGTGGTGTTATTTGAAGTGCTATGCGCAAGGCCGCCAGTGGATATAAGAGATGATAACAATGACGAGGAACGCAGTCTACCCTTATGGGCTCAACAATGCATGAAGAAGGGAATGCTTGATCAGATTATCGATCCGTATTTACGAGGGAAAATACCACCAAAGCGTCTAAAGCTATTTGTGAAAGTTGCTAACAAATGCTTGCACAAACATCCACAAGGAAGGCCTACGATGGCTGAAGTGGAAGGCAGCCTCAAGCACATGTTGGTATCATATGGCAGCCTACTGAAGTGTACCAAACGTGTCAGCAAGGTAATTATGGGTTTTGCATGCGTACCATCTCAAGGTATATTTCGGGGGGAAAAGTCGTTGAAGAACCATAGCTCAAGGTATGGTTCTGAGAATGGATTTCCCAGGAATTTGCGGACGGACCCGTTTGACGTCACTGCTGCTCAGCTGTATCGACGTTTCAAGCTGGCAAAAATTCAAGCCGCAACAAACAATTTCCATGAGAATCTAGTGATTGAAGATGTTGGTTATACCAAAGTCTACAGAGGCCTTATTGGCAGGGGAAATACTGAGGTGGCAATTAGACGGTGGAAAGAAGGGAAATCAAGAGAAAGGAACCTGGACCAGTTTACGGCTGAGATGCAGGTCCAATCCCAGCTCCGTCACCATCACATCGTCCCTTTAGTTGGATATTGCAATGACAAACATGAATTGATTCTTGTGTACGAGTACATGGTCAACAAATCTCTCTACCATCATCTCTATGGGCCCAATAATAGTACTCTTCCATGGGAAAAGCGTCTTGAGATCTGCATTGGTGCGGCACGAGGACTGCAATACCTGCACACGGGTACCAAACAGACAATCATTCACCACAACCTAAAGCCAACCAGTATTCTCTTGGACGAGAATTGGGCTGCCAAACTTTCAAGTTTAGAGTTTTCCGTTGTACTACCCACCAATGGATCAATTGCTACCGGTAGTACCTTTTTTGCTGGCAATGTGGGATACATGGATCCAGAGTACCTCGCAAGTTCAAAATTAACTGTAAAATCCGATGTGTACTCATTTGGGGTCATCTTACTGGAAGTCCTCTGTGGGAGGAAGACAATGGTCATCACAAGGGGTGAGGCTGAGGTAAATTTAGTACGTTGGTTCAAATCTAATGTTGAACAGGGTACAGTTGATCGGATCACTGATCCGGACCTAGTTGATACAATAGCACCTGAATGTTTGAAGGAGTATGTCATGATTGCAGAAAATTGTGTGTGTTGTAAGGGGATTGAACGTCCATCGATGGATGCTGTGGTAGGTAGCCTGTGGTGTGCACTGCAGCTGCAGGAGGCTTGGCTAAACAAGTCCCATGAGGCCATCCTTTGTTCTCACAACCAGTTCTCTGATGGTACAGTAATTGTTGACATCCGTGGTAAAGGAATTAGCATTGGGATGAGTTTCACAAGTTTGGAAGATTCCGCGTATTTTTCAGGTAACCTAGCACGATAGCGCAAGATTGATATTGATGTAGGACAAATGGCTGAAACGGTCATGGAGCAATTGGAGAGTCACAAGTCAAAGAATAAGTATTAAGTTATTCAATGTCTCTTTTAAAGTTCCAAGGTTGGTATTAAGTAAGTTTGTTGAAGGGTCATTTAGTTAAGTTCTTTGTATTGAGTCTTAGGAGTCTAAAGGTCTTTGTTGGAAGTAAGGTTGAAGGTTTGGTCTATCCTTATACTTTAGCAAGTATAAATAAAACAAGATTGTAAGCCTAAGGGCAGCTCAACTTTTTCAATCAATAGTAATTCAAGAGGTTCTATCTCTTTTCCTCGTGGATTTCAAGGGCTACTCATGCATTCGAGTAATTATCTAGTCTGCTAGAATGATATCTAGGTTGTGTACTTTCCGCTGCATCAGATATTAAAATAAAACATTCCTGTAATGGAGAGGCTTTAATCAGCAAGTTTTTATTCCCCGGTGGCAAAATCCTCCAATAAATGTCCATTTATTTACTTAGACAAGTGAACCATTCAAGCTTCAGTTCCTAGTCTTTTTACTGGTACCATGAAATTACCTATGCAGAATAGAAAGCTATCATCCCTTGCTCAAATAATATGTTGTTTGTAGCTCAATGAACAATCCACTACTAAAATGAACCATGTATACGGGAAACATAGCAGCAAGAAACAAGATTGAAAAATAGAAATACATTTGGGGATTATTTGTATCACTAGTCCAGACTAGAGAGCCACAAGCACGTTGTTTATCAGAATGCCCCATAGCCAAATTCTAGCAAAAAGGCTTAAGAGAGTGTGTTACCTGAAGAATATAAAGGAAGTTCAATCAGCCTTTATCCGGAGCAGAAGGATCAGTGATAACTTATTCCTGGCACAAGAGTAACTTACGGATTATAACGGAACTAGTGAAGTGTCCAAGTGTTACATGAATGTGGATTTCATAAAGGCTTGTGACTCAATAAGATGGGTTTTCGTGGGTTCCCTTTGCAGTTTATCAAATGGATTTAGACGTGTGGTACAACGCTCATGTCATAAACTGGTATACATGATAGGATACAAGGGTGGCATGCATAGAGTGGGTAGAAGGGTAATTTAGAAGGGAAACGGGTCTGAGACATTGGAGAGCTTATCTCCACCTTATTTGTTTGAGAGTGAATGCATTCTAGCAAGTTATCAATAACCACTGTTCAATACCACAGCAGATGTCAAGAAATAACGATGGCACACCTGTGCTTTGCTGATGACTTAATGATATTTTGTATAGTATTATAACCGTAATGCAGTGAGATTTCAATTGATTTAAAGTTGTATTCAGGTATACTTGATAGTACTATTTAGCAGATCTTTTCTGCTCACACTATTCTTTTATCTTTTTCTGTCCTCTATTTCTTGTGTGCGTGCGTGTGTTTCAGCCTTCAGGTATACTTGATAGTCTTAGCTGATCTTTTCTGTTCTCACTATAGTTCTTTCTTTTTCTGGTGTGTATGTGTGTGTCTTTTTTTCTGGTGTGTTCACTTCTGAAACCCATTACATGATGAAAACAAACTATTTTTCACAGAAGATTTTTCTTATAACTCATTCCCAATGGACCAACTAATCTGGGGATCAATACAGTTGTTCACTAGATGGCAGCCCAGTTAAAGCTGGGAGCCTGGGACAAAAACCTTCATATGTGCTGTCCCATTACAAGAACAGATCGCGCAGGTGGGTGAGTCAAATCCAGACCAACGGCTCCCTAAGGCCACGGTTAGCAATGTGCCACAAAAACGATCAACGTAATTACCAAATAACCTAGCACACAGGATCTAACATGATCCCAGTTGTGTGATAAGATCACTTTTGAAAATTAATAGAAAAAGAGAGAAGGGGAGAAATTGATCACTTCAAGGGGATCAAACCTCCAACTAGATCACTTCAAGGGGATCAAACCTCCAAAGCCTTTAGGCAATTGTAATATTATTTTTACATAGTGGGATGACATAATATCCTAGACTCCGGCACTTAGACCTAAAATCATGCATTGATAGAAAAAAAAAATGCAAAATAAATACGTCAACTAAATAATAATCGTATCATTGAAGTACTTAGAGAAGTTGCCATTTGACATGAAACCAATATCAAATCGGGTAACTATGTAATTCTTAAGCTAAGATAAAAAAAACTGTAATGTGTAAGTTGACTGTAAACCTTGAGAAGAAGTCTTCATAAAGGAAACGAAGCTTGCTGCAAGAAAATTTAGTATATGATTTATTATTATATCCGGGGAGAGGTCCTCCCTCTGACAAATGAAAAGTTGTCTTTTTAGGATTTTTTGCGCTGCCTGGGACAAAAATATCACTGTCTTACACAACGAAGCAGACATAGCATTTGTATTAGCAATTGAGTTTCATCAGATTTCCTGCTCAACAGGTTCCGACATCCAACTATCCAAGCAACATCAAAGAAAGCTATCTTCAGTAAGAAAACATTAAGATAGCTATGATTAACAGTTCAAATACATAATTAAACACTAGAATAAGATTTTTCTACGCCTGCAGATTTCTTAAATGGTTTCCATGGTCTAAAACACCAAGCAAGCTGCTGTCACAAATCCTTGAATTTCTGCATAATAGTAGGTTGGAAATAGTCGAACTTTGTTTGACTTTATAAATCCCTGCTATGGAAAAGATAAAGATAAAGTATTCATAGTTTAATATAAAACAAGGAAATCTGTAGTATCTAAACTGCACACCAATTAAAAAAGCTGGTATATTGACTAAGTACAGGACACCGTTGTAGAACTGTTGCTGGAAGATTAGAGTCCACCTTTCTCATCGCCCAATTCTCATCCTCTACACTCCATCTTCCTTTGTCATCATAGTTTTACCATTGCAAATAGAAGGCGATTACTGCTGTACTTCCAGCAACATAAGTCCATCATCTAATTTTAACGGGTGGCGGCGGGTCCAAAAGCTCCTAAATATGCCATCTTTGGACCCAGTGAATACAACTACAAATGGTGTGTATCAGTCCAAGGAATCTTGCCATTGCTTTTCACTTGCTGAGATACACCTGGCGACCAACAACTTCGACGATGCTTTGGTTGTTGGGAGAGGGGGATTTGGTAAGGTGTATAAAGGGTTCATCAACGATGCCGATGGAACTACTGTTGTTGCCTTTAAGCGCTTGAATGCTGAGTCCAAGCAAGGGGCAAAAGAGTTTTGGACAGAGATCAAGACACTTTCGACCCTCCGGCACCCCCATCTTGTTACTCTGATTGGCTATTCGGATGAATTCGGTGAGATGATACTTGTTTATGAATATATGATCAATGGGACGCTTGCTGAGCTTCTGTATAAAACAAGTAGGAAGAGATATGGTCCTGATTTTCATCATCTCAATTGGGAGCAGAGGATCAACATTTGCATTGGTGCTGCCCATGGATTGGACTACCTTCATACTGAGAAACGTGTCATACATAGAGATGTGAAGACCACAAATATTTTGTTGGATGAAAACTGGAAAGCTAAGATTTCAGATTTTGGGTTGTCCAGAATGGGCACCACAAACCAGCTGCAAACCCATGTTAGCACAGAGGTTAGAGGCACATTCGGTTATTTGGATCCGCAGTTCTTCTCAACATGTAGGCTAACCTAGAAGTCTGACGTGTATGCCTTTGGTGTGGTGCTGTTTGAAGTGTTATGTGCGAGGCCACCTATGGACTTTGGGGTTGAGGAGGAGCAATGCAGTCTAGCCCTGTGGGCTCAACACTGCGTCAAGCATGGAATGCTTGACCAGATCATTGATCCCTCTTTAAGAGGGAAAATTCCGGCCCATGGACTGAAGGTGCTTGCAGAAGTTGCTAACAAATGTCTCCATAATCATCCTAAAGGAAGACCTACTATGGCTGAAGTTGTTGACAGCCTTGTGCTCATGTTGGATTCACAAGGCAATTCACCTAAGCGAAAGGGTATAATCTCAAAGGTGTTACAGAGAATTCCACGTGTAGTAGCTAAAGGTATTTGTTTTGGATGGAGCGATTTCAGAGTGATCAATTGGTGGGCAATGGCATCCAATTATACCGTCATTTTTCTCTAGCAGAGATCCGAGCGGCCACAAACAATTTTCATGAGCAACTGGTGAAAGCACGCGGTGGTGATATCAAAGTGTATGTAGGCGATATTGCCCACAGGAATCTTCAAGTGTCGATCAAAAGGAGAACAATGACGTCAAGTGAAACGAATATGGACCGATTTAAGAATGAGATCCTGGTGCTTTCCCATCTCTGTCACCTGAACATTGTTTCATTAATTGGATACTGCAACGAGAAGAATGAGATGATCCTTGCATGTGAGTATGTCGCCAATGGGAATCTATACCATCAGCTCTATAAAACTAACAATGAACCTCTTCCGTGGGAAAGGCGTCTTCAGATCTGCATTGGTGCAGCACGAGGACTGCAATACCTCCATGTGGGCACCAAACGGACAATCATTCACCAGAACCTGCAGTCAACTCGTACTTTGTTGGATGAGAATTGGATCGCCAAATTACAGGTTTTGAGTTTTCCAGAATGCTGCCCCAAAACGTATAAGTACAAACACCAATACATATATGGTGGACAATGCGGGATATATGGCTCCAGAGTACCTTGCGAGTGCAAAATTAACTGAAAAATCTGATGTGTACTCATTTGGTGTCATCTTACTGGAAGTCCTCTGTGGTAGGAAGCCCATGATTATGACACGGGATGAGGATCAGGTGAATTTAGTGCGTTGGTTCAAGACTACTATTGAAAGGGGTACTGTTGATCAGATCATTGATCCAAATCTAACCGACAAGATAGCACCAGAATGTCTTAAGGAATATGTAATGGTTGCAGAGAAATGCGTGCGTGATGAGGGGATTGAACGTCCATCAACGGATGATATACTCAGCTGCCTCAGGTCTGCATTGCAGCTGCAGGAAAAATGGCAAAATGTTGGCTCTGTCCCTTATTATCACAGGAGCACGTTATCGGATGGAACTGTAAATGCTGACATAGTCAGTAGAGAAGTTTCACGTAGGTCGAATTCCATGAGTTTCATAGAATCGGATGATTTTTCTGTGTAATATAGCATGGTAGCACCGCCACCTAATCAAGACGGATAAAAAATCCTCCACAGTAAGGTGGGCAAATACTTCAATTGCAGCCTCTCTCTCTCTCTCTCTCTCTCTCTCTCTCTCTCTCTCTCTCTCTCACACACACACACACACGCACACACACACACACACACACCCACCCACAATCCCACGTCATCTGCTTATGCGAAGAAACAACAAATTTTCAAGCTTCAGTTCATGGTATGTATTGGTTTTTGTTTATGGGAAGTTCTTCTCTTGCTTCTATGGATTTCCCAGGGTGTAATCTAGGTCCCCTCTTTTGGTTTGCTTTGGTTCTTACTGAGCCCAAAAGAAGTTCTTGAGAAGACAACCTCAAGACTAAGAAGTAAGTAGATTTTTTATTTTTATTTTTATCTTGACTAAGAAGTAGATTGAACCATAGAAACTAATTTGGAGCTAAGTTGATAAGATTTCTTTTTCCTATGCTTAGCATGATTGTAGAATAAAGATTTTCGTCCATAAGTTCTTTAATTGCATTAAACTCTGTTTTGTTCTCCTCCCAATTTTAGGAGACATAATCATTACATTATAACTTTATGAAAATACCCCTGAATCATTACTCATTTTGTCCTTTTGATTTGATAGCTTACTTAAGGACAACGGCAAAGGTAGAAAACAAATGGTTTTGTGCCTTAAACTTTTCAAAATGGACAAAGAAATTGGGACAACAAAAAGAGTCCAAATGGTCATCCATTTTGGGACGGAAGGAGTATTTTAAGTTTGGTGTTAAATTGTTATCGATGTTGAACTCTTAATTGTCCATACGGACCACGCCTTTTAACTATTTCCTTTATTTGAAGTGCAACCATTTACGTGTATCCTTCAAATTATAAAGATACAATTGTTATAGTTATACCCAACCTACCTGTTCCCTACATTTTTATGTTTTGTCATATTAACATACCCGTACACGTGCTTCTTAGGTTGTGAGTGACGATAATGAAGTGCAAGCATCGAACCAATCTTTGATAAGCGTAATCAGGATGCAATGCACGTTACTATTCAGAGATCTGCTACAACACAAACCATAAACAAGTAGTATCCTTTTGTTGCCTCTTTCATACCCATACAATAAAGCATAACGTTGATTGAATCTCATCTCTCTATTCATAAAAGAAACCCAACAAATATTCATTCAGATTTGCTAATTCCTATCTCCGTTATTTCAATGTAAAATTTCAAAGTTTGTGCAAACACAATGCATTACCTTCGGGCCACCGAGGCATCAGAGCAGAAAAAACGGAACGCCTCCACTATGTCGCAATGAATTGCCGACACTAATCCAATGGAAACAATTGCTCCTAAACATATCTGCCAAATAGTTGTTGAGGTGTGAAGCCAGTTTTGGGCACCTTGTCCGGACAGCAATCACAACCATCTAGATGCTTGGCTGCAGAAAGTTCGCAATACGGAGTATTTTGCATCCGCACGGTCAGGCACCCGCGCAGTAAACTCTTTTATGCAAATGCTACTTTGTTTGGGTGCTGATTTTGGCACTCCCCATTAAAGGGAGTGCCATTAACAAAATGGGGAGTGCCAAAATCAATCCCTATATGGAATTGATTTTGGCACTCCCAAGGGGAGTGGGAGTGCCATTAACAAAATGGGGAGTGCCAAAATCATTTTCCTTTTGTTTTTGGGTTTAACAAGTCAAGACAGACTTTAGACGGAACAGATGTTGTTGAGAGTGAAAGTTATTTGTACTCCATTGGTTCAATATAGTGAACCGACGCGGCTCCAAGGAGTAGGTATGTTGTTGAACCTTGTATATCAGTGTGCCCTATATTTTATTCGTATTCGTGTGGTTCATGTGATTCCTAGTTTCCAAGATCCGTAGCGTTTGTTGATTGAACGCGTTTTTGAAATCCTAACAATATACTCTCTGCACTTCTTTTTATTTTTATTTTTTCCAATTTCGAAACTGCCTAATGGAGTGAGACTACGTTGTCAACGCATTGGATGATGAACTAATCATAAGAAAATTAAATGCATTGAAGTACCAAAAAATGATTTAAAAACACTAACATTCACAGCATGGAACGAATTGGAAAAAGAAATTACCGAATATCTTCTTCTCTTTAGGCTATTGAAACACCATCTCTCATTGAAGCTTTTCGTCGAGCAGTTTGCAAACAACTATGGAGAACACCATATATATAAACTGGAAGGTCTTTATGTGAGCCGTTGCAAACATGGAAGCAAGCAAACATGGAAGCAATTTTCTCGTTTCTCTCACAAGCGTCGGGTCGTTATGGTGGTCGTGAAGAAATCGGCCACCAAAACTGGATTCGGTTGAAGGAAAAAAGAAAAAAAGAAAAATGTATAGAAGGAAATATTGAATCAATGATACTGTGTAGTTGGAGGGAGGGAAGGCTGAGTTCAAAGTGGCTGATTTTGGGTTTCACTTGACAGTTATGTATCGGTTAACGGTTTTTTAAGCCACACATGCACGTTTGATAATCTACATAGCACGTTTCCAAATACATTCCTGTTCGGCCAACTTGTCTAGTTAACGCTTTATTTTTGGCGAGATAATGCTGGACCGGTCCTATTTTTGTAATTCATGGCCTGAGAGATCCTTCTCCTATAAGTCCAATGGCTGAGTAAGTCCTGTCCGTGAATTCTTACATTACTGCCCCCAGACGGCAGAAGCCCACGACAAATGTTGTCTGTCCATTCTCTGATTTCTCTCTCTTTTCCAATTGTGTTGTCATTTTCGACCTTTCACTTCTCTCTCTCTCTCTCTCTCCTGCTCATGTGCTTCTTCTCGTCACTCTCTCTCTCTCTTCTCTCACTTCCCTTTTTATTTTACTTGTAAAATTCTTACCAAGTACGGTATAATTTTTATTTTATATATTCAATTTCTGCGAAAAAAATATTTTTTGAAATCTCTAGGGTTTAGGGTGTGCAAGGGTTTTGTGGTACTCTAGTTGGTATTGTAGTACCATTAAGTATCTTAAAATCTTAGGGTACCTTAAGATTTTAGGTTTTAAAATACTTTAAGGTTTAGGGTACCCTAGGGTTTAGGTTTAGGCACTTTCATAGAGCCATACGGTTTAGGTTTAGGCACTTTCATAAGAGTTTTAGGATGCACTTTCCTATTATAGGGTTTTAGCGGTTTAGGCACTTTCATTAAATACCCTAAAAGTTTAGGCATTTTTGTAAGGTACACTGGGATTTAAGCATTTTCATAAAAAATAAATAAATAAAAAAAGGAGAGAGAAGTGAAAGGGAGAGAGAGAAACCGAATTACGGAGTATATACAGAATCACAGATAGAGAGAGAATAAAGTGATGTACAACTGTGCCCGTGAGAGAAAACCAAAGCGCATGACATGCGGCAGAAAGGGCAAATAATCTCACGCGCGTGTGATGAGGAATTAATGGGTCAAAGGGTATTTTTGAACCAAATTTACGTACAGGATCTATTGGGGGATGAACTTTTCTTGGATTAGATTGTTAAGGCCTATTGGGACTTTGTCTATCTATGTAGGATCGGCCCGGAAAAAGCCCTTATTTGGCAAGGGTTCAGGGCCGGCCCAAGTACAAGGCCCAAAAGGCTTGGACTTTGGGCATTCCAAAAATTTCAAATTTTAGAGGCACTCCAATATTACTATTTGGATTTAAGTAGGACTCTTTTTAAGCCCAATAGAATGAAAAAATGCTTAATTAGAGGTAATGAGTTAGCCCAATCCACCATCCCATAAGCTTAAGTGTCCAATTCTAATATTGTGATTGTTGCATTATAAAAATTTAAGTATTAACTATTTAAAGACACTTTTTTATTAGGTCTTGGGCACTAAAAATCGTTGGGTCGGCCCTGTGAGGGTTCAAACCTCAATGTACGGCAAACTTGTCTAGTTAATACTTTATTTGGTGAGGGTTCAAATCTAAATCTACGATAACTTAATGATTTTTTTTTTCTAAATGACACATTTTAAAATACAATAACCCACAAATACTTACACACAACCACATGAGAGGCGGGATCTACACACAGTAACATGAGGTATGGGACCACACATACTGTTAGTGTATGTTAGTGTAATGGAACCCACACCGTACCAAACGTGATTGAAAAAAAAATGTCAGTCTAGCGAGGGTAATGGGGTGGGTTGGAGACTCGGAGTTGTATTTACCGTCTCCCCCTTCCTCACCCTATTCTTTATCAGGACAGAGTCGGAGCAAGGAAAAATCGGGGAAGTGCCAAGAGTCAGAAAATAATCAGGTCCCATTTACCGTAGTAATTTTCACGAACTTTGTTGTCTTTTTATGGTGTTTTGAAAACAAAAACAAGATATTATTGAGGGATGTGAGTCAAAACAAATAGAAACGAAGACATAGAAATAGTGATTTTTTATTGGTATTTTCCTCTATTATATCAAAACAATGAAGTTTACATAATAATTATAATCGGCCGCTTTCGTGTAACATGTTGTGGTCTCATCGCTCTTACCAGGTTAAATGTCTAGTCTAAAAAAATTTACTTTCCATTTCGTGAAACAGAGCACAATTAGTTAGCGCGCCTTTCGACGTTTTACGAATATGATTTGTCACATAGTACTTTTTAACAAACACTACGTAAAACATGAATCCGTTCGGATTATATATTATCTTCAATTATGTAAAGGATACTGATATTGGCGCTTAGCGCTTCACTTTTAACGTGAAGTTACTAGTTAGTTCATATGCATAATGGAGCGTCTACATACAAAAGTGGAGCGCGAAAATCAATTTCTTTATGTAAAGTGCAAAATATGAGTCTTGACAGTTATGGTGGTGATGTGTATGGAGGGGAGCAGCTCCCATATTTTCCCTGGTATCACCAACCCCGCCAAGAGAGAGAGAGAGAGAGAGAGAGAGAGAGAGGTGTTCCAGTGACGATAACATCAAAATTCGACTCTTCAAAGTAGCCATCCATCCATATCATCATCGTCATGGTTAAATAGCTATGCGAACGAATGGGACAAGGGAATGGGCCATTGCCTTTAGCTAGATTTCCGCATAAAAGGGCCCCCAGCGGAAGAAGTTTCTCTGAGATTTTTTTTCCCAGAAGAAACAAACACCAATACCCTGTCTTTTACCGCCTTTGTTGACTCTATTAACTTCCTCGAACGCATCTTCCCCGCGTTGACCGTGGAATAAGTAGAAGTGGGAGTGGCAATAGTGAAGGAAAAACCCTCTGGAGACCCTCCACTAGAGCTACAAACGAACCGAGGTGCTCGTGACTTGGCTCGCTTGGCTCAAAACGTTTACTTGAGCTCGAGTTTTAGGCTCGTTTAAAAATTCGGTGCAGCTCAGGTGGTTTACACCCCTACTGGCCTCTGCTTGCCCCAGAACTCTCTTGCCAGGTAGTGATACTAATGCAAAATGAAAATTGAAATAATTTAATAAATAACTTTTTCTAGTTTACCTTATTTTGATTTTAGTAATTTTGTTAGGGAATTTCAATTTTAGGAATAGGTGTTCCAAGAAGTATTTAGTTTCCTAATTTGTTTTGAACTATCATTCTTATTTTGTAGGATGTTTGGTCAAGAAAAATTAAGATTGATTTTATTTTATTTTTAGTATTTTAGTAATGATCTACCATAAATTAAGATGTAAGCCTCAGGGCAAATTAGTTGTTTTATGAATTAATGAAAATTTGAGAAGTTTCTCAATATCGTTTGTTCGTAGAGGGAGTACCTCTAGTTCATACTTATTCGTGATTGTCCTTGTTGCGGGTTCTTCTTTTTCAACACGCCTCCTTGCATCAGTTGGTATCAGAGCCTGCGCTCGATTCCGGATCATGGTGCGACAAGGATTCTGTTATGGTCGTTATGATGTTGCCGAAGATGTGTATAAACGAAGTAAAGCTGCATGAGAAGCACGAACGGGGGAGAGGTTCCAACAACTTAAGCAACGTGTGATGGATGAGATTGGCGTCCTAACCGACCAAGTGGCTGCCATGGCTGTTGGGGGGAACCCACCTCGCCGTCGTCCGGTTCAACCTCAGTTTCCGAAAGAAGAGGAGGTTTCAGATGATATTTCTATCACCAAACCTTTGGCTGGTAACCATCAGTTAACGAGGAGGACAAGGGCGGTCAAGGTTGATAATCATGATTCGCGACTTTGAGAATCTAGTTCAAAGATCAACTTTCTTGAGTTCCAAGGAGGTATGGCGCCAGAAAAAATCCTAGAGGTTGATGCTATTGGTGAGTGGCCCTTTACATCCAAAATTATTTTGGATCTATTAGTGGATTGGAATAAGTCACCAGTTTTTTACGAAGAACAGGTAAAAGAAATTATTGCAGAGGAAAATATTGTTCAAGTGTCTGGAAATATTTCCCAAGCAAAAACAGTTGTTGGTCTTGAACCCGGTGGCGTTAATGCGAGGTTTAGGTGCAACAAAGGATTATCTTCTATTTTGGTTGGTGAAAATATTAATCCATAATATATGGAAGATCCCAGTGTAAACTCCACCAATGAAATCAATGCAAAAATTCTTTTCCAAATTCATGACAAGGACAAGTTATTAATCATTTTGAAGACTACGGTGGTGATACAAGGAAAATTTGTGGACCCTTTGGGAATTTGTTGAAGACTTTTTGGATCTTAGCCTGTACCAAGCCTTGAACCCTTGACCATGGAGTTTTGAGAAGTGACACCACTCATGTCAGGTCAAGGAGGCTAAGTGTTGAAGACTTAACAATTAAGAAAGGGAAATTTATAGAATTGGTCCTCCTAGTTTCACCCAAGTCTCATTTTCATCCTCCAAGTATTAATTGCAACTCTTTTGACTTTCAAGTTTGGTTTCCGTACTAAGTTGGTTCAATTGATAACGTCTGTCAGCCAAACTGGACGAAAAAAATCATATTGAGGGCAAACGCCATTTATTGGACCAACTTGGTACGAACTGCAACGTCCAAACCGCCATCAATCAGATTTTTTCTGTCCAATTTGGTTGACAGAAGTTATCAATTGGACCAATTTGGTACGAAAACCAAACTTGAAGGTCAAAAAAGTTGTAATTGATACTTGGAGGATGAAAATGAGACTTGGATGAAACTAGGAGGACCATTTATATAAATTTCCCATTAAGAAATCGTTGTTTTTTATTCTAGAGCATGGTGAGTTGATTTTGTCTTCCGGTGAAGACCAAGTAGAATTCTCTAGATATTGTTCTAGTTATTTTTGAAGACTGTTCTTTGAAATTTCAGTTTGAGAAAATTAATTTGAAATACAAGGTGGATGCAGACCAACAAAGACATATGCAATTATTTGAAACAATCGAAACTCGAGAACGAGTTCCTTCAAGACAGGAAGAATGATACAGAATGAAAATTGAAATAATTTAATAAATAGCTTTCTCTAGTTTTCCTCGTTTTTCTTGTTTTGATTTTAGTAATTTTGTTAGGGAGCTTCGATTTTAGGAATAAGTGTACTAAGAAGTATTTAGTTTCCTAATTTGTTTTGAACTATCGTTCCTATTTTGTAGGATGCTTGGTCAAGAAGAATTAAGATTGATTTTATTTCCTTTTTAGTATTTTTGTAATGCTCTACTATAAATTGAGATGTAAGCCTTAGGGCAAATAAGTTGTTTTATGAATTATCAATGAAAATTTGAGAAGTTTCTCAATATCGTTTGTTCGTAGAGGGAGTACCTCTAGTTTATACTTATTCGTGATTGTCCTTATTACGCGTTCTTCTTTTTCAACACGCCTCCCTACATCAAATACCCATGTCAAACAAATTAAAAGTTTCTACTTTTTAGGTACTTGAGGAGTATATTTAGTAGGGTGCATTTCCGCCAAGTTAAATACGCTAGACTACGAGCTAATAGCCAAAGTTAGTAGTTTTTGCTAAATGATATTTAGTTTTGGGGAAAATTCAAAATACCCCCAACCTTTACTCGAAATTTCAATTAGACTCTCAAACTTTTTAAAAAAATCAATTTTACTCCCACCTAAGGGTCATCATTTAGCCCGAAGGCCCACGACCCGTCCAAAGCCCGTCGGGCTTTTACCCAGCCCGAGCCCATAAAACGGGCAGGCTAGCCCAGCCCGTAGTTCGTAATGGGCGGGCTCGGGCCTATGAATTTTTACTCGGCCCGCCCGTAGGCCCGGCCCATGAGCCCGCCCGTGGTACCCGCCCAAAAGCCAGCCAACGGGCCCGCCTATTAGCCCAAAATCCCACAAAACCCTTTCCTTTTTCCCTTGGTTTAGTTTTGCCCAAGGAAATTTAAGCCAATTGAGCTAGCCCGTGGGCCGGGCTTGGGTTTCAATTTATGGTAGGTAGCCCGGCCCGCCAAAAAGAAAAAGGCCGGTCAGTCCGACCAGTGGGCGGGCTTGGGCAGCGACTTGGTGGGCTGGGCCAACTCGATGATGACCCTTACTCCCACCGTTATCTTCCGTTAATCAAAACGCTCCATTTCATCCAAATGACTGACGGATTTCGTTATAGGCCCCGTTAAATAGCGTCCCGATCGAATTTCGATGATTCAAACCGCTCAATGTGATCAAAATGTGATTTAATGATACCCGCAAGAAATCAGGAAAAAAAATGATTGGAAAGGGCTTCATCCAAGCAGTTTTTTATTGAACAGTTCAATAAAAAGGGCTGTATGCGGTCCGGATTGGTCTGGATTGCAATGAATCTAATCCTAATCCGCGAGACATGGATTTTAGAAAATACAATCCGTGTCTAGCCCAAAAGTCCTACGGTTCGGTTTCAATCCAATCTTTGAGTCATGGTTCGGTTTCGGTTTCGGTTTTATCCGCGGATTACATCCTATAAACACTAAATTGCAAATCCAACCAAAATAAATAAATTCATGCCACCAAAAAAAACAAGCATTACAATCTGTCGTTACTGAGGAGAACGAGTAAGTATATAACGCGAGAGAATTATTTTCCCCTAGTAATGCAATACAGTTTCCCGCTGAGGGTATATATTGTTCACATTAAGATAAAATTGCTGAAAAAATTTATAACAATCGGTAAAACTTCTAATTATTTACTAAATATTACATATATATATATATATATATGTAAATATATTTTTAATTTATTATTTTTAAATATTTCATGATCCGGTCGGTTAATTCACAGTTTGATAATGAAAATTCGTGGACCGAACTATATCTCACGATTTTACAATTTTCGAATCCGTGTCCGGACCATTAATCCACGAATCCAATCCAAAAATCACGGATCGGTTCTGTCCGGTCTGGTTTCATGGTTCTCGGTTTTTATTGAACAGTCGTATAAATAATTGTTCGGATGAAGCTTTTTTCGGTCATTTTTTTTGCTGATTTTTCGCGTGTACTCTTAAAATCACGTTCTGAACACATTGAACGACTCGGAACATTGAAATTCGACCGAAAAAGGGGAGATGCGGACCAAAGCAAAATCCGGACGCCCTAACTTGAACAAAATCTGGATCAATCCGCACCTCCCCTTTTCCAGTCGAATTTCGATGATCCGAGTTGTTCAATGTGTTTAGAACGTGATTTTAATGATACTCACGAGAAATCAGCAAAAAAAATGACTGAGAAGGGCTTCATCCAAACAATTTTTTATTAAACTGTTCAATAAAAAACTGCTCGGATGAAGCCCTTCCCGGTCATTTTTTTTTCTGATTTCTTTAAGAATACCATTAAAAGCACGTTCTAATCACATTTAGCGGCTCGGATCATTGAAATTCGATCAGGACGCTATTTAACGAAGTTTTTAACGAAATCCGTTAATCATTTGGACGGAAGGAGGCGTTTTAATTAACAGAAGATAACGTTGGATGTAAAATTGTTTTTTTTGAAAATTTGGGAGTCTATAGAAATTTAGAGTAAAGGTTGCGGGATATTTTGAATTTTTTCCTTTAATTGATGTATGTAAGAAGAATGACCTGTCTAAATATTTGTGGAAACATGAGCTTTAATTCGTTTAGTTTAGCGGAAATGCACCGTCAGTTTATTATGTTTCCAAATCTGAATTAGTAACTTTGATTTTTCTTCCTTTTCTTTTTGTAGGCAAAAAAGAGAAAGTTCTGGTGAAGCTTTGTGGCTCAACTGTTTTGTTGAAAGAGGGAAAAATGGGGGGTTTTTTTTTTGAGATGGAAATGTTAATCCAACGAAGTTCGTCTAAACTTAATCATCAGATATTTAGGATCCGTTCCGCTAAGGTTCTTATTTTTTAAGTACTTATTTCTCGTTTTACGAGACAAGTCATTTTCTCACAATACATCATCTTTAATTCAAAAAATAGTTATTTATTGTTGTTTCTATTTTTCAAAGGTGATAAGTACTTAATATCATGTTGAAAGTTTATGTAGGTTCACATTCATTTCTCCCTTGTCAATATCGAAAATGCTATAGCCACCGACATTGCATCGACGGCCGCGCGTAGCCCACTACCGTCCCGCACGGAAGCCGTTCAATGATTTTAAAAAAAAAAAAACCAAGTGGACTTGTGAAAAATCGAGTATAGATGTTCGATCCAATCTTCCCATTTTTTATTCAGATTACAGGGATCTGTAATCATTCTATAACCACAAACCCTCCCACATTCACCATAGGTCCCACACACACTACATGCCTCCAGTATGTGTGAGACCCATAGTAAATATGAAAGAATTTGTATATATGTTTGCGTAAAGTGTTTGTGGTGCTACATCCTACATGCAGGGAAGAAAAAAAAACACTTGCCCGTGTGGTTCTCGCCGGGGGATATCACAAGTGCCTGGCATGCTTGCCATAGTCAAATTTTTACAATTTCACATTTAAGACAAGTAGTATTTTTATATTCTGATGACATATATTCAACCCAACTACTAAAATCAAACTTTTCCACAAACCTAATGCATACATCATTTGCAAACGAAGGTACATGAAACCACCTCAAAGGGAATTTTCCATGATGGATATCATTATTCCGCAAATCATCAGCCAAGTACTAGTACCTCGCAATTGAACTCAAAACGACGTTGTTTTTGGGTTGCTATTGTACAGTGATCTTCACTCGTTTGTTTTGGCTTCTTTGGATCCTTCTGCGCACCTTCTTTGTTAAAGTTGTACCTGGTCTGCTGATTAAAAAATTATAATAATATCGT
Organism: Rhododendron vialii; assembly: GCF_030253575.1. Lineage (NCBI taxonomy): Eukaryota > Viridiplantae > Streptophyta > Magnoliopsida > Ericales > Ericaceae > Rhododendron > Rhododendron vialii. The sequence continues at coordinate 5,956,573 of NC_080566.1, forward strand.
GCCTGGAATGCCATTGTCAAATTTTTAGTACAATTTTCCATTTATAAGACCAATCACCCATGGAAATAAAAGGTATCTAGATTATGGATCAGACCACGACTATTGACCAGAGTAGAAAGCCAATTGCAGTCCATATGCTACGTTCCCCTAGTCTCTCTCAAACAGTACCAAAAATTAAGTTTCTATTTCAATTAGGGAAAATTTCAAAAAAGCCCTTGAACTTTCTGACAACTTGTAAAAAAACACCTGGACTTTCACTATTAACAAAAAAACACCTAAACTTGGACTTTCACTATTAACAAAAAAACACCTAAACTTAGCATTCCGTCAGCAATTAAACCCCTGCCGTCCAATTCCGTCAATTTTTAACGGATGGAGCTAACGGAAGGTGTTAACTTTTTATTTTTTTACTTTTTACATTCAAAAATTACTTTTAACTCTTTCTTTTTTTATTGGTAAATAAATATGCAATTAAGTTCTTTTTTTTCTTATTATTTATCGAAAATTACTTTAACCCTATTTTTTATTTTCAAATTTTACCTTTAAACCCCCCCCCCCCCCTTTTTTTTCTTATTAGAATTGACTCCACACCACCAATTAACCCCACAACCAACCGCCAAAGCCTTAGCCACAATTTCAGAAATTCAAAAGTTCTTTTAACCTCCTCTTTGTAACATTTTCTTTTTTTTACTACTTTTACTTCCAAAAATTACTTTTAACTCATTCTTTTTTTTAGTCATAAATAAATATGCAATAAATAGTAAAAATGGGTTAAAGTTATTATTATAAATAGTAAAGATTAGAGTTAAAGTAATTTTTGATAAATAGTAAGAAAAAAAACTTTATTTCATATTTATTTACTACTAAAAATAAAGAGTTAAAAGTAATTTTGGAAGTAAAAAATATAAAAAACAAGAATGCTAAAAAAAAGAGTAATTTCGAATTTCTAAAATTAGAGCTGGAGCTTTGGCAGTTGATTGGTGGAGTGGAGTTAAAGTTCTAAAAGAGAGAGAGAGAGAGAGAGAGAGAGAGAGAGAGAGAGAGATGTAAAATTTGAAAGTAACAAAAAAGATGGTGATTAAAGTTATTTTTGTAAATAGTAAAAAATAGAGTTAAAGTAATTTTTGATAAATAGTAAGAAAAAAAAAGAATTTTATTGCATATTTATTTACCAATAAAAAAAAGAAAGAGTTAAAAGTAATTTTTGAATGTAAAAAGTAAAAAAAAATAAAAAGTTAACGCCTTCCGTTAGCTCCATCCGTTAAAAATTGACAGAATTGGACGGCAGAGGTTTAATTGCTGACGGAATGCTAAGTTTAGGTGTTTTTTTGTTAATAGTGAAAGTTCAGGTGTTTTTTTGCAAGTTGTCAGAAAGTTCAGGGGCTTTTTTTGAAATTTTCCCTTTCAATTATCATCTCCCCTTTCATGCCATCTTCACTCCATCTTCCTTCATCATCTTTTCCCAACTGCAATTCACTGCAGTCCTTCCAGTAACTCAACCACATCATTCTCCTTATAGGGTCCCAAAGGTACTCATAAATATGTCAACTAGCAACGGACACAATCAATCCGGGGAATTGTGCCGTCGCTATCCACTTGCTGAGATACAATGGGCGACCCACAACTTCGATGATGCTTTGCTCATCGGGAAAGGCGGATTTGGTAAGGTGTATAAAGGGTTCATGAACTATGGAGCTACCGTCGTTGCCATTAAGCGGCTGAATACGGAGTCCAAGCAAGGGGCACAAGAGTTTTGGTCAGAGATCAAGACGCTTTCCATGCTCCAGCACCCTCATCTCGTCACACTGATTGGCTACTCTGATGACTGCGAGGAGATGATACTTGTTTATGAATACATGGCCAATGGGACCCTCGCGGATCATCTCTACAAAACCCCTGGACAAGGAAACACCGATACTCATCATCTCACTTGGAAGCAAAGGCTTCAAATTTGCATCAATGCTGCTCGCGGACTGGACTACCTTCATAACACTGAGCAGGGTATTATACACAGGGATGTCAAGACTACCAACATTCTCTTAGACGAAAACTGGGTCGCTAAGATTGCAGATTTTGGGTTGTCCAAAATGGGCACCGCGCAAACCCACGTTAGCACAGATGTTAAAGGCACGTTCGGTTATTTGGATCCAGAGTACTTCTTGACTCGTAGACTAACCAAGAAGTCGGATGTGTATGCCTTCGGTGTGGTGTTATTTGAAGTATTATGTGCAAGGCCGCCAGTGGATATCAGAATTGACAACAACGAGGGGGAACACAGTTTACCCTTCTGGGCTCAACATTGCATGAAGAAGGGAATGCTTGATCAGATCATCGATCCCAATTTAAGGGGGCAAATAGCACCAAAGTGTCTGAAGCTATTTGCGGAAGTTGCTAGCAAATGTTTGCACAAAAATCCACAAGGAAGGCCTATGATGGCTGAAGTGGAAGGGAGCCTCAAGCACATATTGATATCATATGGCAACATACCAAAGTCCACAAAAAGTGTCAGCAAGGTTATTATGGGTTTTGCACGCGTACCATCTCAAGGTATAGTTTTGGTGAAAAAGATGTTGAATAACCATATCATCTCCAGGTATGGCTCTGAGAATGGATTTATGAGGAAGTTGCAGAGGGACCCATTTGAGCTCACTCCTGCTCGGCTATGCCGACATTTTAAGCTGGCAAAAATTCAAGCTGCAACAAACAATTTCCATGAGAATCTGTTGATTGGAGATGTTGGTTATACCAAAGTCTATAGAGGGCTTATTGACAGGGGAAATACAGAGGTGGCGATTAAACGGTGGAAAGAAGGGAAATCAAGAGAAAGGAACCTAGACCAGTTTACAGCTGAGATCCAGGTGCAATCCCAGCTCCACCACCTTCACATCGCCCCTTTAGTTGGATATTGCACTGACAAACATGAATTGATTCTTGTGTATGAGTGCATGGTCAACAAATCTCTCTACCATAATCTCTATGGGCCGAATCACAGTCCTCTTCCATGGAAAAAACGTCTTGAGATCTGCATAGGTGCAGCACGAGGACTGCAATACCTACGGACAGGTACGAAACAGACAATTGTTCACCACAACCTAAAGCCAACCAGTATTCTCTTGGACGAGAATTGGGCTGCCAAACTTTCAAGTTTAGAGTTTTCCGTTGTGCTACCCACCAACGGATTGACTGCTACCTGCAGTACCTTTGTCGCTGGCAATGTGGGGTACATGGATCCAGAGTACCTTGCAAGTTCAAAATTAACTGTAAAATCCGATGTGTACTCATTCGGGGTCATCTTACTGGAAGTCCTATGTGGTAGGAAAACAATGGTTATCACAAGGGATGAGGCTGAGGCAAATTTAGTCCATTGGTTCAAAACTAATGTTCAAATGGGTACCGTTGATCAGATCATTGATCCAGTCCTAGTTGATACAATAGCACCTGAATGTTTAAAGGAATATGTCCTGATTGCAGAAAATTGCGTGCAAGGTGAGGGGATTGAACGTCCATCAATGGATGCTGTAGTAGGTAGCCTGTGGTGTGCACTGCAGCTGCAGGAGGCTTGGCTAAACAAGTCCCATGAGGCCATCCCTCGTTCTCAGAATCAGTTCTCTAATGATAGCGCAATTGTTGACATCCCTGGTAAAGGAGGTAGCAGTGGGATGAGTTTTCCGAGTTTGGAAGATTCCACGTATTTTTCAGGTAACCTAGCACGATAGCACAAGATTGATATTAACATAAAAATTTGCTGTAATGGAGTCGCTTTAATCAGCAAGTTCTTATAGCACTGTTGCAAAATCCTCCAATAAATGTCCATTTATTTACGTAGACAATTGAACCATTCAAGCGTTCTTGGTATGTATTGGTTTCTATTTATGGGAAGTTCTTCTCTTGCTTCTATGGATTTACAAGGGTGTACTATAGGTCCCCTCTATTGGTTTGCTTTGGTTCTTACTGAATTAACTTACCCGAACGGATCAAAAAAATAAATAAATAACTAACCCGAAAGAAGTTCTTGAGAAGACAACCTCAAGACTAAGAAATACATTGAACCATAGAAACTAATTTCAAGCTAAGTTGATAAGATTTCTTTTTTCTACGCTTCGCATGATCGTAGAATAAAAGATTTTCGTCCATAGGTTCTTTACTTTAATGGCATTAAACTCTTTTTGTACTCCTCGCATCCCAAAATGGATTACCGTTTTAGGGATTCTAAAAATTTTAGGAGACATCATTACATTTTTTAAGTTATACTCCTAACTTTAAGAAAATACCCCTGAATCATTACTCATTTTGTCCTTTTGATTAATAACTTAGTTAGTGAGCGAAGGTGGAAAACCAATGGTTTTGTGCCTTGTATTCTTCAAAATCGACAAAGAATTTGGGACAGCAAAAAGAGTCCAAATGGTCATCCATTTTGAGACAGAGGGATTATTTTAAGTTCGGTGTTAAATTGTTATTTGATGCTGAACTCTTAATTGTCCACACGGACCACGCCTTTTAGCTATTTCCTTTATTTGAAGTGTAATCATTATGTGTATCCTTCAAACTATAAAGATATAATTGTTATAGTTGTACCCAACCTACCTATACTAGGTTTTGCTGTATCGAGTACAGGTTTTGCCGTACTGACATAACCGTACACGTGCTTCTCAGGTTGTGAGAGGTGACAATGAAGCGCAAGCATCGAACCAATCTGATTCAGAGATCTGCTAAAACACAACCCATGAACAAGAAGTGTCCTTTATTGCCTCTTTCATAGCCATACAATAAAGCATAATGTTGATTAAATCTCCTCTTTCTATTCATAGAAGAAACCCACTCAATATGCATTCAGATGTGCTAATTCCTATCTCCATTATTTCAATATTAAATTCCCAAGTTTGAACAAACACAAAGCATATTGGGCTCTCCTCCCCATGTGGGAGGCCAGGTTCGAGCCACGTCGTTGGCATTTGGGATTCAGGGCTACAAATAGCCTCTAAAACCCCTTGTGAACTAACCTACTAACACCCCGCTAATGTATACAATATTGGAAAAAAAAAAAAAAAGAAAGAAAGAAAGAAAGAACAAACAGAATGGATACCTTCAGGCCACTGTCAGAGCAGAACAAATGGAATGCCTCCACTATGTCGCAGTGGATACCTTCAGACACTAATCCAATGGAAACAATTGCTCCCAAACACATCCACCAAATACTTGTTGAGGTGTGAATTCAGTTTTGGGCACCTTGTCCGGACAGGGGTCACAACCGTCTAGATGCTTGGCTGCAGAAAGTTCGCAGTATTTTGCGTCCGCACGGCCAAGCACCCACGTAGTAAACCCTATTATGCAAATGTTATTTTGTTTTCAGGGTTAAGAAGCCAAGACAGACTTTAGATGGAACGACCATTTTTGTTGTTGAGAGAGAAAGTTATTTGTACTCCATTGGGTACAATATGGTGAACTGGTGTGACTCCCTGGAGCAGACACAACGTCGAACCTCGTATATCTGTGTATCCTATCTTTCTTCAATCGTTTTTCGTCCTTGTGTGGTTTTTGTGATTCCTAGTTTCCAAGATCCTTAGGGTTTGTTCATTGAACACGTTGTCGAAATCCAAACTATACTCTGTCGACACTTTTCTTTCCAATTTCAAAAACTGCCTAATTTAGTGGGACTAAGTCGACACATTGGTTGAACTAATCATAACAAAAATAAATGCAATGAAAGTACCAAAAAAGATTAAAAAACACTAACATTCACAGCATGGAACGGATTGGAAAAAGAAAATTACCAAAAATATCTTCTTCTCTTTAAGCTATTGAAACACCACATCTCATTGAAGCTTTTCGTCGAGTAGGTTGGGAACAACTATGGAGAAGAACACCGTATAAACAGGAAGGTCTTTTATGTGAGCCGTTGCAAAGTGTCGGTTTTGGGTTTCAGAGGGTGTTCCGGTTTCCGGAAAAAAGAACTTTTTGAAAAAGAAGGCAATTTCAAGCTCAAAAATCATGTATTTACGCAAATAATTTTTCTACCAATATGGATTTTGTTTGATAAATCTCATTAAGATCTTTTAAACGGTGTAAAAAAAATTGAAAAAATATTTTTCATTTTCATTATATTTGAGTCTGAAATTACCTTCGTTTAAAAAAAAAGAGTTTTTTTTTGTAAAAGTGGAACACCCTCGGTTCGTTTAAAAAAAAAGAGTTTTTTTTGTAAAAGTGGAACACCCTCGGTTATGTGTCGCTTAACGGCTTTTTAAGGCACACATAAATATGTTCTACACTTCTAATTGTGGCATAAGATCCACGTTCGATCTACATAGGACGTTGAGTAACCAAGCTAGGTAAAGTTGGTTGTCTCATGTCCCTCACCTCCGCCCAATGGATGCTTGAGATCGAGCCCCTCGAGAGACGAGTTTGGAGTTCAGGTTTATGTACATCCCCTCGTATATAAAGCATTACAAAAAAAATCTACATAGGACGTTACCGATACATTTGTGTTCGGTGAACTTGTCCAGATAACACTTTATTTGGCAAGGGTTCAAACCTTAATCCACGATAACTCATAACTTAATGAAAAAAAATTCTAAGTCAAACACAAATTTTGAATCTCAATAACCCACAAATACTTATACACAACCACATGTTGGGTTTTGCCCATGTGATATTGAAAAAGAAAAAGGAAATAATTATGGTTAGTTTGTTTTTTAATTGGTTCGGTGGTGCAGCAGTGAAACGGGTTGGCTGTTTGGCTCTAGAATCCTCTCTTTAATTAGCCGGCTGTGCTTGGAAAGTCCCAAGGAGCATTTGTGGCTAGTTCAAGATATATCTCGGCAGATGAAGAGGCGTGTGCCAGCCTTTGTCAAGCCTATTAATAGGCTTAGGGCTCGTTCCAGAACCGAAATAAGAACTTATTTTTTGTCTAATAAGAAGCCTTGTTCCGGAAAATAAGAAGGTTGGTACTTATTTTGGAAGAATTTATATAGGTACCGACCAGTCGGGGATGGAAATCGTACTGACGGCCGCTCCGGGCCGTCTCCGGCCACCGGAAGGCCGATCCGAGCCGTCCAAAAATTCAAAAAAAAAAACCGGGGGGCTAGCGCGGGAATTAACGGCATCTGAGGTGTGTAGGGTGCTTGATCCGAGTACCCATTTTTCGTGTGAAATCATATACACGAAAAAGGGGTGCTCGGATCAAGCACCCTACACACCTTAGATGCCGTTAATTCCCACGCATGCCCCTCGGGTTTTTTTTTTGAATTTTTGGACGGCTCGGATCGGCCGTCCGGTGACCGGAGACGGCCCGGCGCAGCCGTCGATACGATTTCCCTCCGCCGGAGCCCATTCTCATAACAACAGTCTTATTTTTTGTATAAGGCAACTTCAAGCTCAAAAATCATGTGTTTATGCAAATAATTTTCTTATCACTATGGATCTTGTTTGATAGATCTCATTGAGATCTTTAATACGGTACAAAAAATTTTGATTTTTTTTTTTCATTTACATTATTTTTGAGTTTGAAAATGTGAAAGGAACTTTTTATTTGGGTTTTGTGGAATGACCCTTCTTATTTTTGAATGAAAAGTTTCAAAATAAGTACGTACTTATTTTTTTAAGAAGGTTTTCGGAATGGAGCCTTACTGTGCCGTGTGTGACAAGTGAGTAAAAAAAGGCAGAGAACCAAGAGAAAAGTCAAGTGTGCTGTGTGAGTGAAAAGAAAAAAAGGCAGAGAGCAAAATTGTGTGAGAATATTGGTGAGTTTGTGGGAGGGATAAAAATACCGAGAGCTTGAGAGCTAGAGTAGGGTATTTTGTATCTCATTGTACTCATTCAATATTAATGGAAGTTGTTCTCTCTCCGTGAACGTACCCGAGTTTGGGGAACCACGTAATCTTGGGTCTCTTTTGTGTGTGATTGTTTTTTCGTTACGCTTCCGTTGTGCGGGTGATCGGGTTTTTTACCCAACACCACATGAGAAGCGGGACAAACACACAAACACACACAGAGTAACATGGGGTATGAGACTCACACACATACTTTTATAATGGAACCCACACGAAATGTGATCGGAAAAAAATTGTCAGTCTAGCGACGGTAATAGGGCGGGTCGGAGACTCGGAGTCATATTTACCGTCTCTCCTGTCCTCGTCCCATTCTTTATCGGGGCAGAGTCGGAGTAGGAAAAATCGGAAAGGTGCCGGAGTCAGAAAATAATTGGGTCCCCATTTACTGTTGTAAATTTTTACGAACTATGTTCTCTTTTTATGGTGTTTTGATTATGTTCTCTTTTTATGGTGTTTTGAAAAAAAAAAACAAGATATTATTGAGGGATGAGAGTTAAAACAAATAGAAAGGAAGAAGGGAAAAACAAAAACAAGATATTATTGAGGGAGGAGAGTTAAAACAAATAGAAAGGAAGAAAACGAAGACATAAAAATAAGTGATTTATTATTGGTATTTTGCTCTATTATATTAAAACAATGAAATCTACATAGACATATACATTCAAAACTATTAATAATTATAATCAGCCGCTTTCTTGTAAAATGTTATGGTCTCCGCGCTCTTACCAGGTTAAACGTCCAGTCTAAAAATTTTACTTCCCATTTTGTGATAATGCCAAAATTCCAGGACATTAAAATCTTGTACACTGCACAGGGTAAGAGCCTTTTATGCATTAGACTTTTGACATTATCATTTTCCGCTTGTGAAAACAGAACACAATTAGTTAGTGCGTCTTTCAACGTTCTACAAATATGATTTGTTAACATACTACATCTTAACAAAAACTATAACATGAACTGTTGGAATTATTGTCATCAATTATGTAAAGTGCAAAAAAAAAAGAGTTTTGAGAAGGGGAGCAGCTCCCATATTTTTCCTGGTATCACCCACCCCGCCATGGGGGGGAGAGAGAGAGAGGTGGGGGTTCCAGTGACGATCACATCAAAATTCGACTCCTCATCAAGGAGTAGCCATCCATCCATATCATCATGATTAAGAGAAAATCTTTTTTACGGAGGTGCTGTAAATAAGTATTTGCAGTACTCAGTCACGACTGTTCAAAAGTGTTTTGGATGGTCAAGATGTTAATAAAACTTTTCCGGAGAAGAGTTAATTGTGACCAGTCATAATTGAAAACGAATCTCAACCATTAATTACACAAATAGACGGTTGAGATTGATCAGTGCCTCCGTAAATAAGACAGTCTCCATGATTAAATAGCTACGCGCGTGAACATATATGGGTCAAGGGAATGGGCCATTGCCCTTAGCTATATTTCCACAGAGAGAAACGTGTAGCCGAAGAAGTTTCTCAGAGATTTCTCCTCGTCTGTTTTTTTGCAGAAGAAACAAACACCACTCTCTCTACACCGCCGTTGTTGACTCTAACCAAATTAAAAGTTTCACATTTTAGGTACTTCAGGAATGTACTTTATTAGGATCCATTTCAGCTAAGCTAAATGGACTACAGGCTAATAGCAATAGTTAAGTAGTTGTTGTTAAATAGTAGTATTTTTGTTTATGTATGTGAGAAGAATGACCTACTTCCGTAAAAACATGAAGTTTCTTTTTAGTTTAGCGGAAATGCACTGCATTTTCTTATGTTTCCAACTCTCAATTTGATCAGATCATTGATCCAGTCCTAGTTGATACAATAGCACCTGAATGTTTAAAGGAATATGTCAATATTGCAGAAAATTGCGTGCAAGGTGAGGGTATTGAACGTCCATAAATGGATGCTGTAGTAGGTAGCCTGTGGTGTGCACTGCAGCTGCAGGAGGCTTGGCTAAACAAGTCCCATGAGGCCATCCCTCGTTCTCAGAACCAGTTCTCTAATGATAGCGTAATTGTTGACATCCCTGGTAAAGGAGGTAGCAGTGGGATGACTTTTCTGAGTTTGGAAGATTCCGCGTATTTTTCAGGTAACCTAGCACGATAGCACAAGATTGAAATTAACATAAAAAATTTCTGTGATGGAGTCGCTTTAATCAGCAAGTTCTTATAGCACGGTTGGAAAATCCTCCAATAAATGCCCATTTATTTACGTAGACAATTGAACCATTCAAGCTTCAGTTCATGGTATCTATTGGTTTTTGTTTATGGGAAGTTCTTCTCTTGCTTCTATGGATTTACAAGGGTGTACTCTAGGTCCCCTCTTTTGGTTTGTTTTGGTTCTTACTGCATTAACTAACCCGGAAGAAGTTCTTGAGAAGACAACCTCAAGACTAAGAAGTACATTGAACCATAGAAACTAATTTGAAGTCGGATGCCGTCATCTCCGGATCGAGCCTCTTCTCGGTGCCTAGTTTTCTCTGTAGTAGCTGTTCAACCCCCCCCCCCCCCCCCCCCCCCCCCGAGGTGCTATGTAGCTGCAATTATTCAATGATGGTTCAACAACGGCTCTTTATTCGACAATGGCTATTTATCTTATTTCCTAGTCTGGCAGGATGCGCCAGGATATTGTTAGTTTTCTTGTCATTTTCCATTCGCTTCATTTACACACAATGCACATTGTTGCATACCTTACTCTTTCATACTCTCCATACGGGTTGTGCATGGTTATCGCACTTTTTCACTCTTCTTTTTTTTCTTTTTCTTTCCTCCTGGGTATGCCCTTTGTAGGTTGTACATTCAGTTAACCTTTTTAAATTTCAAGCTAATATAATTTACCAAAAAAAAAAGATTTCTTTTTTCTACGCTTCACATGATTGTAGAATAAAAGATTTTCGTCCATAGGTTCTTTACTTTAATGGCATTAAACTCTGTTCTTGTACTCCTTGCATCCCAAAATGGATTACCATTTTAGGGATTCTAAAAATTTTAGGAGACATCATTACATTTTTTAAGTTATACTCCTAACTTTAAGGAAATACCCCTGAATCATTACTCATTTTGTCCTTTTGATTAATAACTTAGTTAGTGAGCAAAGGTGGAAAACCAATGGTTTTGTGCCTTGTATTCTTCAAAATCGACAAAGAATTTGGGACGGCAAAAAGAGTCCAAATGGTCATCCATTTTGAGACAGGGATTATTTTAAGTTTGGTGTTAAATTGTTATTTGATGTTGAACTCTTAATCGTCCATGCGGACCACGCCTTTTAGCTATTTCCTTTGTTTGAAGTGTAATCATTACATGTATCCTTCAAACTATAAAGTTGGTTGAGAGTTTAGTTTAGTTTAGTTTTGGTAGTGGGTGGAGAGAGAAATAGAGTAATGATTGAAGATAGAGGTAATGATTGGAGAGAGATAGAGAGAGATGGGAAAGTAATAATTGAAAAAATAGGGTAATGATTGGAGAAAGAAATAGGGTAATGATTGAAAACAAAACTAAAACTAAAACTAAACCACGAACCGAACAAAGCCAATTGTTATAGTTCTACCCAACCTACCTGTACTAGGTTTTGCCGTAACTGAGTACAAGTTTTGCCGTACACGTGCTTCTCAGGTTGTGAGAGGTGACAATGAAGCACAAGCATCGAACCAATCTTATTCAGAGATCTGCTACAACACAACCCATGAACAAGAAGTGTCCTTTATTGCCTCTTTCATAGCCATACAATAAATCATAACGGTTGATTAAATCTCCTCTTTCTATTCATAGAAGAAACCCACTCAATATGCATTCAGATGTGCTAATTCCTATCTCCATTATTTCAATATTAAATTTCCAAGGTTGAACAAACACAAAGCATATTGTGCTCTCCTCCCCATGTGGGAGGCCAGGTTCGAGCCACGTCGTTGGAGTTTGGAATTCAAGGCTACAGATAGCCTCTGAAACCCCTTGTGAACTAACCTACTAACACCCCGCTAACCCCCGCTAATGTATATAATATTGGAAAAAACCAAAATGAAGAACAAACACAATGGATACCTTTAGGCCACTGTCAGAGCAGAACAAATGGAATGCCTCCACTATGTCGCGATGGATACCTTCAGACACTAATCCAATGGAAACAATTGCTCCCAAACACATCAACCAAATACTTGTTGAGGTGTGAAGCCAGTTTTGGGCACCTTGTCTGGACAGGGGTCACAACCGTCTAGATGCTTGGCTGCAGAAAGTTTGCAGTATTTTGCGTCCGCACGGCCAAGCACCCACACAGTAAACTCTATTATGCAAATGTTATTTTGTTTTCAGGGTTAAGAAGCCAAGACAGACTTTAGATGGAACGGCAGTTTTTGTTGTTGAGAGAGAAAGTTATTTGTACTCCATTGGGTACAATATGGTGAACTGGTGCGACTCCATGGAGCAAGCACATTGTCGAACCCCTTATATCTGTGTGTCCTATCTTTCTTCAATCGTTCTTCGTCCTTGTGTGGTTTTTGTGATTCCTAGTTTCCAAGATCCTTAGGGTTTGTTCATTGAACGCATTGTCGAAATCCAAACTATACTCTGTCGACACTTTTCTTTCCAATTTCGAAAACTGCCTAATTTATTGGGACTAAGTCGACACATTGGATGAACTAATCATAACAAAAATAAATGCATGAAAGTACCAAAAAAGATTAAAAACACCAACATTCACAGCATGGAACGGATCGGAAAAAGAAAATTACCAAAAATATCTTCTTCTCTTTAAGCTATTGAAACACCACATCTCATTGAAGCTTTTCGTCAACCAGGTTGTGAACAACTATGGAAAAGAACACCGTATAAACTGGAAGGTCTTTTATGTGAGCCGTTGCAAACATGGAAGCAATTTTCTCGTTATTCTCACAAGCATCGGGTCGATATGGTGGTCGCGAAGAAATCGGCCACAATAACTGGTGCAGTTGGAGGGAGAGAAGGCTTTCAAAGCGTCGGTTTTGGGTTTCAGTTATGTGTCGCTTAACGGCTTTTTAAGGCACACATAAATATGTTCTACACTTCTAATTGTGGCATAAGATCCACGTTTGATCTACATAGGACGTTGAGTAACCAAGCTAGGTAAAGTTGGTTGTCTCATGTCTTTCACTTCCGCCCAGCGGATGCTTGAGATCGAGCCCCTCGAGAGATGAGTTTGGAGTTCAGGTTTACGGATAGATAACACTTTATTTGACGAGAGTTCAAACCTCGATCCACGATAACTCATAACTTAATGAAAAAACATTCTAAATCAAACTCAAATTTTGAATCTCCATATCCCACAAATACTTATACACAACCACATGAGAAGCGGGACATACACACAAACACACACATAGTAACATGGGGTATGAGACTCTCACACATACTTTTATAATGGAACCCGCACCAAATGTGATTGGAAAAAAATTGTCAATCTAGTGATGGTAATAGGGCGGGTCGGAGACTCGGAGTCATATTTACCGTCTCCCCCGTCCTCGTCCCATTCTTTATCGGTGCAGAGTCGGAGTAGGAAAAATCGGAAAGGTGTCGGAGTCAGAAAACAATCAGGTCCCTATTTACCGTGTAAATTTTTACGAACTTTGTTATCTTTTTATGGTGTTTTGAAAACAAAAACAAGATATTATTGAGGGATGAGAGTTAAAACAAATAGAAAGGAAGAAGGGAAAAACAAAAACAAGATATTATTGAGGGAGGAGACAAATACTCCCTCCGTCCCCTTTTAAATGTCCTACTTCGTTATACCTTTCACATCATCATTATAAATTTCACATCAACTTTTTTCTCCACTTTCCCTTCTTACCCATCATCATTACACTTTTTACTCACTGACTTTTCAAAATGGAATCTACTTTTAGGGACAAAATCAACAATGTACCAACTTTTACCTACTAACTTTACCAAATGGACACTTATTAAGGGACAGCCAAAAATGGAATACTGGACTATAATAAGGGGACGGAGGGAGTATAAAGGATGAAAACGATGACATAAAAAACAGTGATTTATTTTTGGTATTTTGCTCTATTATATCAAAGAACCAGCCTACTAGCAAAGCAAATCTGTGCACAGATTGTGCACAGATTTCTATGTGGAGCCCATTACAGGTCCCACACAAGTAATCCGAGCCATTCATTATGTTTAAAAAAAAATTCAGGGGCCTCCGTGAAAAATTAGCTCAATCCGATACCTATAAGTGTTTGATTTAATCATCTAACTTTTCATTCAAGTTTTTAGAGAATGAAAAGTTAGACGATTAAATCAAGTACTTACAGGTATCGGATTGAGCCGACTTTTCGCGAGAGCCCTTGAAAAAATGTTTTAAACATAATGAACGGTTCGGATCACTTGTGTGGGACCCTTAGTGGGCCCCACATAGAAATATGTGCACAATCTGTGCACAGATTTGCTGTGCCAGTCTGTATATCAAAACAATGAAATCTACATAGATATATATACATTCAAAACTATTAATAATTATAATTGGCCGCTTTCTTGTAACATGCTATGGTCTCAGCGCTCTTACCAGGTTAAACGTCTAGTCTAAAAAAATTTACTTCCCATTTTGTGAAGGGTAATGATAATACCAAAACTGTTTTTGTTGGTGCCAAAACTCCGGGGCATTAAAATCTTGTACACTGCACATGGTAAGAGCCTTTTATGCATTAGAGTTTTTGCACAAACAAAAACAGTTTTGGCATTATCATTTCCCGTTTGTAAAAACAGAACACAATTAGTTAGTGTGTCTTTCAACGTTCTACAAATATGATTCGTTAACATACTAGTACTTCTTAACAAAAACTATAACATGAACTGTTGGGATTATTGTCATCAATTATGTAGAGTGCAAAAAAAAATCGAGTTTTGAGAAGGGGAGCAGCTCCCATATTTTTCCTGGTATCACCAACCCCGCCATGGGGTGAGAGAGAGAGAGAGAGAGAGAGAGGGGGGGGGGGGGGGGGGGGGGGGGGGGGGGTCGGGTGGGGTTCCAGTGACGATCACATCAAAATTCCACTCCTCATCAAGGAGTAGCCATCCATCCATATCATCATGATTAAGAGAAAATCTTCTTTACGGAGAATCGGAGATGCTGTAAACAAGTGTTTACAGCACTCAATTGCGACCGTCCAAAAGTGTTTTAGATGGTCAAGATGTTAATAAAACTTTTCCGGAAAAGAGTTAATTGTGACCGGTCGTAATTGAAAATGAATCTCAACCATAAATTACACGAATAGACGATTGAAATTGATTAGTGCTGTCAACAGACTGCTTACAGCGCCTCCGTAAATAAGACAATCCCCATGATTAAATAGCTACACGCGTGAACATCTATGGGTCAAGGGAATGGGCCATTGCCCTTAGCTAGATTTCCACAGAGAGAAACGTGTAGTCGAAGAAGTTTCTCAGCGATTTCTCCTTTTTTTTTTTGCAGAAGAAACAAACAACTCTAACCAAATTAAAAAAAAAGAAGAAGAAGAAGAAGAAGCTTCTCAGAGATTTCTCCTTTTTTTTTTTTTTCCAGAAGAAACAAACACCACTTTCTCTGCACCGCCGTTGTTGACTCTAACCAAATTAAAAGCTTCACATTTTAGGTACTTTAGGAATAAGACTTTATTAGGATGCATTTCCGCTAAGCTAAATGTACTACAGGCTAATAACAATAGTTAAGTAGTTGTTGTTAAATAGTAGTATTTTAGTTTATGTATGTGAAAAGAATGACCTGCTTCCGTGGAAACATGGAGTTTCTTTTTAGTTTAGCGGAAATGCACCGCATTTTCTTATGTTTCCAACTCTCAATTTTAGTTACTTCCATTTTTCTTCCATTTTTTTTTTTTTAGGTTAACCGAGAAAGTTCTGGTGAGATGGAAATGTTAATCCAAGGTATTTCAGGTAAACTTAATCATCAGAGATTTAGTCATTTATTGTTGTTTCTAATTTCTCGAAGTGATACTCAATATCATGTTGAAAAGTTTATGTAGGTTCAAATACATTCCCTCCCCAACCTCCCCTTATCAACCGGCAGTGGCTTCACCGACGGCCGGGCGGGGCCCACGACGGATTCCGCACGAAAAATTCGAGCCATTCAATAATTTTAAAAAAAAATCAACTGAACTTGTGAAAAATCAGCTCAATCCAATATGTGTAGATGTTCGATTCAATCTTTCCATTTTTCATTCAAATTCCATGGATTTGTAATCATTCCAAAATCACAAATCCCACATTCACCATGGGTCCCGCAAAAACTACGCACTCCCAGTGTGTGTGGAACCCATGGTAAATATGAGAGAGTACGTTTGTATATATGTTTGTGTAAAGTGTTTGTGGTGCTAACATTTTTCCAAATGAGAAACTTCTTCACAGCCGTTCGGTGAAGAAGATGTTTATAGCACCCAAAAAACGGCGCCGTTTTGGGCATGAAAAATTTGAAAATAGGTGACATGTTCCCCAAGCCACAGCCACTTAAATATTAAAAAATTAAATGTTTTAATTTTTAATCCGTTTTAAACCAGTGTGAAGATCTTATTTTTCTGATCATTTTATTCTAAAGGGTCATGATTAATTTTTGGCTCTAGGACTTTCGTAATTAAGTATTTGTTTTTCATTTGGTTCTACGCCTATCTTAAGGCTTTCATATGAGAGTCTTAGAGCCAAAATCTAATAATGACCCTTTAGGATAAAATGATCAGAAAAATGAGATCTTCGCACCAATTCAAACGGATTGAAAAATAGAGCATTTAATTTTTTTATTGCTTAGTAAAAAATATGGTTAAAAAATTAAGTGGCCCGATTTTCAATTTGTTTGAATCGGTGCGAAGATATTATTTTTCTGATTATTTTATCCTAAAGGGTCACGATTAGATTTTGGCTCTAACTCTCATATGAGAGCCCTAAGATAATTGTAAAACCAAATGAAAAACAAATACTTAATTATAAATGCTCTAGAGCCAAAAATTAATCATGACCTTTTAGAAAAAAATGATTAGAAAATAAGATTTTCGCACTAGTTCAAACGGATTTAAAATTGAAGCACTTAATTTTTTAATTATACTCCATCCGTCCGGATTTAATTGTCCCTAGTTTTATTCTAACCGGCTAAAAAATGGGTTATATCTTTGAATCCGTAATGAATTTTATATCGAATATGGATCTTGTTTAATAGATCTCGATTAGTTCTATAATATAATATTTTCAAAATCACATAAAACATTATAAATTGAAAGATATAATCGATTGAAAAATGACACGAACTCCAAAAAAGACTATTCAATCCGGATGGAGGGAATGTTTTTTAATATTTAAGCGGCTGTGTCTTGGGGAACGGGTAATCTGTTTTCCAATTTTTCCTACCCAAAACGGCGCCGCTTTTTGGGCGCTGTAAACATTTCTTCTTCACGGAACGGCCGAAGTTTATCTCTTTCCAAATTGCTTTCATGTTAAGATTAAAATACGTACCTTGAAGGATTCATAGTTTAAAATCCATAAACAACTTTGCTAGTACCACACCTAAATACACGCTCACACTCACATGTGATTGAGTGTGTATTTACATGTCGTACTAGAATTATGGATCCGACAAAACCAATTTTCCAAAGGTCAACTTCAACCATCAATCCGGATAAGCCCTTGTCGTGTGGTTCTGGTCGGGGAATATCACAAGTGCCTGGCAATGGCATAGTCAAATTTTTAGTACAATTTTCCACTTATGACAAAACACCCGTGGAAATAAATTTCTACTATTTCAATTATCAGCCCACAGCCATCGACCAGAGTAGAAAGCCAACTGCAGTCCATTTCTTATGTTCCCCCGGTCTCTCTCAAGCACAACCAAATATAAATTTCTTCTTGTTATAAATTGAGACAAATGTAAAAGAAACTTGCAAAACAAATATTCAACACAACATGAATATAAAATAGTTCTTCAAGAACTATTGAATCTGTTCCGAATTTCTTTATTCATATACAATATTTTCATTTATTTATATACGAGATAGGTCCCGAGAATGTTGTAATGAATATTCTAATTTACTTGACCTGACTTATGGAGTAGCTTTTTTGTTCGTATTTAAAGCGGATTCAAAATTCTCTTTCATTCCAAAGACATAACCTGCACCCAGGTGCTTCATATTTGCTCAGAGATTATCTGTCTCTTATTCTCATTCCGTTTCTGTAATTCTGTCTGTTTCTTTTCTTTCTTTCAAATTCGCGTCTATACAAACTACGCCTAAATCCCTTATATAGGCAAAGCGAGAAACATCAAACCCTACACATTGAATGATGTTTCCCAACCTCTTTACTATTACTACAATAAGCATTAATGTGGTTAGCCAATATTGACTTCATAACACTAGTTCAATTATCATCTCCCCTTTTCGTGTTCATCTTCACTTTCCATCTTCCTTCATCGTCTTTTCCCAACTGCAATTCACTGCAGTCTTTCCTGTAACTCAACCGCATCATTCTCCTCATAGGGTCCCAAGACTCATAAACATGTCAACTGGCGACGGAGGCAATCAATCCTGCAGGGAATTCTGTCGTCGCTATTCACTTGCTGAGATACAATGGGCGACCCACAACTTCGATGATGCTTTGCTCATTGGGAAAGGCGGATTTGGTAAGGTGTATAAAGGGTTCATGAACTATGGGTCCTTGCCATCAAGCGGCTGAATACAGAGTCCAAGCAAGGGGCGCAAGAGTTTTGGTCAGAGATCAAGACTCTTTCCATGCTCCGGCACCCTCATCTTGTCACTCTGATTGGCTACTCCGATGACTGGGAGGAGATGATACTTGTTTACGAATACATGGCCAATGGGACGCTCGCGGATCATCTCTACAAAATCCGTGGAAAAGGTAACTCTAATACTCATCATCTCACTTGGAAGGAAAGGCTTCAAATTTGCATCAATGCTGCTCGTGGACTGGACTACCTTCATAACACTGAGCAGGGTGTCATACAGAGGGACGTCAAGACTACAAACATTCTCTTAGACGAAAACTGGGTCGCTAAGATTGCAGATTTTGGGTTGTCCAAAATGGGCACCACGCAAACCCACGTTAGCACGGATGTTAAAGGCACGTTCGGTTATTTGGATCCAGAGTACTACTTGACTCGTAGACTAACCAAGAAGTCGGATGTGTATGCCTTTGGTGTGGTGTTATTTGAAGTGTTATGTGCAAGGCCGCCAGTGGATATGAGAGATGACAACAATGAGGAGGAACGTAGTTTACCCTTATGGGCTCAACAGTGCATCAAGAAGGGAATGCTTGATCAGATCATCGATCCCTACTTAAGGGGGCAAATACCACCAAAGTGTCTGAAGCTATTTGTGAAAGTTGCTAACAAATGTTTGCACAAACATCCACAAGGAAGGCCTACGATGGCTGAAGTGGAAGGCAGGCTCAAGCACATATTGGTATCATATGCCAACATACCGAAGTGTACGAAAAGTGTCTGCAAGGTAATTATGGGTTGTGCATGCGTACCAGCTCACGGTATAGTTTTGGCGATGATGTCAAAGAAGCATAACATCTCAAGGTATGGTTCTGAGAATGAATTTCACAGGCAGTTGCGGAGGGACCCGTTTAAGGTCCCTGCTGCTCGGCTATACCGACGTTTCAAGCTGGCATAAATTCAAGCCGCAACAAACAATTTCCATGAGAATCTGGTGATTGGAGATGTTGGTTATACCAGAGTCTTTAGAGGCCTTATTGACAGGGGAAATACTGAGGTGGCGATTAGACGGTGGAAAGAAGGGAAATCAAGAGAAAGGAACCTGGACCAGTTTACAGCTGAGATCCACGTGCAATCCCAGCTCCGTCACCATCACATCATCCCTTTAGCTGGATATTGCAATGACAAAAACGAATTGATACTTGTGTATGAGTACATGGTCAACAAATCTCTCCACCATCATTTGTATGGACTCAATCATGGTTCTCTTCCATGGGAAAAGCGTCTTGAGATCTGCATAGGTGCGGCACGAGGACTGCAATACCTACACACGGGTACCAAACAGACAATCATTCACCACAACCTAAAGCCAACCAGTATTCTGTTGGACGAGAACTGGGCTGCCAAACTTTCAAGTTTAGAGTTTTCCATTGTGCTACGTACCAACGGATCAACCGCTACCTGTAGTACTTTTGTTGCTGGCAATGTGGGATACATGGATCCAGAGTTCCTTGCAAGTTCAAAATTAACTATAAAAACCGATGTGTACTCATTCGGGGTCATCTTACTGAAAGTCCTCTGTGGTAGGAAGACAATGGTTATCACAAGGGATGAGGACCATGAGGCCGAGGTAAATTTAGTCCATTGGTTCAAAACTAATGTTCAAATGGGTACCATTGATAGGATCATTGATCCGGTCCTAGTTGATACAATAGCACCTGAATGTTTGAAGGAATATGTCATGATTTCAGAAACTTACTTGCTTGGAGAGGGGATTGAACGTCCATCGATGGATGCTGTGGTAGGTAGCCTGTGGTGTGCACTGCAGCTGCAGGAGGCTTGGCTAAACAAGCCCCATGAGGCCATCCCTCGTTCTCACAACCAGGTCTCTGATGGTAGTGTAATAGTTGACATCCCTAGTAAAGGAGGTAGCAGTGGGATGATTTTCACGAGTTTGGAAGATTCCACGTATCTTTCAGGTAATCTAGCACGGTAGCACAAGATTGATGTTAGCATAAAAATTTGCTGTAATCGAGTGGCTTTAATCAGCATGTCCTTATAGCACGGTTGCAATATCCTCCAATAAATGCCCATTTATTTACATAGACAATTGAACCATTCAAGCTTCAGTTCATGGTATGTATTGGTTTTTGTTTATGAAAGTTCTTCTCTTGCTTCTATAGATTTACAAGGGTGTACTCTAGGTCCCCTCTTTTGGTTTGCTTTGGTTCTTACTGCATTAACTAACCTGAAAGAAGTTCTTGAGAAGACAACCTCAAGACTAAGAAGTAGATTGAACCATGGAAACTAATTTGAAGCTAAGTTGATAAGATTTCTTTTTTCTATGCTTCGCATGATTGTAGAATAAAAGATTTTTGTCCATAGCTTCTAAACTAATTACCATTTTAGGGATTCTAAAAATTTTAGGAGACATAAATATCATTACATTTTTTAAGTTATAACTTTAAGAAAATACCCCTAAATCATTACTCATTTTGTCCTTTTGATTTAATAATTTGCGTGAGACAACAGCAAAGGTGGAGAACCAATGGTTTTGTGCCTTGTACTTTTCAAAATGGACAAAGAATTTGGGACAGCAAAAAGAGTCCAAATGCTCATCCATTTTGGGACAGAGGGAGCATTTTAAGTTTGGTATTAAATTGTTATTTGATGTTGAACACTTAATTGTCCACGCTGACCACGCCTTTTAGCTATTTCCTTTATTTGAAGTGTATCATTAAGTGTACCCTTCAAATTATAAAGATATAAATGGTTAGGGCTTTTTACCTCCAGGTCCAGAAAAATAGAAAGTAATTCCCATCAGGTCTCCTCTAATTGTTATTGTTGTAAAAATCTAGAGGTAAAAAATTCTAATTGTTATTGTTGTACCCAACCTACCTGTACTAGGTTTTGCCATATCGATATACCCATACACGTGCTTCTTAGGTTGTGAGAGGCGACCAAGCATTAAACCAATGTTATTCAGAGATCTGCCACAACACAACCCATGAACAAGAAGTGCCCTCTATTGCCTCTTTCATTGCCATATATTAAATAAACGTTGATTAAATCTCCTCTTTCAATTCATAGAAGAAACCCAACCAATATGCATTCAGATGTGCTAATTCCTATCTCCATTATTTCAATGTTAAATTCCCAAGTTTGAACAAACACAATGCATGCATATTGCCATATTGGACTCTAGACCAATTGGCATCTCCTGGTCCTCCCCGTGTGGGAGGCCAGGGTTCGAGCCCCGTCGTGGGTGTTTGGGATTTAGGGCCATGGATAGCCTTTGAAATCCCTTGTGAACTAACCTACTAACACCATGCTAACCCCCGCTGATTTATACAATATTGGTACAAAAAAAATGAAGAACAAACACAATGCATTACATTCAGGCCACTGAGGCATCAGAGCAGAAAAAATAGAATGCCTCCATTATGTCACGATGAATTGCTGACACTAATCCAACGGAAACAATTGCTCCCAAAGACATCCACCTAATACTTGTTAAGGTGTGAAGCCAGTTTTGGGCAACCTTGTCCGGACAGGGGTCACAACTGTCTAGATGCTTGGCTGCAGAAAGTTTGCAGTATTTTGCATCCGCACGGTCAGGCACCCGTACAGTAAACTCTATTATGCAAATGTTATTAGTCAAGACAGACTTTAGGCGGAACGGATGTAGTTGTTGAGAGAGAAAGTCATTTCTACTCCATTGGTTCAATATAGAGAACTGGTTTGACTCCCTGGAGCAGACACACTTTTCGAACCTCGTATATCTGTGAGTCCTATCTTTCTTCAATCGTTCTTCGTACTTGTGTGGTTTTTGTGATTCCTAGTTTCCAAGATCCGTAGGGTTTGTTGATTGAACGCGTTGTCTAAATCCAAACTATACTCTCTCTGACACTTTTCTTTCCAATTTCGAAAACTGCCTAATTTAGTGGGACTAATTCGACACATTGGATGAAGTAATCAAAACAAAAATAAATGCATGAAAGTACCAAAACAGATTTAAAAACACCAACATTCACATCACGGATCGGATTGGAAAAAGAAAATTACCAAATATCTTCTTCTCTTTAAGCTATTGAAACACCATATCTCATTGAAGCTTTTCATCGAGCAGATTGTGAACAACAATGGAGAGCACCGTATAAACTGGGGGGTCTTTATGCGAGCTGTTGCAAACATGGAAACTATTTTCTCTTCTTTTTTTTTAGCACAAGCGTCGGTTCGTTGTGGTGATCGGAAGAAATCGGCGACCATAACTAGATTCGGTTGAAGGAAAAAGGAAAAAAGAAAACATGGATGCTGTGGAGTTGTAGGGAGGGAAGGCTTGAGTTCAAAGTGTCGGTTTTGGGTTTTCAGTTATGTGTAGCTCAACGGGTTTTTTCAAGGGACCACATAAATATGTTCTGATTGTGGGACAAGATGCATGGTGATCTTATATAAGACGGTTTCCGATACATTTGTGTTCCGCGAACTTGCCAGCCCTTCATTGGGCGAGGGTTTAAATCTCATTCCCACTAAGTTTTTCTTTCCACAATATAGTTAAATAAATTCTAAATTACCCGATTTAAACACACAAATGCTTGCACACAACCACATGAGAGGCAATACCTACACACGAACATGAAACACCCACAAATAGTATTGTGCCCATTTGATGTCCGGGAAAAAAAATTATTAGTGGGGCACTCTCTCTAAGCCCAGCTCGGCCTGCCCGCACTTAAGAAGATTGGCTGCAATATGAGCGGTACCAACCACCCTACCCTACCCCTTATGAGTGATCGTTCGTTCTACAGCCGCGTGAAAAGAAACTGCAGTGATCTTGAATAGGGATCCTACACTGATAGAATACCCATAAAAATACCACTAGGTGCTCGTGTTATTTTGTATTCGGTAAAAATCTTGGCTAATAGACCCATATATCATGGAACAAATAGGATGGGTAGGCCCAACCATGCGCCACAACACTACACACGTTGTTAGGATCGAAGCACGCACACACGATTTACGAGTATAAAACACTAAAGTAATCGACACAGCAATATACGTATTATGGCTTGAATACTCATAATACCCTTATAATACCGTACCATACCGCGGGGGTGGTGTGGGGTAGATCTCCACACCCCCCCTAAATTACGGAACGCCTAGGCCTTCGGCCCAGTCTAGTTTTGATCCATGATGGGCCAATTGCTTTGCTCCGTTCCGCTTTGTTGCGCTTCGCTTCGCTTCACTCCACTACGCTCGCAACTGACTTTTATTGTAGAACTTTTCGGTATCTCTCATAATATGAGCCACAAGCTCTAACACACGTGTAGACGTGAACCCTTGATTAATTATTTCGGTACATTAATTCAGAGATTCATGTTGGAAATAATAACAAATCAACATTGCTTTCTCGATCTCTTTATTATATGAGGTTTCTCCGCTTTTGGCCCAGACCCCATCTGCTTATTGGATCAAGGTGGAGAGGTTAGAACTAGAGTTCAGGATACACGCGAGGCGTGTGTGATTTTAAGTAAATTGGATGACATATATCATGTTTCCCTTGTTTGCCATAATTCCTCGCATCCATCTCTCCGGGAAAAAAATATGGGGTGCAAGTTCAATAGAATTTGGCAACCGAAGCTATTGGGTTTGCCTGGTTTTGATTGAAATAGTAATCATAATAACCCATTTCCATTACCGGATGCTAGAAGTAATACGTAGTACCAATAATTCCGAAAATAAAAAACGTAAGGCAACTCCGTAACAATAACAATACCAACGACAATAACAATAATGCTAGAGACAGAATACTCCACCATAACACTAACCACATCCGCTTACGTGGCACTACATGATCGGAAATGAGAGAACAACTACTTTGCAACCACCATAAATGCAGCAGTTTCACAAGGACGGGTGTAATTGGTGTTGTAGTAGAGTGTCGTTTCCCAACCATCATTGGCATGCAGTGCAACGTAGGCGGGTGTAGTTGGTGTTGTGTCCTATCCAGCATTGTTGGCTCCATAACTGCTGCTGGTCGTATCAGAAATAACCCGGGGGAGATGCTATGCACACCCAAACCGTTGATCTCGGCAAAATCAATAATTGAGATATGTTTTTTTACTAACTTGGAGCCGTAATAAATATCTTTTATCAATAAAAATTTGTTTTTATCTGTACCATTAATAGCCGAAATCAATGGTCCGAAATCCGAATGCCATAACACGATCCCCAGTTCCGAACTGAGTGTTCACATAACTACATAAATATAGATATATTTTTCCTGGCATCACTAATCCCGCCATGGCGGAGAGAGAGAGAGAGAGAGAGAGAGAGAGAGAGGCGGGGGGGGGGGGGGGGGGGGGGGGAGTGTGGAATTAGCCATCCGTCCATATCATGGTTAATAGCTAGCTACGTGAACATGGGTCAAGGGAATGGGCCACCGACACTAAAGAACGAAGAGATTAAATTCGAAGAAGTTTCTCTGAGATTTCATTCCGCATGGAACATACACTCTCTCTACTCCGCCATTCTTGACTCTGGAACAACGACCTCGTCGTCCATGTCTTCTCCGCGTCCACCCTGGAACAAGTACAAGTGGAAGTGGCAACAGCAAAAACACATCATATACAAAAAGAAAAATTATGGAGAACCCTCTGCTTCCAATAGAGTAGTAGTTAACTTTCCAATTTTTGAGGTACTTTTTATAGACAGACATTGGCGATTTTCTTCTGTTTCTAATTCTAAATTAACTTAGATTTTTCGTCGTTTTGTTTTTGTAGGAAAATCAAAATAGCGATGGTGAAAGCTTTGTGGCTGAACTGCTTCGTTGAAAAGAGGAGAAAAAGGGTTTTTTGTTCCCCTATGGAATGTTAATTGAAGGAATTTCAGGTAAATTTAAGCATCAGATAATTTGTCATTCTTTGTTGTTTCCATTTTTTTTAAAGTGAAAGTTGCATGTTGGAAAGTTTATGTAGGTTCAAGTTTATTGCCCCCCCTTTTGCTCAATTAAAGTTTGTGATCTAGTATAATAGATAGCTAGATGGACCGAGACGCGGATGAGCCCAAACGACCACTCTACCCTAGTTTCAAATTTCTAAAAGAGAATTTCAGTAGGCTTTTCTCAAAAACTTTGAAATTATATAACTTCGTTTGCCCAACATATTTTTGGAACAATCTTACACCAGCCTAACCAAGAGTTTTTTGAAAAAGTATCCTATTTGTAGCAAGAAATGGTTGTATTTTTTTGAAATCATATTCAGCATTTGAAAGTGGTGATAGGGCTGCACAAGATTGTATGCAGTCATAATTATAGATGATCATCTGTTAGTAATTGAATAGGTTTGATCGAAAATACATATGATAATCTTCTTAGCAAGAGTTTGTACTCGCAAAATCATTTCCATTCATATATTTATTATTATTTTTTTATAACGTTTGCCCACCCAAGCATACAACCCTGAACCCCGCATCCATCCCCGAAAGAAATCTTTAGCCATAGTCGTCGGGTTATCAACTTCTGTCTCTCTTTTTTGGTGGGTTTCTTGAACGGGTTTGGGGCTGTTCCTGCGGCAGAATGGTGCTGGGCATCAAAACTGAGTTCTATGCATATCATATGTTTTGATGCGTAGCACAGTGCTTTCACAGCACCGTCGCCAGTTATGGATTCTGGATAGTGGCACAGATTTTGCTCTGTCACAGAGTCAAAATAGTCGAATGGGAAAATTCTTATGCATCAAAACCTTCACCCGAGCCTCTAATTTCGTTGATTAGGATCTTCTTTCTGAATTGTGCCTATATATCCTTGGAGGACATATGAATGTCCTGTTTTCAATGTATAATGTTGTGACTCATGACCCCTTCTTGATCACCGCAGTGCTAAATTTGATCTCATGCAGTCAAAGCTAAAAAGCATGAGCCTTTCTTGGCCGGTATCATTTCTCGTTTCTTGTTTTTGTGGTTTCTTGTAACGGGTTTGGACTTTGGAATCAATGTCCAGTGTTGTGACAGGTGACAACACAGTGTTGTGTGTCAAATGTTTGTTTTACTCCAAAACGAGTGTTTTATCACATCATAATGAGGACTTTGCTCTGATGCACGTCATGTGTTTTCATGCTTCAAGATGAGGAAATAGTTTGATGCGTTTGGGATGCTATCACAGCACCCATCCTGTGGCTATCGATGGCAAGTGATGGATTGGATTTGGGGATATTGCGATAGATTGTGCTATGTCTTGGACTGACGACCATGAATGGAAAACCCATGAGCTGAAACTCCTTTTGAGTATCTCTTATTCTGTTGATCCAACGCCATATGGTCCATACCTTACGTTAGGATGTTTCTTTCCCGGTTCCTCTATAAATTTCTTAGCCAACCAAGCCCAAATTTCACCCGCCTCTACTTCTTCCCAGCCTCATATCGGCCTTGAAAGTTGGACGCTTCCCTGAGGGTCCATGTTTTGGGCCTAAAATCAAGTGTTAAAGCAACATCTCCCAGTACTACCATATATGTGCTTATGCAGTTAAAAACACAGGCTACAATATCGCGGAATACACATGCTGATTTCATCTTAGTCAGTTACAATTAGTGCTGAGATTCTGCTACTTCACAGCCCCACATAGCTACTTAAGAGCATTACTACTAATTTAATTACAACTGTATTCTGCAAAAATATTTCACTTCAACGTAAAAGAATTCCCATTAGCAACACGAATTTGCTTATGCATTTGCTCCACTCGCAGAACTGTTGTTTCTGAGTTCTTATGGGGTCATGTTGTACATTTGAGTTGGTTTCAAGTTTCAGATCTTCTGATTCTTATCCATATTCATTTTGCTCCAGTCTTTGTCGCGTTCATGTTTTCTTTATCTCAGTTTATCTACCTGTGCAGAGCTTATGTAAGACATAACCATTGGCTGATCGCAGTCCACCATTGCTGACTCTGGGAATGAGTAATCAATCTTCTTCTATCAGGGGCTCACTTTCGTGCCATTGACGAGCAGCTTTTTTACTTCTTCCACCCTTCTATTGTCACAATTACCTGTTCACTTCATTGTGTAACACCGAAAACCATGCTAATGCACCGTTCTCCTATGTCAGCTCTCATATGTCTCCTCTTCTTCCTTCCTAATTTTAGTCTCACGATTGCAGTTAATTTCCCTGCACGTTATGCCCCGATTGATAACTTTGCCATTAACTGTGGTTCTTCGGGCAACTCAACCATGCCAGACGGACGGGTATGGATTGGAGATATTGGTTCAAAATTCTCCCAGTTGCAGCAACACAAAAGTAAATCAGTGACCTCAAAGGCCTTCCGCCAACTCTCTGATATTGTCCATCTTGTTCCATACATGACTGCTCGAATCTCTCGTTCTCAATTCTCCTATACATTTGAAGTCAACCCAGGCCAGAAATTTGTTCGTCTTCACTTCTTTCCAGTGTCATATCCTGGCTTTGAAAGTTCCCAGGCCTTTTTCACTGTAAAGGCTGGTCCTTACACCTTGCTTAGCAACTTCAGTGCTTCACTCACGGCCAGCGCTTTGGGAAAGAAATCTTTTGTTAGAGAATTTTGCTTGAACGTGGTTGAAAATCAAGCATTAACCATAACTTTCTTTCCATATCCTAGTAGTGCTTCTGATGTTGCATATGCTTTTATCAATGGAATTGAGATTGTCTCCATGCCTACTGGTCTTTATTACACCCAAGGCAATGATCCAGGTGCTGTTGTTGTTGGCCAGAACTATCAATTCTATATTGAAAACAACACTGCACTTGAGTTAGTTCAGCGGTTAAATGTCGGTGGGAGCTCAATCTCATCAATTGAAGATACTGGTATGTACCGGGAGTGGTTAGAGGACTCAAATCACCTGATAGAATCAAGTGTTGTACCAATGAGTACTGCCATTCCAGTTGAATACACAAGCATACCCGCATACATAGCACCCCAAAAAGTTTACCAAACAGCCTGGTCAGTGGGTCCAACCAGAAATTCCATCCAGATGAACAATTTTACATGGAAAGTGCCTGTGGATTTGGGATTCATATACCTCATTAGGCTCCATTTCTGTGAGCTTGTGTATGGGATAAAAGATAGAGGCCAGAGGGAGTTCCGTGTCTTCATAAATAAGCAGATAGCTGAGGATTATGCTGATATTATCAAATGGAGTGGTGGAAATGGGATTGCAGTGTACAGGGACTACGTGGCTATGATGGAGGGAGACAGAACGGAGAGTAAGCGCGATTTGCTGATAGCTCTGCAGCCTCACTTCCATAACGCAGACGCGATCTTAAATGGGTTAGAAGTATTCAAGTTGAGCAATCCTGACAACAATCTGGCTGGTCCCAATGCCAAACCTCTGGTGGATGCCAAGACATCCAAGATGCCAAAGCCTCGAAAATTTGCTTCAGCTTTTCACTGGGTCAATGCGATTGTGAACTGTATAGTTGTTCTTATTACTTTTGTCTGCGTCTTTGTTCACCAACTGCGTATTTGGGCAGAAAACTCTAGGGAGACAAACATCTCTCAGTCCTTCCCAAAGGAAACTTGTCGCCGCTTTTCGCTTTCTGAGATGCTATCGGCCACAAGCAACTTTGATGATGCGCTCACCATTGGTCATGGCGGATTTGGTAAGGTGTATAGAGGGCTTATCGATTTAGGGGCCACAACTGTTGCCATAAAACGGCTAAATTCCACATCCAAGCAAGGGGCACATGAATTTTGGACTGAGATTGAAATGCTCTCAGAGCTCCGCCACACTCATCTTGTCTCTCTGATCGGGTACTGCGACGACTGCCAAGAGATGATTCTTGTGTACGAGTATATGGCACATGGAACCCTAGCCGATCACATCTACAAAGTTGGCAGACATCACACGGGAATTTCAAATTTAAGTTGGGAGCAAAGGCTCAATATTTGCATTGGTGCCGCACGTGGTCTGAACTATCTTCATGCGGGTACCCATCAGAGTGTCATACACAGGGATGTGAAAAGCACAAACATTCTGTTGGACCAGAAATGGGTTGCTAAGATTTCAGATTTCGGATTGTCCAAAATGAGCAGCACGACCCATTCTGGAAGCTATGTTAGCACAAACGTAAAAGGCACGTTTGGGTACTTAGATCCGGAGTATTTCTCAACCCGTAGACTGACAAGGAAATCTGATGTATATGCCTTCGGGGTGGTACTATTGGAAGTGCTGTGTGGGAGGCGGGCCGTGGATATGAGACTCGAAGAGGAGCAACACAGCCTAGCCCTATGGGCCCAACATTGCATAAGGGATGGGATAATTCATCAGATCATTGATTCCCATTTGTTGTCACAAATCTCGCCACATTGTCTTAAGTTGTTCGCGGAAGTTGCTATGAAATGCCTACATAGTTACTCAAAGCACCGACCTATCATGGATGATGTGGTGGGGAGCCTTCAGCTTGCACTGGCGGCACAACAGAGCTCAAGTTCTTGTACTGAGGAGGCTATCAACATTGGTGGGGCAGAAATCATGCAAATAACTGGGACTGTACGTTTGGATCATGGTACTGATTTGCAGAGCATGGAAAGCTCCACGTTTGAGCAGGACTATACATTTCTGTCTAGCATAACAACTAAATTAACAAACACGAAGTTGGTTCAAAGTATGACACCTACAGCTAAAGGTAAGGATCCACAGAGGGAGAATACGAATAAGGACAAGAGGGGTGGGTCACCGTGGTGGTTGCTGAAACCGTTTAGGCGTAGTGCCAAAAAACCGAAGGAAAAAAGTTTGGTAGCCCTAGAGGACCAATGGCGTAGGTTCTCACTGTCTGAAATTCGAGCAGCCACTAATAACTTCGATGAAGATCTCATGATTGGAGGTCCTAGTTATTTCGACAAATTATATAAAGGCTATATAGGGGACAGTATTTTTGTGTTTGCCATCAGAAGGTTTACAACAAATTCAAATTGGGAGGATTATTGTAGGCCTAGCACGGAAATACTTAAGGAGCTCCATCAGAAGCTCCATCATGTCCAGATTCCGGTTGGATACTGCAATGACAAAGGTGAGATGATTGTCGTATATGAGTACATGGGCAATGGATCACTCGGTGATCATCTGTTTAGAATAAATGGTGATCATCTTCCCTGGAAAAAAAGGCTTGAGATCTGCATCGGTGTTGCACAAGGGCTACAACAAATGCATTCCAGTTTGAGTCAGATATTAACCCACCATGTCGAAATAAACACTAACAAGATCATGTTGGACAATGATTGGGTTCCCAAATTCCCATTGGATATCAATCGGTTTCCCTGTGATACAGGTTCGATGTACTCCGAGGTACTGGTTCCTAGCAATGTGGCAACTATTGACGAAAGTTTGATGCCTGTTGTTAGCACTAGATATTATGCACCAGAGTACTTAGCATCAGGTGGGGTGATGAAAGAAGCCAATGTGTATTCGTTGGGCGTGGTGTTGTTGGATGTGTTTTATGGTTGCAATGCCCTCAACCCTATTCGGCATTGTGGTCACTGGACTTCCGTAGACTGCTTCAAAAGTTGCATGAACAAGAAATGCATCGGTCACATCATTGACCCCTATCTGATGGGGAGCGTGACGCCTGAATGTTTCCGTGAATTTGTGAAAATTATAAATGACTGCTTGCTTCATAAACGGAACAAACGGCCATCTATGGATGACGTGGTGAGGAGGCTCGAGGTCACGCTAGAGCTGCTGGAAACTTCGGGGGATCATGCACAGGTCAGGGGTGCATCCAAGGATGATCAATCGGAGAAGTCATTCAAGGAAGCTGTCTGTCAGGCTTACAACAATGCTTTGTTCAATAACAACGATCCCTTGTTCATTGACAGGGATTACATCGTCATGGATCCCAATGCAACAAGCTTCTGCGGCCAACTTGATCAAAATGAGATGAGTTACGACCTTTACCCCACCGATGCTGCCCTTTGGTCAAATCCTTGGCCTGCTTCTGATGATTCTGATTATCATTCAAGTAATCTAGCTCGATAGACCCAAGTTTAAATAGCAAAGAATGAATAGTTAAACAGAAGACAAAGGTTTAATTCAAAATAGAAGCTTACTCGTGGTGTAGTTGTGGAGGAATATGTGGTTGGAAATTTTCTTTTGCTTTTGTGGTTATGCCTCCTTGTGTTAATTGTTATTGTGTGTACTATGAAAAGTGTTAGAATGATTAGAAGTAAAGAAGTTCGTGATTTTTATGACTTACCTAGTTGGTTCATGTAGAGAATGTCAATATTGTTTATGCAGTATTTGTTTGGCGAACGTTGCGAGATTTGTGAGTTGACTCTTAACGTTATGATTGGAATCTGTGAGTTTTGCATTTTATCAGCACCATTGGACCAAGCAGGATCCTTTGTGCTGAAAACCCCTTAGCATAGAGGCACATGATTTCGAGACAGGAGTTCGAACCCGCAATTGGATAGCAATCAATCAAGGAATGATGTAGTGGAATCATGCCGACTTTGTTGGTGCATTTGTGGATGAATGGAGTCAATGAAGCATGGATACTCCAAAACTAGTTGCGTATGGCCGTCGGGTACGTATCAAATACCGATACGTGCCTGATAGTACCGGATAGGTATCGGATACGGCAAAATAAGTATCCTGTATGAAATTACATGTTTTTAATTTCTGACATGTATCGGTTTTGTGAACGATACGTCGGGATACTTTCAGGATAAGTTGGGGTTAAAAAGATATTTTTTAAAGAAATGTAAACACAGTACATACATATAAATATATTCGATAGGTACACTGATTGAGACGTAAGTCAATCGATTCACACTCACAGATAGAGACATAACTCTAGGACCAGATTCATCCCAACTCTTTGCAGGTGCCTCTCTCTCGCATTGTCGAACCTTCGAACTCTCAGACACAATCACGCAGCGTAAAACACCCAGACACACAACGATTGTCACTTTATATTGTATCTACTTTACGAAGTGTATTTAATTTTTTTAGTAAATGTTACATTATTGTACTTTGATACATTAGCCACGATAGTTTATTTTGACCAGCCCTTCCGATTAAAGGAGAGTTATATTTCTCTGCAGCAAACGCAGACGAAGAGCGACAAAGCAAACGTTTGTATGTGACAGTAGTCAAGCTTCACGGGTTGGTGCTGCCTACTCCCACAGGTCTACTCCATTTTCCGTAGCTTAATTGGATTTGTTATCTTTAACTTGGAGCTGTTCCATTGACATTTACCTCATCCGGGTATAACTTAAGTATTTGACTTCTAGCTATTTTACCAGTAGCTTTTGTTCTTGAGTTCGAGTGTTGGAGACACGGAACTTACGCTTAACCTCTCAAGAAAGTAAAAACATGGATGTTAAAAATGGAAAAATGCCTACCTCCATTTCTGATAGTCCAAACATGGATGTTAAAAATGGAAATTTTTTCTATTTCTGATAGTCCAAACAGGAATGATTGGGCAGAAGAGCTGCTTTTAGGACAATAATAGGTAGTGGACCACAACCTGCTGTTCATCAAAATAGTAGCATGGCTACCTCCATTGACTTGAAACAATTTTGTTGACATGGTGGGTGAAAAATAAACGATTTTTAACCAATCCTGGTAAGTGCATTTTTTCGCCCATCATGTAAGGTGTGTGAAGGAAACAGCTCTCAATTGTGTTACCATCCAAAGGTGCACTAACAAAATCGATTTTTTTTCTTTTTTTTTTACGCTGTCTCCTGTAGCCACAGTGCGAATTGGAGGCTCTCCTGTACATCCTTCCTTGATGTATTGCTGTTCCATTGGCAGTCAAATGAGCAAATCATTGCAACCTTGACGAATTACCTAAGCACATTTAGAGCCAATCCCATGTAATCAAATTGTGAGGGACAAATCACCTTTGTTTGATTTTTTTCTCCTCTTCCATGGATATACGAAAACTTCATTAAACATAATGAAAAAGCGATGTAGAGTCTAAACAGAAATTACATCACAGACAAAAAGCCCGTTTAGGAAACAAATATTGCACAAACTGTATCTACGTTCCCTAAACGAATAGAATCAGTAATTCATGGATCATTTTACTTTCTAACATTACACTAATCACAGAACACACAATACATCTCACAAACATGAATATTGCAAAGGAAAAGCAAACAATCAGAAGAACACATTCCACTACAGCTACGCAACTTTGCATGCATTTTGGAAAACACTTTTCAGACTGTTTTATGATTCATTCTTCGTCGTTTGAATTTGGTGCTAGATTACTTGAACAGTAATCAGAATCATCCAAAGTAGCACAGCTCATCTCATACAGCTTAACTAGATCAGCGAAGCTCGTTTGAGTGGCATTCGGGTCGAAGCAATCACTATCGATGAGAAAGGGTTCACTGTCATTAAACAGGGCATCATTGTAAGCCTGAGCTACCGCCTCCTTGTGTGACATTTCTGTTGTGTCACCCTCTGATTCACCACTGAATTGTATATGATCATCTGAAGTCTCCAGCAGCTGCAGTACAAGTTGGAGCCTCTCCACCACGTCAGCCATCGATGGCCATTTGATCCCCTGGTCAAGCAGACAACTCCATAATAACTTGAAAAATTCCCTAAAACAATCTGGTGGAAGTTTCCCCATCAGGTATGGATCAATGATGTGATCAATGCACTTCCTGTCCATGCAACTTTTGAAGTATTCTACCAAATGATAGTAGGAATCACTGTCAATGTAACGAAGTCGAATGGCGTAGACTTCTGAAGGCCAGTTGTCACACCAAGCAAGTATATATACTTCTTCATTCACAAGACGCTTTCCATAAAAATCTGGATCCGTATATCCCGAAGTGCCTCTGATAGTCTGAACAGTTGCCACGCTGCTAGGTTCCAGTACATAGAATGTATCCAAATATGAAACTTTAGGCACCCAATCATGGTCCAACAGGATACAGGCAGAGTTGATGTCACGGTGGATTACCGTGTGCCTTGTACCTGCAAGGAGGTATCTTAGTCCTTGTCCAATACCAATGCAGATCTCAAGCCTTCTTTTCCATGGAAGAGGATCATTGTGCATCCCAAAGAGATGATCGTGCAGAGATCCCCAAATAGTTGTACACCAGGATATTTCCCCTTCGTCACTGCAGTATCCGATTGGAGAGAGCAGGCTGATGTGACGGAGCTCCGCAAGGATTTCCACCTCATCCCAACAGTAGCGCGCCCCATCTAATATTGGTTTAAGCCTTGTGATCACAACCACAAGACTTCCATTGTCAATATAGCCTTTATATGATTTACCAATTGAACCATGTTCAATACTGATCCTCCAGCTGTGGTGGCAAACGTTTTCCTTTTGGTTCTTTGGTACTATGTGCATAGGGTTTCCACTGCCACCACCATGATGATCCACCTCTTGATGAATCAGAACCGTGATCCTTGGCCTTCTTCTTCTGCAGATCCTTACCTGTAACTGTAACTACCATTGAACCAACTTTGTGATTGTTAATTTGGTTCTCTTTGCAGACAGAGGAGTATTGTCCAGCCCCCAAATGGGGCTTTCCATACATCGCACATATCAGCATCAAAAAATTGCCCATTGTCTGCCCCACCATTAATGCTATGCGAACTAAATAATTCTACGGTCGGTCGTTATGTTAATGGGTTTTTGAAGGCCTGATACCGTTACGGGTGAAAATAACAGGGTTACAAAAATTCAAGTGCGTATCGGTCGCTACGGCCGTTAGGTTACACCCCGTTATAGGACCGTTACAGGACCATTGCGCCTGCAGAACACCGAGAACAACTTTTCTTCTGTTTTTTTTCCCTTAGATTTTCATGTGATCCTACAATGTATTCTTTGTAACTTTTTGAGATGCCTTCACGTGTTAAAATAATATTTTGAGAACCAAACTCTCGTTAGAATGAGAAAAAAAAAACTTCAATTTCGTTCATAAAATGCAACATTTGATCATATCTTACTTAATGTAAAAGTAAAATATTGCTTCAAAACATTCAATTTTTAGGCATAAATAAGGTTAGAGCATGTGTATCAATGAAGTTTTCAGTACTGGCTAGTGCTTGAAAAAATTCCATTGCGTGCGTGGCCGATTCCCGTTATCCGTTACTCAAGACCGCAACCTTTACGCCGACTGATACCGCAATTTAAAACCATGTCCGATAGCCTCCTTTTCTGTCCAAGAACTTGAGCTCTTCTGTGCCGCCAACGCAAGCTCAAGGCTCCCCACCACATCATCCATAGCAGGCCGGTCCTTTGAGTAATTATGTAGACATTTCATGGCAACTTCCACAAATAGCTTGAGACAATTAGGCGAGATGCGTCTCTTCAAATGTGGATCAATGATCTCATGAATTATTCCTTCTCTAATGCAATGTTGGGCCCATAGGGCAAGACTACGTTGCTCCTCTTCGAGTTTCATATCCACCGCCGGTCTCCCACACAGCACCTCAAACAATACAACGCCAAAGGCGTACACATCAGATTTCCTGGTCAGCCTATGGGTTGAATAATACTCCGGATCTAAATACCCAAATGTGCCTTTTACAATTGTGCTAACATGGCTTCCAGACTGGCTTGTATTACCCATTTTGGACAATCCAAAATCTGAAATCTTAGCTACCCAATTCTCGTCCAATAGAATGTTTGTGCTCTTCACATCCCTTTGTATGACTCTTACATTGGTACCCGTATGAAGGTAGTTTAATCCACGTGCAGCACCAATGCAAATACCGAGCCTTTTCTCCCATGTTAGACTATAAATCCCATTACTGTTTCTCCTATTTTTGTAAAGATGATCAGCAAGGGTCCCATGAGCCATATACTCGTACACAAGGATCATCTCTCGGCGGTCATTGCAATAGCCGATCAGAGTGACGAGATGAGTATGCCGGAGCTCTGAGAGCATATTGATCTCAGTCCAAAATTCATGAGCTCCTTGCTTGGATGAGGAATTCAACCGCTTTATGGCAACAATAGTGGCCCCTTCATTGATGATCCCTTTATACACCTTACCAAATCCGCCACAACTGATGGTGAATGCATCATCAAAATTGTTGGTTGCCAAATGTATCTCAGAAAGTGAAAAATGACGGCAAATTTCCTTGGCAGAAGACCTTGAGATGGTTTTCTTGCCCGAGTTTTCTTCCCAAATACATAGCTGGTGAACAACAATGTTCAAAAGAGTAAGGAAAATTATCAACCCATTTGCAATGACCTTCACACCTTTGTAAGATAACGGTAATTTTCCCGTTATTGGAGCCTTGGATGTCCAGTTATCTGCGAAAGATTCAGGGTTTGGACCAGCCAGATTGTTGTCAAGATTGCTCAACTTGAATACTTCTATCCCATTCAAAATTGAAGCAAATATGGCATTTTTACTTCTTCTGCCATGGCAGTGAGGCCGTATAGTTATGACTATGTCCCGCTTACCCTCCATCCTATCACCATCCATCTTAACCACGTAGTCTCTGAACACTGCAACTCCTATTCCACCACTCCATTTGATAATGTCGGCATAAGCCTCAGCTATCTGCTTATTTATGATGATACAGAACTCCCTCTGGCCACTATCTTTTATCGCATATTCAAGCTCGCAGAAATGGAGTCTAATGAGGTATCTGAAACCCAAATCAACAGGCACTTTCCAGGTAAAATTGTACAACTGGCCGGATTGTTTGGTTGGACCCACTGACCAGGCTGTTTGGTAAACCTTTTGGGGTGCTATGTATATGGGTGTATTAGTGTATTTGATTGGAACGGTCCCAGTTATTGGTACAACACTAGATTCCATCAGGTGATTTGAGTCCTCAGACCACTCCCGGAACAGACCAGAATCTTCAACGGATGAGATTGAGCTCCCACCAACATTTGAACGCTGAATCATCTCAAGTGCAGTGCTGTTTGCAATATAGAATCGATAGCTCTGGCCAACGACAAAGGCACCGGGATCATTGCCTTGGGTGTAGTAAAGACCAGTAGGCATGGAGACGATCTCTATTCCGTTGATAAAGGCATATGCAGCCTCAGAAGGACTACTAGGAGATGGAAAGAAAGATATGGTTAAGGCTGGACTTTCACCCGCATTCAAGCAAAATTCTTTAACAAAACATCTCAACCCCAAAGCATCAGCAGTGAGGGAAGCACTGAAGTTGCTAAGCAGGATGTAACGGCCAGCTTTTACGGTAAAAATTGCACTAGACCTTTTGAAGCCGGGATATGACACTGGGTGGAAGTGGAGGCGGATGAATTTCTGGCCTGGATTTACTTTAAACGTATAGGAGAACTGCGAACGAGAGATTCTAGCAGTCATGTATGGAACAGGATGGACTGTATCAGAAAATTGGTGGAAGGCTTTTGAGGTCAAGGACTTACTTTTTCCTTGCAGCAACTGGGAAAACTTTGAGCCTATATCTCCAGTCCATCCTCGGCCATCCCGGGTGGTTGAGTTGCCCAAAGAACCACAGTTAATGGCCAGGTTATCAACAGGGGCATAAGGCGTGGGGATGTTAACCGTAATACTGAGGATATGAGGAAGGAAGAAGAACAAAGGGGCAAGAACTAGTACACGAGCATAGCACACTGACATGATTTTGGATGTTATGCAATGAAATGAAGAGGGAATCCTAACAACAAGCAGATGGAAGAACTTAAGGAGCTGCTTGTCAATGGCAGGAAAGAATAGATGATTCAATCTGTAAGACTTAATGTAGCGACTGAGGTGGCTCTTTCCTAGAGACTGAGATGGTGGACTGCGATCAGTCAATGGTTGCACCGTGCATGAGCTCAATAATAAAATCTGGTAAAGCAGAGAGAAACTGAATAATTAAACATGACCAACACAAAGACTGGCACAAAAAGGATGTAAGAATCAGAAGTTCAAAGCCAACCCAAAGGTGCCTATGACCCCATAATACTAGCAGTAACTCGTGCATTTACGAGGTAGAACAAATATTTCAACCAAATATTCTATTATAGTATATGGTGAATCTGCTAGATAGCATGATATACATTGTTGGTCCCATTTCCTAACAGCTCAACTTTTTAGGACAATAGGGAAAGAATTGTTCTGTACATGTATACTGTAAATCTGCATTGATATGTAATCTTTATATTCAATTTTATTAGTATATCGAGTTTATAAGCACAAGTCTGCTACTTTAAGCTTGTCTGGTCTTAGTAAGCATGAAGCGGGAGCGGGAGCGGGAGCGGGAGCGGGAGCGGAGACGGGGGCGGGAGCAGGAGCGAACAATTACGATGTCAAACCTCGTGAAATCAAGTTGTTCGAGGTTAATGTAATTCTCTAGAATGCATATCAGACTATCAGTATTTATTGGCTCAATTACGATGGGGTGGTATTTTGAAGAATCGATCGAGGACAGAATCTATCCGTAAACGAATCTGGAAGAGATCTACAAATTATGGATGTATCAACAAATCTGGCGTAACATAACATACCATATTGATGTCCATGGGCGGCGTTCCACTACTAATTGAGGGGGTTCAATCGAACCCATATTCAGAAAATGTGCTAAATTTTTCATAATTTGCAATATGCAGTTTCAAAATAACGAACATAAACTAACTGGATCAGCACATCTAGCTCGCGAACCGTAGACTAATTTTTCCTAAAGTTCAAACCAACATGAACTTTTCAACTTGCAGTTTTAACCTAAAGAAAATGGAAAACAAGAACAATAAACTCGTCTAATTAATCGGCTTACCTGAAATTCCTTGCCTCAAGATTCCATCTTAGAAACTCTTTTTCTCCATCTTAACACTGTCAGTTCAGCCACAGATCTTCACTTTTTTCCTCTTATTTGGCTTCTTCTACAAAAAGGTCAAGTAACGAAAATTATTAAAACTGGAACCAGAAGAAAATTGCCAATGAATAAAGCATGTAGGGACAGAGAAGACCAGAAACGAGCTCCTTTCAAAGTCAGCGGTCAAGCACTACTAGTCTGTGGCTGAAGTTTAAATTTTGTTCTATAGAAATTTCATTGCAAAAAGGGTCATAGCAATTTCACCAAAAAAAACCTTCTTAGCCCCTTAGTTCGAAAATCAAAGGGCAAGGGCCCATGCCTTAGACCCGTATTCACAACTCAAGAAAAAAGAGACGGAAAAGAAACTTCCGAGAAGTAGGGAGCTAGTGTTTGGCCGCCCTTGCTTTGCATTTTGCATTGTGAGGAATTTTGGGAGTTTGAGAGTACATTTTACTCATAGATGAACCTAAAATATTAATGCAGAATCCAAATATCACCTCTGATAATCTTTTGAATTCTAATTATATTTTCATTCGCAAAACACTTCCACATATATCATCCAAACACTTTTATAGATTCTCATCACAATGCAAATATTTGTATTCTTCAATTCACAACCCAAATTCGGGAAAAAAAATAATTTAGAAACAATCAGCTCCCAGAATTACTATAGGTTCGAATCTAACGTGATCGAAGCTTCAACGGTCAATTCAAACTGTCAAAAAAAAACAAGCTCAAGAATGCAGTATATGGCTGCTCCTGCTTTTTGTACATGAGTGTTTCATATATTTGTTTCTGCAGCATTGGTTCATATGTTACCCAGAAAAGAAAATTTGCTTTTGTTCTAAAACAACTCCATCGCCCATACCAATTTGGCTTCAAAAGTCAAACATTAACTTTTTTTTGTCTTTATTCAAATTTTTTCTGTATTTGATAATTTTGCATCAAACTTTTGTGACTTATTGATTCGTCACGACGAGAGGGAATCGGAAAAGCAAAACATTATGATCGAAACTCGTAATTTTTTTCAAAAAAGACAAGAATAAGTAAAAAAAAAAAGATTGTCTTATTGACTTATTTTTGTCTTTATTTAAAAAATTATGAGTTTCGGTCAAAAAAATTTATTTTTTCAATTCCTCTCGTCGAGACGAATTAATAAGTCATAAAAGTTTGACACAAAATAAATAGATGCAAAAAAAATTCAAATAAAGACAAAAAAATAAGTTACCTTACTTTTCAATCCAAACCCACCCTAACCTTTCTCACCATGAACAACTTTTTAACTGGCCCAACATCACCATTCGATGTCTATTGACATGATTGTTCATATGGCTTACAAACTAAGACTTTTAGACCCAAGCAAATCTATCTAACAATGTGTTTCCTAAATAAACATGATATCTAAAAAGACGGTTTTGTTTTTCTGAAAAAAAAGATGATTTTTTTGTTTATAGAAGAATCTGCAGAAAAATTATGCAAGAATAGAGCTCTCCTAAGTACATTCTTGGGAACTGAGATGAAACTAAGCATTACGTTTCAAGTCTGGTGCATCCCATCCATTCAAGAACAACAAAAACTAAAGGCATAAACATGAAACTGATGACACCAAAAATTAATACAACACCGGACATCCATAGAGCACGCACAGCAACCCCAAAACAAAACATACAAGTAGAAGAGAAGAGGGTAAAGCGAAGATAGCCACAGCTTGTTAATCTTCATCTTGTACCAGAAACCCTGCGCTGTTCAACGGTCATATTTCTGCTTGGGGCCGTTGATACATTTGATAGTTGTTATTTGGATTTTCATTGGAAAGCCATAGACACTTAGCAGACTCGGTCATGTCACAAAAAGTTTTGTATTATTTCAGCACAGTGTCACATGGGTTCTGGATAACCTTTGCACTGAGTTGCCAAAAAGAGGAGCATAGCCAGGAAGAATATTGAAGTCTTTGGAAGTGATCTTATTTTGTTCTTCAATCTTCTTGTCTTTCTGCTTGCATTTTGTATTCACTTTATCGCTTACACAGTGAAGGTAGCTCTCCAATATATTACCATTCACAGATACGCTAACAAAGTCGATTTTTGTTCACTCATGTCTCCTGAAGCTGCAGTGCGAATTGGAGGCTCTCCAGTACGTCCTTCCTTGATGTATCGCTGTTTCATTGGAATTAAAATGAGCAAATCATTGCAACCTTGATGAATTGCCTAAGCAATAGCACATTTGTATAAACAAAATAGACAGCCAGAATTCTAATATGTCATTTTGTTTCAAGACGAAAAATAATTTGGTTAGACAGTTACCGATATTTTGTTGAAAACCCACAAAATGAAAGGATCTAAGTCATTAAAAATAAGACCCAACATAACACAAGAAACTATATAGGATGTCCCAGTAGAATTCTATAAGTCTATAGCATTGTGTATTCATGAAACATTTTCTAGAAGTATTGATCATCTTGATATCTCATTTACTGTTTAGGACGTACTATTTTTGACATCATGAAAGTTATTGTAGCGGCCTCGGTTACCGAGACGGTAGCCTGGCCATGTGTTCCGAACCAATGTCCCCTTGGAGGCGCGGTCGTCAAGATGATGGCGGCTAGAAGTCTTGTCATACGGTTCGGTTAATGATGACGTGGCGTGCTCTCGCCTCGGTGCTCCCTTAGCTTCCCAGGAGAAGTTAAGACAAGGAGGGTCTATGAAGATTACAGGGGAGACATAGCACCGAGGGCTCCATACCGACCCCGGAGACACAGCACCGAGGGCTCCCGAGCAAGCCTCCTACGCCTAATGAGACGCATCATTGAGAAGAATCCTCGCGAAGGGCTGACCTGGCCATGTGCTCCGTAACCGCCTTATCCGGTGAGTCATCTATGATGTCACCCGAGGCGGTTACCTGAGCGTGACTTCCACGCGCTAGCTTGGAGGCCAAGTAAACCTAGGTCTATAAATACAAAGGGATACTCATATTTGAGAGGTATGCCATCTTTCCCTAACCCTATATCTATATCTTCCTCTGAGATCTGACTTGATCGTCGGAGGGTCACTGGGCTGCCCCGGCCCTAGTGACTTGTTACAGGTTCAGAGGCAGGGAGAACGGAGCAACTGAAGAGGAATACTAACTCAGGTCAAGGTCCCGACGAATCGAACCCCTACAATTGGCGACTCCGCTGGGGACCTAGCCACCCTTTCAGCTTCCACCTCCCCCCTTTTTCTGCTCCGTTCAATGTTCCTGAATCGAGCATGGTTGAGATCGACGATGCGCATCACGGTGGTACCGCCCACGGGCTCGGTTCCCTCGTGGACGACAGCCTGGCTTCCGGCGGAGCAACCGCCCTAGAAAAAACCCATGTATCCATCGGAGTTGGCGCCGGAGCGTCAGTTCCAGACGCAGGCCCATCCTCCGAACTCCGCTCCTACATCCGCCACCTTGAGCAGAAAATTGACGATCTCACGACGGTGATGGAGCGCGACAGACACGTC
This sequence comes from Rhododendron vialii, assembly GCF_030253575.1. Taxonomy (NCBI): domain Eukaryota; kingdom Viridiplantae; phylum Streptophyta; class Magnoliopsida; order Ericales; family Ericaceae; genus Rhododendron; species Rhododendron vialii. Next base: position 5,999,295 of record NC_080566.1, read on the forward strand.
CGAGACGAGTTGGCGGAGATCAAACACCTCCTCCAAATCTCCCCGTCTCATTCCTTCGGGAGTCGCGGCGGAAGGAAGGGCCGCCCCCCCCCCCCCCCCCCCCCCCCCCCCCTCGCAGTCACGAAGTCGGTCACCTGGTAGAGCACAGACCCTGCCCCTCAGTCAAGGATCGTCTCGAGTCACCAAGAGCGGCAGACGCTCGAGCCCCAAAAGACACGCCGCACAGGGACCGTTCCTGCTCCCTTATGCAACTTCGAAGGAGACCATCGGCCTTCGAGAGGCTTGGTGCTTGTAGCGTCTCTGCCTCCTCCACCCACTCGGTCCTAGTGGGCAAGACAGGCCGGGAATCTACCCCTAACCTCACAAGGGCAGCTAAGGGAGATGACGGCCTTGTGGAGATCCAGACCAGAGGATACCGCGAGAGCCTGAAGGGCCTCGGAGCCAGAAGCCCCATCGTCTCGCACCCTGGCGGCGCACACAGTAGGAGCCGGATCACTGAGCGCCTTGAGCCTTCCGCTCGGGACAGCTACCGCCATCACCGCCAAGAACGCTTTCCCAGGAAATCGGTTAGTGTTGCTCCAAAAAGAATGGAATATGAACAATTGGACAAACTTGTCCCCAAGAAGCGTACAGCGACAGAGCGTCCAGACAGCCCCGACCGTTCGATCCGACCTCATCGTGACGCGCGACTTACACGACTCACGACCTCCCCATTTACGAGAGAGATCGACTCGGTTACCCCCCCCCCCCCCCAAGGGATTCACTCAACCCAAGTTTGCCAAATACGACGGCAAGACCGATGCGTACACTCATTTGGTTCAGTATAAACTCGTCATGTTTTTGTTTCTTCGGAACGAACCCTCGGACGATGCCTTCTTGTGCAAAGTGTTTCCTGTAAGCCTCGGCAACCTGGGCCTCACCTGGTTCAACCAACTCCCGGCTCGGTCAATTTCTTCTTTCGATTCCCTCTGCGATGCCTTCATGGCCCGGTTCGTAACTAGCAACAAGCACGAGAAGGAGATCGATTCCCTCTTGGCCCTTCGCAAGAGGAACGACGAAACGCTTCAGCAGTACGCTGACCGTTACTGGGAACTATTCAATAAGATAGAGGGTTGCGACGGCGTCATCTCAGCCCGAGGATTCAAGCTCGGTCTCACCTCCCAGGACGAGCAAGTCTATGACGACCTCGCTCGCCATAAGCCAAACTCTATGAAGGACCTTATGACTCGTATTGAGGGCTGGTGTCAGCTCATCGAGTCCAAGGCGGAGAGAGGCATCGGGAAGCCTACGAGTTTGAAGACATTAAACACTTCGGTATCCACACCGGTCCCCGCACCTGTCCCAACACCAAAGAAACAGGTCAACACCATCAAGCAGTCGCAGAGGAAGGGACCGAAGACAAGTGATTTCAACGCCGAGAAAACCGTCTTCACCATTCCTATCTACCGAATCATCGATCAAGTGAAGGATCAGCCCTTTTTCTCCTTCCCAAATCAAAAGCTAGGAACCGAAAATGGGAAAATCAAGAATCCCATCATTCGATGCAGTTATCACAACGAGCAGGGTCACTTCACCATGCATGCAAGCCCTTCAAGGCCTACTTGGAGCAGCTTGTTGCGAGTGGCCACCTCGGCAACTTCGTCGATCACGAGAAGACAACGGCTCAGGCACAACGTACCGAAATGAACACCGAGGAAGAGGTCCAGACGATCCACGTCATACACGGTCCGCTAAACTCTGAGGCCGCTCGCATCATCCAGGACGAGCTTGTGGGCATGCGTGCCCTTTTCTTCTTTTTGGGAAAAGGATTCCGTTCCCTTCCCAAGGAGAGAAAAATGCCGGTTCGCGGGAGCGCTTTTTAGCTGGACGTCAAGCGCTCGCGAAAATACAGAGTCGCCACTCGGGTTTGAAGGTCCGACACCCAAGGAACCGTATTTCGAAGCACTTATCGCGCTGTTTGATTTGAAAAAGTTAAGGAATCAGTCCGTCATAACCATATCTGGGTTCGGGAGCCAGGTTACGAGAGGGGAAGGGTTTTATGGCACCCCTCTCGCCCAATCCGGAGATCGGTCTCTACTTAGGCATTTGCGAAAGATGTTTGTTTGCGATTCTGTTTGATTAATCAATTTTTAGCCAATTAGGGCAGGGGAACAGTTAATCGGGGATTAAAACTGTAACAGTTTACAGGATGTGAAAAGATAGCACGGATGAGCAATTAGTATAGGATGAGAACAGACTGCTGTGGGAGTTTAAACAAACTGGAAGGCCCCTGTTTTGGAGTGACGTGTGCAGGAAGAAACCAACATGCATTGAACAAGTCACTGCATGCTGTTCACTCCTGCGCGCATAACTCCAAGACACGCGCGCACCGGTGAGCTCAAACCCACAACTCTTATTCTCAAACCCTCTGGGCTCTGGAAGGACCAGTGCACACCCAGGACAAACCACGCAGTTCATATAGCAGCATAATATACAGTCCTAAGTAATGTTAAAGGCTAAAAAGCCCTGCAAATGAATAAAGCACCCCATAAACAGTGTGGGGATAGAATAACAGCCTCAATCCAAGTTACCCGTGCAAGGCCACTCACTGGTCAGAGGCAGACTATAGCGCGATGGAGTCAGTCTGGCGCGCGAGGGTGCATCCTGGCGCTCTATCGCGCGACGGAGTGAGTCTGGCGCGCGATGGTGCGCCCTAGTGCACTGTCGCGCGATGGAGCAAGTCTGGCGCGCGATGGTGCGCCCTGGCGCGGACCAGTGTTTGGTTTACACATTTTCTGGGTTCTGGGACAGGTCCAGAATGATCCCAAGGGTACTCCAAAACAGAAGACATGCAAATTGAACTACGGCTAGCAATTTCTAACAAAGGAAAGCAGTAAACTGGTTTTTAACATGCTTAACAGTGATCTATATACAAAATAAAGCATGAAACAGTAGGACACCAATCCCCACGCGGTCCATCGCATGCAGCACCGGAGTGTCGCGCGAGAGAGTGGGACCATCGCGCGCTGGTTCCTACCATGACGGTTTTTGAAACCTTGCCAGCTTTAGGACCAGAACTGGTATTGATTACCAGCCTTGGCCCTGCCAGCCCCCCTCAGGGATCAGAACAGAAAGACAGTAGGTATGCTATACCTTTGGTTGAGTTTGAAACGAATTCGAGCTTTGAGGTTTGATTGAGGTGTTTGAAAAGGTTGAGGTGGAAGAACAAGCTTTGTTCTTGGATGGTTGAAGTGTGAAAATGGAGGATTGTGAGTATAATCCTTTTTTGGGCTTAAAATTTGGTAACCCCTTGAAAGAATAACTATGGGGGGGTAGATATAGGGGGAAATGGTGGATCTGGTTGGTGCTCGGAAAGGAGTTCAGTCAGTCCACGAGGCTGGCTGAGAGTTGCATTGGTGGCCAACTGTCCTCCTTCAGAAAGATTGGTGGTAGGTTGGACCGTTGCGCGACGAAGTCAGTCTGTCGCGCGATGGTGCGCCCTAGCGCTCTGTCGCGCGATGGAGTGAGTCAGGCGCGCGATGGTGCGCCCCGGCGCTCTGTCGCGCGATGGAGTGAGTCGGGCGCGCAATGGTGCGCCCCGACGCGTGATGGTTGCGCCCTGGTGCGCATCAGTAGGGTTTTTGGTTTTTGAAGTGGCTTAGGCTAGGTTAGGTTCAAGGGTTTTGCAAACACTCAAAGCTCAAACACGCTATCATTCTCAGGGTGTTCTTGATCCATTTCATCATTGGGGAATCAAAAACCGTAAGTAAACTAATCTGGAAGCCCAGATTGGGGTGTCTACAGAGCTGAACGAGGCCTCTTCCTCCAAGCGGGTCATGTTGGTCGATCCCGAACCGAAACGCCCCAGAACCGATGACGGTTCCAAATGGACGATCATATTTGTATGGGGATGAAAACAATTGACGCTTCGGATCAACTGGATTGCAACGGCTTATTCGTGCCTCTTCACCGGAACCCTAGCTCGACGTCTGAACCCTAATCTGCAAAATAGACAGGGGGTGAGTGCACCTTTGCCTCTCGTGGCAAAGGCCCTCCGATGCCTTTGTTAGTATCACGTACTAGAAAACTCAGCCCTAATTATCAGTAGGAAAGCAATAATAATGCAACGTATTGCGTACCTTTTTTCTTTAGGTTTACCTCTTATTTATAGATTTATGGATGCTTGCTGTCCAAGCATCCTTGTTGCCATAGGATTCCTAACTCGTATAGGAAACCCAGGATATCAAGGAGTCTCGTTTCCTTTATCAGTTTATGGAAAAGAGTCCTTTTAGGATTCTTTTCCATTAAGAGCCGAACATCCCATACTTGTTGGGTATCTTTCTCATATCCTATATTCTTGGGATCTTTATCCCTATATGGGACATGACTATTCTGGAATCTTCCAGAGTATTCCCTCTGCTCCTACTCTCGATTGGAGCTCCATCTTTGTTCGGCCGTCTCATGGCCGAACAGACGGCTTGGACCAATTACCTCACATGTAACCGGTCCTTGAGCCCGTACTGTCCTGTCTATATTCAAACTATGGTCCCACGTACCATTTATTCGGATATCGATTGCATTGCTTTCAACCCGTGATTACTCGTATCACATGCTAGGTTCTTTACATCATTTGTTCGGCTGTATCATAACCGAACAGTTTATTTATAGCCATGACTTCTCATAACACTGGTCCATATCGCCGTTCACCGAACTGCTCGGCGATAAGTCCAGTCGTATTTTCCACGTGTTCCTAAACATCACGTGTTCGGTAACTAAATGTATCTGCTCGGGAATACCTCCCTACAATTGCTCCCCAGCTTCATGTATTTACCACTGTTCGGGGGTAATATATGACGCTTAGAAACAGAATTCTATCTAGACCAAACTCTTTGATCCCGTGCAGTCATAATTTCAATACTTCATTGATGCCTTTTGGCGCCTATGTCATTATACCATTTCGGGGTAAACGACTCCACGTGGCACGTTTTCGTATGCCTAGCATTAACTTCGAACTGACGTTCTATGAAACGGCGTCAGAACGGTTTCTGCTTTCCGTTACTTTTTCCTGTAACGGTGTGAGAGGAGACGTTTCGTCTCCGTCTCTCACCCTTAAACCCCTGAAAGGGCTCTTTTTGGTTTTTCATCCAAAACATTCAAACGTTCAGTTTTTCTCTTAAAAGCTTTCTGCCATTGCCGCCGTCTGCAAACTCGATTGCACTTCAGGGAATCGTCACAATATTCTTGTAAGATTCTCGCTCTCAATCCCTTTCTCATTCTTAGGTTTCCATCTGAGATCTCTTTCTCAGATTTTGTGGATCGTTTCTAGGGTTTCAATTCGTACCCATTTCCATCTTTTCCTCTTTTCTAAATATACTCATGGCGGATGACAACCCTCCTAGACCCAGTAAGTTTAGGAAGCTTTGTGATACCCCTGCTGCCATGGCGGTATTTAGAGAAAGATACAGTATTCCTGAAAACGTAGGGCTTGAACTCGCCCCATTAGGAGCAGATAGGGACGCTGGATCGTGGGATAGAATGTGTATCCCAATTATGTCCATTGTCGAAGGCGGGGTCCGTTTCCCCCTTCATCCATTACTTCGCCAGATTTTAAGCTGGTACCGCCTTACACCCATGCAAGTTTCGACGAACGTCTTCAGATTGATAATGGGGACTATAGCCTTAAATGGGATTCTAGAGACCAATTTAGGAATCTGGGACATCCAATGGTGGTATAGTATAGTACTAAACCCTGAGTACAATACTTACTACTTCAAAGTTAGGAGAGCAGAGAAGCGCTTCGTGCTCAATCTGCCAGATTCTGCTCGTGACCACGAAATCGACTTCCTCTATGTGACTGGAGCATTCGAGCCTTTAGGGGAAGATGGCCAAGTGCTGGGGCTCCATTGCCCCCACATATGGGGCTATCCACGTATGCTCTTGATTTTACCCTTTTACAATTCTTCATTTACTGCTTTCTCGTAGCCTTTCCATGTACTAAATTTGTTTTGTTGATTTGAATTTTGCAGCTGAAAACGTTAATCATCGTCCCAGACGCACCCCAAGCAACATCCGAACAGAGGACATTAACAAAGTCCTAAAATATAAAGGCGTGCCTGGTACCCAAACAGCTGGTCGGGGTCGTGACGCTGACGTGCTGCTGGGATACGATCCTGCGTACAGAGGTGTCATCGACAGGCGGCTTGCTCATCCTAGCACCAGTGCTGCCTCTACATCAACTGCTCCTCCGACCAGGAGCACAAGAGCTAACGCAGGAGTAACTGTAGCTGATCAACTGGGTGAAATCCCAATTTCTGAAGGAGTTCCGTTACCACGAATAAGAGTTCGAAGATCCTCACGGAGTCAGGCCTCCTCTCAACCATTACCCATACAGCCAGCTCCCATCTGTGTAACCAGCCAATCCTCATCCTCAGGTTATTCTCTATCTCCTCCAATCTCGAGCACTATGACACGTCAGCCTTTAGACCTCAGCTCTCTCCTCACCGTTTCTTCTCGGGGACGGGGGTCTGGTCGGGTAGCTTCCACAGGGAACGCCCCTCCTGCACCCCGTCGTAACAGAGGAGGTTCGAACCGCTCCACTTCATCTCATGAAGTGGAGACTACCATAGAGGCCAGTGATGCTCACAGAGACAAACGGCCTAGATCAGAAGACCCTACTGGTACTGCTTCTCAAGCAGACACCGAAACACATCACCCCGTTTCACCAACTACCCAAGTACTTCCTCAAACATGGACTCCTCCATTCACTAGAGGAGACCGTCCCATTCACGTCGGGGATAGTGCTAGTTTGTCGGAGACAGCACTTGCTCTGGCCCAAGGGTTGCTACTCCCTGTTGACTTACAGAAAGAGTCATTGTCTCCCCCTGATCGGCTTGTGTCCACTGGTCTCGTCAGTGGAATCAAGGTAATAAAAACTTCTCTTCTTTAAAGCTTCATCTTTATAAGTTTTAAGAAAAAAGTTACTCACGTTCTGGTATTTGCTATAGTTTATCCAAAAAATGGTCGTACTGGGCCAAAAATTCCAGGAAGCTGAAGCCGAGAGGATCAGGCTTTTAAATGACAACACCAGGTTGATCCGAACAGTCACGAGATTAGAGAGAGAGAGAGATAAAGCTAAAGCTGACTTGTCTGAGACAAAGGGCAAGCTTGTGACCACGGAGGAGAGTCTGCATCAAGTCTTGGCCGAGATGGACAGCACCAAAAAGGCATCCTTTGAAGATGGTTATCAGAAGGGGTTTGACGCCACAACATCAAGTTATGTCGAGCAGATGCCTGATATTCAAGACCAAATCTGGGTTGCTTGCTGGGAGGCGTGCCTTACAAAGGCAGGAGTTGCTGAGGATTCTCCCCTATGGGTTGAGAATGATCTACCAAGTCGCCAAGTTGCAGCTCCAGCAGACGACGTTGATCAACAGATTGATGATTTTGCAGATGTTGATGAAGAAATACAAGTTGAAGCACAAAATGACGTTGTGCAATCATCTGTTCTGGAAGTGACCACTGAGATCGTTATCCCAGAGGTACAAACTGCTACTGTTGTTGATGAGGCTGATGTCCCTTCTGAGGTTCAGAACCTGGATTAAGATAGTAAACAGGTAGTTTTAAAAATCATCTGGCTGGTCTTGCATGACCATAGCCTTTTTTACCCTGCGTGGTACCAGTACTATCAATACTTTACTTTTAAAACAGGTATTCGGCCCTTCGTGGCATAACTTTTATGTTTTGCTCGGCGTCCATGTTTGCTGCATCTGTTCGTATGCAATTTTCAATCTAAGTAGTTGGTACTGTTTAAGCATCATTTGATTGCATAAGTATTTCGTACTTTTAGCAAATCTTTCACACAAGATTTGCTTGTTCTGAATTCTAAGTTTCACGTACTAAAAAGCGTTCCACCTTGAATGGTTTTTAAGGCATATAAGTGTGCTCTCACTTAATCACACAAGTGTTTCATACTTGTGTTTAAGTGTCACGTACTCAACCGTTTGGAAATCACACAAGTGTTTCGTACTTGTGTTTAAGTATCACGTACTTAATGTTTTTAAGTTTCTCGTACTTGAACATAAAGGTTTTCCTCAAGTTTCACATACTTAGGAACATCAGTTTCACGTACTTAAACTAAATGTGGCTTACATATAAGTCAAGCCAATATAGTTTCTCAAGTATCACGTACTTAAAATACCATATAAGTATCTCGTACTTTGAACGTCCATACAAGTATTTCGTACTTGTACTTTTTAAAAGAAAACATACAAGTGTTTTGATACTTGTGTTCAAATGTATACCCAAGTTTCACATACTTGAAATTCTATACAAGTGTTTCGTACTTGTATTCGTTAAGTGTCACGTACTTAAAAATGTATAATGCTTTTAAGTTTCACATACTCAAAAGGTGTACCCTGCTCCCCAATACGAATGAGGGAAACTAAATGCGCAGTTCGTATTAATAACAAATACCACAACAGTTATACTAAGAAGCGATTGTATTCATAATCTGCAAAACCCAAGAGGGCGTTTATTCGTACCCCTTGCAACTAAAATATGGAATCAAGGGAATTATATTCGTAATTCCCACACAATCACGTAGTGCAAATCTAAAACAGAACTGAATGCTTCTTTTAAATAAAGAACTTTCGTAGATTATGAACATTCCAAGGCCTCGGAATTGGATTACCATCCAAATCTACCAATTTATAGGCCCCTATGCCTACAATCTCAGTCACTCGATACGGACCTTCCCAATTTGCCCCCAACTTGCCTTCGTTAGCCACCTTGGTGTTGCCGAGCACTTTTCGTAGCACGAGGTCCCCAACACCAAATTCTCGGGGGTGAACATGCTTGTTGTAGCTTTTCATCAGCTGTTCTTGGTAAGAAGCAAGATGTACCAAGGCTTTTTCTCTCCTCTCCTCGGCAAGGTCAAGCTTGATTTGAAGGGCCCTGTCATTGCCTCCACTTTCAACCAAAACGGTCCTGTTGGTCGGCAAGCCTACCTCCAGAGGTATGACAGCCTCTGTTCCATAGGCCAATGAATAGGGGGTCTCTCCCGTAGACCTCCTAGTCGTTGTTCGATGAGCCCATAGAACCAATGGCAACTCGTCAGGCCACTTTCCCTTAGCTTTGTCCAGTCTTTTCTTGATTCCATCAAGGATAGTTTTATTAGACGCCTCTGCTTGCCCATTACTCTGAGGGTAGGCTGGGGTGGAATAATAATTTCTTATTCCATATTGGGCACAAAAAGCCTTGAATTTCTTCTGGAATTGGGATCCATTGTCTGTAATCAATGAATAAGGGACCCCAAAGCGAGTGATGATGCTCTTCCACACGAACCTTTCTATCATAGGCTCAGTGATTTTGGCTAGTGGTTCTGCCTCAATCCACTTTGTAAAATAGTCAGTTGCAACAAGCAGGAATTTTCGATTCCCAGTTGCTTTGTGCAATGGACCCACGATGTCCATCCCCCATTGAGCAAAAGGCCAGGGACTTGTCAATGGCACCAGATCTTCGGCGGGTGTTCGAATCAATGGTGAGAACTTTTGACACTTCTCACAAATCTTGACATACACCTTTGCATCTTCTTGCATGTGTGGCCACCAATAGCCTTGAGTAATTGCTCGGTGGGCAATAGATCTGCCTCCAGCATGGCTCCCACATGTTCCCTCGTGGATTTCATGAAGGAACTTCTGTACCATCTCAGGATGTACGCATAGCAAATAGGGACCCGTAAAGGATTTCCTATACAACTTACCTTCTGGGGATAGCCAAAACCTAGCAGATTTGACTCTTATTTTGTGGGCCTCCTTTTTATCAGAAGGGAGTATCTCGTCTCGTAAGAACTCCATTATTGGGTCCATCCAACTTGGTCCTTGGTTCACGTCCAAGACCAAGTCTACATTCCTCCCAATGCTCGGCTCATTTAGGTATTCTACTGCCACCCTCCTTTTGAACTCTGTTGGTACTGCTGCAGCCAACCATGCTAAAGAATCCGCATGAGCATTCTGTCCAGAACTTATTTGCTCAATATATACCCGCTCGAAGGTATCAAGCAAGTCTTTTGCTGCCTGCACGTAGGCTACCATCTTTTCGTTCCGAGTCTCGTACTCGCCGGACAGTTGATTCACAACAAGCTGGGAATCACAATACACCCTGACCTGTTCTGCTTTAAGGGTCTTCGCACTTCTCAACCCTGCCAAGAGTGCTTCATATTCAGCCACATTATTCGATGCACTGAATCCAAGCCGAACAGAGAGCTCAATCAGAACTCCTTGAGGAGGAAAGAGGACAACTCCAATTCCAGAACCAGTATTACACGCTGATCCATCAACGAATAACTTCCATTCTTTGGGATCCTGTTCGGCTACGGGTTGATCCTTCAAGGATGATGTCTTAGCTGCCTGTTCCTTTCTCGTAGGAGGCAAGGGAGCAACAGTGGGGGAAAACTCTGCCACAAAATCAGCCAACACCTGGCCTTTAATTGCTGTACGTGGTTGATACTCAAGATCATACTGACTTAACTCCACGGACCACGTCGAGATCCTTCCCGAGAAATCTGCCTTTCGAAGCAGTGATTTTAGTGGATACTCAGTATAAACCACAACCTTATGACTTTGGAAGTAGTGTGGCAATTTCCTGGTTGCTGTCCTAAGTGCCAGGACAAGTTTTTCTAAAGGCAGATATCTCGTCTTTGCATCCAACAATGTCTTGCTAACATAATAAATGGGGATTTGTTCGATCCCCAAATCCCTCAACAAGACTGCACTTACTGCATGCTCGGAAACAGCTAAGTACAGAATTAAAGACTCACCAGGCTGTGGAGTTGACAATAGTGGGGGCTCGGCCAGGTACTTCTTCAGGTCCTGGAAAGCTTGTTCACATTCTGCTCCCCATTCAAATCCCTCCCTTTTTTTCAATAACTGAAAGAAGGGTCTGCATTTGTCGCTTGACCTACTGATGAATCTGTTAAGTGCTGCTGCCATTCCAGTCAGCCTCTGGACTTTCTTGGTAGTTTTGGGATTCTGTAATCTTTGTAAGGCATCAATCTGATCGGGATTTGCCTCTATCCCTCTCAAAGTTACCAAATGACCCAGGAATTTTCCTGAACCAACTCCAAACGCACACTTCGAGGCGTTGAGTTTTAATTTATACTTCCTCAGGATTTCGAACACTTCCTTCAGATCAGAAATATGCCCTCCCTTTTCTCGACTCTTTACCACCATATCATCTATGTAAACTTCCAAAGTCTTCCCGATGAGCTTTTTGAACATAATGGTTGCAAGTCTTTGGTATGTAGCCCCAGCATTCCTCAGTCCAAAGGGCATAACACTGTAACAGTATAACCCTCGTGGTGTGATGAACGAAGTCTTCTCTTGATCAGGTTCAAACATAGCAATCTGATGATATCCTCGATATGCATCGAGAAAACTCATTCGCTCGTAGCCAGAGGTTGCATCAACCAATTGGTCAATCCTAGGCAAAGGAAAACTGTCCTTAGGACATGCTTTGTTCAAGTCTGTGAAGTCCACGCAGACACGCCACTTTCCGTTCTTCTTCTTTACCACAACAGTGTTGGATAACCACTCTGGGTAATAGACTTCACGTATTGCCTTGGCCTCCAATAAACGATCGACCTCTTCAATCACTGCATCTACATGCTGCGCGGCAGCCCTTCGTTTTTTCTGAATGATCTGCTTGTGTTGAGGGTCAATGTTTAAATGATGACAGATCACATCTGCATCCACCCCAGGCATTTCCTCAGGCACCCATGCAAAGACATCAATATATTCTTTCAGAAATCTTATCGACTCAGCCTTTTCATTTGCTGGTAATGATTCCCCAATCAAAAAATACCTTTCAGGATCAATTTCGTTGATCTGAATCTTCTTCAGGCCCTCAACCACTTTTTCAGCCGGGCTTCTTCCAACATCCTCGATGGTTGGTTGGTCTGGTACTTCTAATGTGTGAACATGGTGGACCTTCGGGGCTGTTTTAATGATGGAAATCAAGCATTGCTGTGCCACCTTCTGGTTTCCTTTAAAGATTTCAATCCCATTTGAACCTGGGAATTTTACCATCTGGTGATAAGTCGAGGAGACTGCTCTCATTTTGTGCAACCACGTCCTCCCTATAATCGCGTTGTAGGAAGATGGGACATCGACTACCAAAAAGTCTGTTCTTAACACCACAGATCCAGCCCGAACAGGTAAAGTCACCTTTCCTTGGGGCCAGACTGCTCCTGCACCGAACCCAATTAGAGGTGTTGTTGATTGTTCTAAGTCTGATTGGGCCAGGCCCAGCTTCTTGAATGCATCATAGTACAATACCTCTGTACAGCTCCCCGAGTCCACTAGAATTCTTTCGATGTCGTATTCCCCAACTCGTAGGGTTACGACCAATGCATCATTATGGGGTATTTGGACCTCCGCCAAATCATCGTCACTGAATGCCATGCTCTCGTTGCATGCATTAGTCTCTCGCCCTCTCTTGTTTCCCAACCGCATCACGTGCTGATCATGCTTGACCTGTCTTTGCAACAGCCTCACCTCACTCCTTGTATAAGGTGCAGCCAACCCATGTATCATATGGATCATGCCTTTAGGGTGTTGCTCGTAACCCAGTTCCATGGCCTTCCCTTTCTCTTTAGGGTCCTCCTGGATAAACTCTTTGAGATAGCCCCGAGAGACCAAATCATCAAGGTGCCTCTTGTATACCTCACAATCCTCGGTCATATGGCCCCAATCTTTGTGATAACTGCAGTGCTGATTCGTAGCACGTTTTGCATCTTTGTCTCCACCTAGACTTGGGGGCCACTTAAAATATGGCTGATTCTTTATTCGATAAAGAATCCTGTATATTGGCTCTTTCCAAACCGTAGTGATAGAAAAGAAGGACTTAGGGTCAGGAGCTTGCTTGTCCTTGTATGCCTCCTTCTTAACCTGCCCGTACTCCCTTCTGTCTTTGTAAGACTTGGGTTCTGGCTTATCCACCTTTTTGGCAGGTGCCTTCTGCTGTTCGGCAACCGTTCTGCCATCCTCACGGAGTATGTCATCCTCCATTCTGGCGTGTTGCTCTATCCGTTCCATCAATTTTGCCAAAGTGGCTACTGGATGTTTATTCAATGAACGGCGCAGCTCCCCCCGAACAGGCAAACCAGTTTTGAACGTAGCAATTGCATACTCTTCACTGCAACTTTCAATCTCGTTGAAAGTTTCCCAGTACTTCTTTGCATAATCCCTGATCTGCTCGTTCTCCTCCTGCTTCATGGTGGAAAGACTCTCAAAAGTCTTTGGGGCCTTTCTGCTCGTCAAGAACCGAGCAGTGAATTCCTCTGCCAACTGCCTCCATCCTCGTATGGATCGTGGGGCCAACTTATGAAACCAGGATAAAGCCACCTTGCCAAGACTGGAGGGAAACATCTTGCACAAGATGGAATCATCCCCCTCATGCATAAACATGGCCTGTTGGTAATGCTGTATGTGAGCTACGGGATCCGTATTTGTCTCGTAAAGTACGAATGCACCGTGCTTCACTCTGCTCGGCAACCTTGCTTCTTGTAGCCTCTTCGTAAAGGGAGAGGCTGCAATATTACTCAGGGCCTTGCGTGCTGCTTCTCGTGCAGTCGCTGTCCCATCCTCTTGCTCCTTTGACTTATGGGCCGAAGTCTTGACCCAATCAGCATCAGGTCTCTCGTACCTGTCTCGATGATGCTTTCTCGTGTCCTCTTCCTCGGGGGTAGAACTCCGGTCTCTGCTCCTCCTTTTTCGTGAAGAAGTCCTTCTCTCTGGTGTTCGGCTTCTACTCTTTCTTCCCCTTTTTCGTGGAGAAGCTTCATGACGCCCTATGACAGGACTTCTGCTCTTTCTTCCTCGTGAAGGATCCTTTCTGTATTGTACCATAGCATACCTACTTCCTCTGGAATTTCTTCGAGACAGCCCAGAATCCTCCGGATGCTCCCTAATTCTTTCCAATTCCCTGATCTCATGCTCTCGTTTTTTAATCAGACGAGCATACTCCTCGACTTCTTGCCTCTTCCTATCAAGAACGTTGTCACTATGGTGCACACTCCTGGAGTGCGCGATCGATTCATCCCTGTGATGGGATTTACTCCTTCTCGTGGATCTCGAAGCCGTCTCTCCATCTCCTCTATTTTTGGAGTTATGATGCACGGTAAGGGGGCGGTCCTTACTCGTGTCCCTCCTGTGCCCACCCTGGGGCTTTCTCGGAGCCCCAGGTGGGGATTTGTCCCTTCCTCCATCTAACACATCTTTTGGTTCATGCGGTGTTGCTGGAGTTACTTCCACCATGGTCGTATTTCAAAAGGGAATTCTTTCGTTTCCCACAGACGGCGCCAATTGTAGGGGGATGAAAACAATTGACGCTTCGGATCAACTGGATTGCAACGGCTTATTCGTGCCTCTTCACCGGAACCCTAGCTCGATGTCTGAACCCTAATCTGCAAAATAGACAGGGGGTGAGTGCACCTTTGCCTCTCGTGGCAAAGGCCCTCCGATGCCTTTGTTAGTATCACGTACTAGAAAACTCAGCCCTAATTATCAGTAGGAAAGCAATAATAATGCAACGTATTGCGTACCTTTTTTCTTTAGGTTTACCTCTTATTTATAGATTTATGGATGCTTGCTGTCCAAGCATCCTTGTTGCCATAGGATTCCTAACTCGTATAGGAAACCCAGGATATCAAGGAGTCTCGTTTCCTTTATCAGTTTATGGAAAAGAGTCCTTTTAGGATTCTTTTCCATTAAGAGCCGAACATCCCATACTTGTTGGGTATCTTTCTCAGATCCTATATTCTTGGGATCTTTATCCCTATATGGGACATGACTATTCTGGAATCTTCCAGAGTATTCCCTCTGCTCCTACTCTCGATTGGAGCTCCATCTTTGTTCGGCCGTCTCATGGCCGAACAGACGGCTTGGACCAATTACCTCACATGTAACCGGTCCTTGAGCCCGTACTGTCCTGTCTATATTCAAACTATGGTCCCACGTACCATTTATTCGGATATCGATTGCATTGCTTTCAACCCGTGATTACTCGTATCACATGCTAGGTTCTTTACATCATTTGTTCGGCTGTATCATAACCGAACAGTTTATTTATAGCCATGACTTCTCATAACACTGGTCCATATCGCCGTTCACCGAACTGCTCGGCGATAAGTCCAGTCGTATTTTCCACGTGTTCCTAAACATCACGTGTTCGGTAACTAAATGTATCTGCTCGGGAATACCTCCCTACAATATTCACCGAGAAGGATCTCGACCGCATCCAGCTTCCCCACAATGACGCCCTCGTAGTCACACTACGCATTGGAACTTTCAACGTACGTCGCGTCCTCGTGGACCAAGGCAGCTTGGCCGAAGTCATGTACTACTCTCTGTTCAAGGATCTGAAGATTTTCGACACCGACCTCCGTCCCTCCGAAGTTCCTCTTATCGGCTTCAACGGAGCACAGGTCTGGCCCATCGGTATGACCACTCTTCCAGTCCGTGCCGGCTCGGCGATTCTTGAAATGAAATTTGTGGTAGTCGACGTCCCTAGCCCTTACAACGCAATTGTCGGGCGCACCTGGCTGCATAAGCTTAAGACAATTGCCTCCACCTATCACCAAGTGGTCCATTTCATTGGAATTCTTGGGCGCCAGGAAGACTTGTACGGAGATCAAACTGCTGCAAAGAAGTGCTACGTCAACGCCGTTCGAAGTAATAAACAGACCCCCCGGGTTAATCTCATTGAAGTTCCCGAGACCTCAGTTTTGGAGGACGTCGGTAGACCCGCTGACGACAAGACCGTAGAAGACGTGGCCAGCATCCCAATAACCGAAGACGGTTCATGCTTCTTCCTCGTCAGTTCCTCACTTTGTGATACTGATCGGAATGAGACGGTAGCTTTTCTCAAACAGAACATCGAAGTGTTCGCTTGGACCCCATATGAGATGTCCGGGGTCGACCCCTCCTTCATTTGCCACGAACTCAACATCAACCAAGACAAACGCCCGGTCATACAAAAGGCACGACGGTCCTCTTCTGTCCATTCCGAGGCTGTTAATGAAGAAGTCAACCGGCTTCTGAACGCAGGGGCAATTAGAGAAGTCCAGTACCCCAAGTGGCTGGCCAACACTGTTGTAGTCAAGAAAAAGAATGGCAAATGGCGGGTCTGCGTCGATTACTCAAACCTCAACGACGCCTGCCTAAAGGACTTCTTTCCCCTTCCTCATATCGACCAGCTCGTCGACGCCACCTTCGGACATGAGCGACTCAGCTTCTTGGATGCCTACCGGGGCTATCACTAGATTGCCATGAGCGCAGACGATGTCGAGAACACGGCCTTCATCACCCCCCACGGCGTCTTCGGGTACCTTGTTATGCCCTTCGGTTTAAAGAATGCCGGGGCCACTTTTCAGCGAATGATAACCAAGATGTTTGAGCAGTTACTAGGCGACACTGTGCTGGCTTACATTGACGACATGGTGGTCAAAAGCATGCGCGCCAGTAATCATCTAACTCACCTCGCCGAAGTCTTCGAGATACTCAAGAAACACAAGCTCTGCCTCAATGCCGAGAAGTGTGTCTTCGATGTCGGCTTCGGCAAATTTCTTGGCCACCTCATTTCTCGACGTGGTATAGAAGCCGATCCTTCCCAGATTCTTGCTATTGATCAGCTTTCGGCTCCCCACAACAAGCGCAATGTTCAGCGTTTGACTGGCATGGCCGCAGCCCTGAATCGGTTTATAAGCCGTTCTTCGGACAAATGCCAACCATTCTTCGCACTTTTAAAAGGCAGCAGACGGAGCTTCAATTGGACAGAAGACTGTGACCGAGCCCTCCAATGACTAAAGGAGTATCTTTCCAAGGCTCCACTCCTCGTCACCCCTCAGAACCAGGAAGACTTGTTCCTCTACCTAGTTGTCTCTTCGCACGCTGTAAGCTCGGTGCTCGTCCGCCAGGAGGACCGGGAGCACCAGCCAATCTATTACTCCAGCAAAACAATGACTCCCACCGAGACGCGTTATCTACCATTAGAAAAGCTCGTCCTTGCCCTCGTCTCAGCTTCCAGGAAGCTCGCTCCTTACTTTCAGTCACACCGAATCATCGTCCTTACCGAATACCCTCTCAAGTCTCTCCTTCGGAAGGCCGATCTCTCCAACCGAATCTCACAGTGGGCCGTTGAGCTTGCCAATTTTGAAATCCATTTTCAGCCTCGGACAGCAATAAAAGCCCAGGTGCTCGCCGACTTCGTCGCCGAGCTTACGCCGCCCAACACACCCGCTTCGGCCCCTACCCCGAACACCGAGGCAGTACTCCAGGCTAACCCTAGCACAGCCTGGCAGCTTTTTCACGGCGATGTTTGGAAAATGTATGTCGATGGCGCCTCTAACAGCCGAGGTGCAAGAGTAGGCGTCGTCCTCCTCTCGCCCTCCGGTTTCCTGCACGAAAGCTCATTATCCATCAACTTCCCTGTTTCTAACAACGAGGCCGAATATGAAGCACTAATCTCGGGACTCAAGGCTGCTAAAGCCATTGGCATCGAAGAACTCGTGGTTTACAGCGATTCCCAATTGGTGGTTAACCAACTCTTCGAGGAATATGAAGCTCGGGATGACCGCATGCGTACCTACCTCAGCGCCACAGTCCAGCTCATTAAACGCTTCAAAGCAATCAGAGTCGAACACATCTCCAGAGAACAAAACGCCCACGCCAACGCCCTTGCAGGGCTCACTTCGGCATACTCATCTACAGGACACCGTTCCATCTCCTTCAATTCCATTGACAAGCCCAGTTTTGAGCTTGAAGTGCTAGATAAGGGGGTACTCAACATAGAGCTTGGACCGAGCTAGATGGATGAAATTGTCCTTTACCTGCGAGATGACTCCCTTCCCACTAACAAAAAGGAGGCTCACCGACTCCGAAACAAGGCCGTTCTCTTCTGGCTCAATCCAAACGGGAAGCTCTACCGAAGATCATTTACCGGCCCATATCTACTGGTTGCACACCCACACCAAGTACAGGGCATCATTGAAGAGCTCCACTCCGGCGACAGCGGTTGCCACTCCAACGGGCGGTCCCTCGCTCACCGAGCCATTTCCCAAGGATATTTATGGCCGACAATGAAGAAGGATTCTGAAGAGTTCGTCAAACGCTGCAAGAAATGTCAAATGTTCGTCCCTATTATCCACCAGCCAGCCCAGGATCTTAGCCCCATCACAAGCCCTTGGCCTTTTTCTCAATGGGGCATGGATATTGTCGGTAAGCTCCCCGTCGCCCCAGGAGGATTTAAGTTCCTCCTAACCGCCACAGACTATTTCTCAAAGTGGGTCGAGGCCGAACCTTTGGTAACTATTGAAGAAACAGACACCATTCGTTTCGTTTGGCGAAATATCATTTCGCGCTTCGGTGTACCTTTCGCCATTATTACAGACAACGGACGGCAGTTTATCGGACAAAAATACCAAGCCCTATTAGACGAGTATGGCATCAAATGGGACACATCCACTCCGGCTTACCCCCAGGGTAACGGACAGGCCGAGGCTGCAAACAAGGCAATTTCATCTAGACTTAAGCGACGACTTGAGTCACGCCGAGGCAAGTGGGCCGAAGAGCTACCCAGGGTACTCTGGGCTACCGTACTACGCCTCGGCGATCCACTGGTCACACTCCTTTCTCCTTGGCATTTGGAATCGAGGCGGTCATCCCTCTCCAAGTCGGACTCCCGACAATGACTACAGAAAACTTTAATGAGTCGGTAAACAACAGCAGCATTGCTTCAGACCTCGACTTAGCCGAAGAGGAACGTGATAACGCAAGGATCAAACTCGCGTTGTACCAACAAGAGGTTGCAAAAGGCTACAACCGAAGCGTCTGCCTTAGGTCGTTCAAGCCTGATGATCTCGTCTGGAAAAAAGTGGTGGAGAAGTCCAAAAAGCGAACGCTAATGCCCAACTGGGAGGGCCCCTACCGAGTTCTCAAGCACCTCGGCTCGGGAAACTACAAATTGGAGAAGCTGGATGGTTCCCCCATTGCTAAAGCATGGAATGCAAACAACCTGAAGAAGTTCTATGGATAAGCACTCGGTTACCGAAGCCCAATTCATCTCTTTTATGTCACATTTTCTTTTAAGTTTCAAAGGCAACTTGCTTATGTAATGACAGCACTCCAACAAGTTTGAATGAGAATTCTCTCCTTAGCACTACTTATACCATTTGCTGCTTAAATTACTTACACTCGGTCCGTTCTTACCCGGACTGTTTTACACCGACTTCAGGGACATTGTTCTCCCGTAGGTGATACCCTCGAACAAAGTTCCCACTAAGTCACCCCGGCCTCTTCGGTCGTTTGGACTTCTGGTCACTCGCTTTAAGGATACTCGGCTTCCTCCCGAGCCCCTTATACCGACTCACCAAAAGTCTCTCACTGCTCGGACTTGCTGCGTCCCGAACCTTTGGCCGAGGCCATATCCCTTCGCGACTTCGGCCTACGTCCCCAAGCAGTACCACCATCTCGCGTCTACTACTCGCTAGGCTTATTTTCGTTAACAAGCAGGGGCGTGAAAATTCAAAATTCAATAAATGCTTGCTTCTGATTCCATAATTCGGTTCCTGCCGACCCTACTAAAGCAGGGGCTCCGGATCAGGTCACTTTTCCCTGAATAAACATCATTTCTATGCTTGAC
Source organism: Rhododendron vialii (assembly GCF_030253575.1). NCBI lineage: Eukaryota > Viridiplantae > Streptophyta > Magnoliopsida > Ericales > Ericaceae > Rhododendron > Rhododendron vialii. The sequence goes on from NC_080566.1 coordinate 6,018,969, forward strand.
AACATTCTTCGATTAATGCTTCGGTTAAACTTGTTTTACAAATCTTCAAATCTCACCGAAGCAGGGGCATCATCACCTAAGCAATAAACCAATCAGACAAGCATTTCAAAGAAAACATTCAGGAAAAGAAAGAATTCATTCACAAGGCATCATGAGTTATAGCACCAAATCATAAACAAAAAGGTACAGCTTCGGTATCAAATATTTACAAGCCCTGGAACGGCAAACTCCAAATGTCCGGAGCCGTCCAGTCAAAACTACAGAATCAAAAGACATGAAATCTCAAAAATAAGGGGAAAGGAGGACACTATCCTAAGCACGAGCATTGGGGTCGAGCTGGTCCTCGGGTGCAGGGGCATTTGGATCGGTTGGGTTCCCGGGGTTTTGATCCTCGGACATGGGTTCCACCACCTCTTCCTCTTCCTCAGGCAGGACAAGCTCTTCGGGAGACGCCTCGGGAAGTGTTCGGAGATCGGAGTCTTCAGGGAGGTTGAGCCTCCTCACCAAGGCTTCATGGCCATATCGAAGGCCGTCCAAGAAACGGTCCCGATGCAGCTCGGCCTCGATCTCCCGAACCTGCTTCTTATATTCTACTCCGGCTGCGTCCCGACCTTCATCGTAGCCTCTTTTCCTTGCGAAGTCAACCTCTGTGGCCCGAGTGACTCTCAGGGTGCTGGCATCCTCCTCGGCCTTGGCGGCCCTGCCCTCTGCCTGCACCCTCTCCCTGTCACACCTTTGGAAGTCCGCCAGGTAGAGCTCGCAAGTCTCCCGAGCCAGCTTGAGGTCTTCCTCCTTCCGGGCTAACTCCCGATTCAGCTTCTCGGTCTCCTTCTCCTGCGCCTTGCACCGGTCATTGATAGCCAATGCCCGAGCGCCCGCCTGCAAACAAAGAACAGAAGAGATTCACCAAGTGCAAACATTCAGATTGAAAAGAGCGGGGTGCAAACCATTAACTTACAGTGAAAAGGGCCTGAGCTATCTCGACCGTGATATCCTCGGTCAAGCCCGTGACAGCCCGGGCATCCCTCGGAAGAATGCTCCCCCGGAGCATCCCGAAGGCTACCCCGAGGTTCTTGACACTATCGGCGTGATGGATCTGGCGACCGACGAAGTGGCGGAACTCCGGAGCCCAGGGGAGTTCCCTCGGATTGACCCAGGAACCTTCCTTCGCTTCACCGATCCCCCCTCCGGGCTCTCCCTACTCCTCCTCGATCAGGATAGTCTCCTGATCTCCCCCTTCTTCGTCCCCCCCTCACGCCGAGCCCTCTTTTCCAGGGGCTCCTGTGGTGAAACACGAGTCGCCCTTGAAGTTCCTGCCCCTGGTGTACCGGGGACTGTTCCCCTGCCCCGACCCGCCGGCCTCTGGCACCTGAGATTCAACACCTCGCGAGTTCCGGGACTTGCCATCTCCTCGCTAAGCCCGATTCTCTCGGGAGTATCTCGGTCAATTTCCTCGCGAAGGATGCCCCGAGGCCTGGAGTTACTCCCCTCGGCCTCAGTCTCGGTCACAGTCTCTCCTCTCCCCCTCTCCCCTCGTCCTCGTCCTCTCTCTCTGCCTCGTCCTCAGTCTGCCCTCGGGACCCCCTGCTACCTCGGTTTCTTCTTTAAAAAGCTCGTGTAAGTTGGGACGTACCCGAGCAGCTCTGGTGTGTACCGACTTGTGATGGGAATGGCGTAGGCCGCTATAATCCAGGCACGGATAGCTCTTTCCCGAAGCTCTTGAACGATTCCTTCGGCTGCAAGGCAATACCAAAACAAGAGATCAGTATAAGTATGCAGGGCATAACAAAAACATGCAAAGCATCTACCGAAGAGTAATTTCTACCAACCAGGAGCTCCGGTCCCAAACTGCACTCTAGTAGTGGTATCCGCATTCTCCCTGGGTCCGAACATAAAATTTCCGGTTACCGAGACGTAAATGTTCGCCCACTCCTCGGAGTCGGGGAGACGGTCGACAAGGAATGTGTCATATCCCGTCTTGCATGAGAGGTAATATCGGTTGCTCTCTCGGTTCACTCCCACGAGATATACGCCGAAGAGTTCCTCGACCCCAAAGGTCAAGTTGAACTGCCTCCTTAGCTCGATGACGCTGGTGATAATTCGGTAAGAGTTTACCGTGAGCTGGGAGGAAGTAAGAGAAAGGGTCCGGAGTACTTGTCGGATGAATTGATGAAGGGGGAATCTAACCCCTCCCTCAGTGATTGCCATCAAGGGAAAAATCAATTCCCCTGGTTGGTGAGGAAGGGACTTGGGGTTGTTGTCGGGAAGCAGCTGAACCTCTACGTCCGGAGGGATGCTGTAAACCCTTTTGAACTCGGCGTAGGCAGCCGGGGTTCCGTTGAAGTACTGGTTCAGATAGGGACACGGCCTCATTGGCCTCCTTCGTCCCCGAACCTCTTCGGGGGCATCGGCGAATGGGCTCGGTCCATGGCCCGATGTACTGAGGACCTCCATCTCCCAAGGAACGAAGGTTGTGACGGGACGTGAAGCTCTAAGAGGGTCTCAGGGTTCAATAGCGTCCAATGGAATTCGGTAAAAAGCCTGGGCACGAATCTCCTCAAAGATCTCCTCAAGATTAGCAAAAGAAGAGCTACTGGAACTGTCCGAGGAGACTTCAACAACCATTCGCCCCTACCTAGCAAAAAACAATGTGCAAAAAGCCCGTTAGCTATATGCCCAGAGAAAAGCAACATGACCTAGCAAATGGGACGAAATGGTCGTCGCTCCTCGGAAGATTTCCGGGGACCCTTCTCCGGGAAGGGTCCCCAAGGCCAGTGGTTATATCTATGGTCTCGGGTTGAAGATTAGCCTCGGGAAGAATGTAGCCCTCGGGTTGAATTTAGACCTCGGGAAAGTTAAGAACAAAGCGCTGGAGACGCCCAGCGCCGCCGTAGGCAGACAGCGGCGAGCGGCGACATAGCCACAATGCGTAAAAATGTGAATTAAAGGAGAGAGAACTTGAAGGAAATGATCGAAACATAAAAACCAGCGACTAAAGATCGTCATACCTGGGTTTCGTGTCAAGATCCGCGTCCAAAACGCTCGAAGTCTTGATCAAGAGGCGGTGGACAGCGGCGGCGGCGGTTCGTCTTCAAAGCATAGAGGAGATGGCCGATATGTCTTCGTCTTCCCTATTTATAGTGGGAGGGATGAAAAGTTGCGCGGGAAATGAGGCGTCGTACTCAGGGCCGTTGGATTCCTGACACGCGTCCTCATTGGACGATCGACATCAAAAGCTCTGCACCGAGGTCAGAGCCCCGAAGAGTTAGGCCATTGGCACACTGACACGTGTTCCCGAGGGAGGTGCTTCGTACCAATCAGTTGACACGGCACGTGCCGGGACAGCTATCAAGCTCCTTGAAGGCCGGAAATTATCGACACGTAGTCCCGACGGCTAGGATTAATTGTTTGTCACCTCTCAAAGTTGCTCAGTAACAGGAGTAGGCAAGATTCTCGTACAGGAGGTTCGTGAGGATATCAACTCCCCCGAGCCAAGATGAAGAGCTCCAGAGAGTAGAGGGGCTATTGTAGCGGCCTCGGTTACCGAGACGGTAACCTGGCCATGTGTTCCGAACCAATGTCCCCTTGGAGGCGCGGTCGTCAAGATGATGGCGGCTAGAAGTCTTGTCATACGGTTCGGTTTGAGGCTCGGTTAATGATGACGTGGCGTGCTCTCGCCTCGGTGCTCCCTTAGCTTCCCAGGAGAAGTTAAGACAAGGAGGGTCTATGAAGATTACAGGGGAGACATAGCACCGAGGGCTCCGTACCGACCCCGGAGACATAGCACCGAGGGCTCCCGAGCAAGCCTCCTACGCCTAATGAGACGCATCATTGAGAAGAATCCTCGTGAAGGGCTGACCTGGCCATGTGCTCTGTAACCGCCTTATCCGGTGCGTCATCTATGATGTCACCCGAGGCGGTTACCTGAGCGTGACTTCCACGCGCTAGCTTGGAGGCCAAGTAAACCTAGGTCTATAAATACAAAGGGATACTCATATTTGAGAGGTATGCCATCTTTCCCTAACCCTAGATCTATATCTTCCTCTGAGATCTGACTTGATCGTCGGAGGGTCACTGGGCTACCCCGGCCCTAGTGACTTGTTGCAGGTTCAGAGGCAGGGGAACGGAGCAACTGAAGAGGAATACTAACTCAGGTCAAGGTCCCGACGAATCGAACCCCTACAATTATCGATTCAAAGCCAATCCCTTGTATGTCAGGGAAAATTTCTCTTTGTTTCATTTTGGTCTCCTTTTCTGTGGATATAAGAAAACTATATTAAAGCAGTATAGAGTCTAAACAAAAAAAATTCCATCTAAGTGACCACACACGTTAAGGAACCAAGCATGTTAAGAAAACAAATATCGCAAATACCATATGAACATTCTCTAAATGAATCCAATCGGTAATACATGAACTTTCTGATAGTAAAACCTGTCTACTAATTATAGCACACACAATACCTCTCAAGCAAACATGAACAGCAAAATGGAAAAGCAAATAATCAGAAGAACACATTCCTCTACAGATACATAATTTTGAATGCATGCATCGGTAACCCCTTTTCATGCTCTTTTATGATTCATTCTCCGTCGTTTGAATTTGGTGCTAGCGAGCTAGGTTACTTGAATAGTAATCAGAATCATCAAGAGTAGCACAGCTCATCTCAAATTGATTAACTAGAACAGGGAAGCTCGTTTGACTTGTATTTGTAGCAAAGCAATCACTGTCAAGGAAAAAGGGTTCACTGTCATTAAACAAGGCATCGTTGTAAGCCTGAGCTACTGCCACCTTGTATGACATTTCTGTTGTCTCACCCCTGGATTGACCACCGAATTGGATATGATCACCTGAAGTCTCCAGCAGCTGCAGTACCAGCTGAAGCCTCCCCACCAAGTAATCCATGGACGGCCGTTTGATCCCCTGGTCAAGCAAGCAACTCCATGATAACTTGACAAATTCCCTAAAACATTCTGGTGATATTTTCCCCATCAGGTAGGGATCAATGATGTGATCAATGCACTTCCTTTCCAAGCAACTTTTGAAGTAGTCTACCAAATGCCAGTCCCGAGTACTCGTGACAACGATGGGATCAATACATTTTCTGTTCATGCAACTTCTGAAGTAGTCTACCGAAGGCCAGTTGGTACTGAAGACCTCCAAGCCGGATAGTACTTGCAGCAACACCACTCCAAATGAGTATACATCAATTTTTTCAGTCACAAAACCCATTAGCCTATACTCTGGAGCCAGATATCCATAAGTGCCAACAATTGTACTAGTAGTTGCCATGCTGCAAGATTCCAGTACATAGAAGGACATCAAATCTGAAACTTTAGGCACCCAATCATGGTCCAACAGGATATTGAAAGCCTTGATGTCACTGTGGATTATTGCGTGCCTCGTACCTGCATGGAGGTATTCTAGCCCTTGTCCAATTCCAATGCAAATCTCAAGCCTTCTTTTCCATGGAAGAGGATCAGTGTGCATTCCAAATAGATGATCGTGCAGAGATCCGTTGCCCAAGTAATTATAAACTAGGATCATCTCTCCTTGGTCACAACAGTATCCAATTGGAGAGAGCAGGTTGATGTGACGGACCTCTGCAAGGATTTCCACATTATCCCAACATTGGCACGCCTCACATGATCCTGGTTCATACCTTCTGATCACAACCGCAAGACATCCATTGTCAATATACCCTTTATATGATTTTGGATTATGTCCAATAATGAGATTGCAATCAAAATTGTTGGTGGCCGCTTGAATTTCAGCTAGGGATAAATGACGGCATAGATCCTCTAGCAGCGGTGGCAAACGTTTACCATTGGGTTTTTTGGTGCTATGTGTAGAGGGTTTCCACTGCCACCACCAAGATGATTCACCACCAGGTGAATCAGAACCGAGATCCTTGGCCTTCTTCTTCTTCTGCAGATCCTTACCTTTAAATGTAACTACCATGCTCTGAACCAACTTTGTGATTGTTAATTTGGTTCTTTTTACAGAAAGAGGTGTATTATCCAGCCCAAAAATTGGGCTTTCCATGCATTGCACATCAGCATCAATAATTTGCCCGTTGTCTGCCCCACCATCAATGCTGATATCTTCCTTACTACAAGAAATTGAGGTCTCCTGTGCTGCCAATGCTAGCTCAAGGCTCCGCACCACATCATCCATGGTAGGCCGGTCCTTTGAGTAATTATGTAGACATTTCATGGCAACTTCCACAAATAGCTTGAGACAATTCGGCAAGATTTGTGTCTTCAAATGTGGATCTATGATCTGATGAACTATTCCCTCTCTAATGCAATGTTGGGCCCATAGGGCAAGACTGTGTTGCTCCTCTTCGAGTTTCATATCCACTGCCGGCCTCCCACACAGCACCTCCAACAGTACCACCCCAAAGGCATAAACATCGGATTTCCTGGTCAATCTTCGTGTGCAAAAATACTCCGGATCTAAATACCCAAACGTGCCTTTTACATTTGTGCTAACATGGCTTCCAGACTGGCTTGTATTACCCATTTTCGATAATCCAAAATCTGAAATCTTAGCTACCCAGTTCTCGTCCAACAGAATGTTTGTGCTCTTTACATCCCTGTGTATGACTCTTAGATTGGTATCCATATGAAGGTAATTTAATCCACGAGCGGCACCAATGCAAATACTGAGCCTTTTCTCCCATGTTAGACCAGAAATCCCATCATCATTTCTCCTATTTTTGTAAATATGATCAGCAAGGGTCCCATGAGCCATATACTCATACACAAGCATCATCTCTTGGCAATCGTCACAATAGCCGATCAGAGTGACGAGATGAGTGTGTTGGAGCTGGGAAAGCATCTCGATCTCAGTCCAAAATTCATGAGCCCCTTGCTTGGACACGGAATCCAACCTCTTTATGGCAACAATAGTGGCCCCTTCATTGATGATCCCTTTATACACCTTACCAAATCCGCCACGACCAATGGTGAATGCATCATCAAAATTGTTGGTCGCCAAATGCATCTCATCTAGTGAAAAACGACGACAACTCTCCTTTGGGGACGATTTTGAGATGGTTTTCTGGCCCGAGTTTTCTGCCCAAATACATAGCTGGTGAACAACGATGTTCAAAAGAGTAAGGATAATTATCACCCCATTAAGAATTACCTTCCCACCTTCACCAGCTAATGTTAATTTTCCCGGCATTGGATCCTTGGATGTCCGGTCATCTGCCAAAGATTCGGGGTTTGGACCAGCCAGATTGTTGTCAAGGTTGCTTAATTTGAATACTTCTACCCCATTTAAAATTGGGTCAATAGCACGTTTACTTCTGCGGCCACGGCAGTGAGGCCGTGTAGCTATGACCAGGTCCCGCTTACCCTCCATTATATGTCCTTCCATCTTGACCGCATAGTCCCTGTACACTGCAACTCCAATTTCTCCACTCCATTTGAAAATGTCGGCATAAGCCTCAGCTATTTGCTCATTTATGATGATACAGAACTCCCTCTGACCACTATCTTTTATTGCATATTCAAGCTCACAGAAATGGAGCCTAACGAGGTATCTGAAACCCACATCAACAGGCAATTTCCAGGTAAAATTGTTCAGCTGGCCGGATTGTTTTGTTGGACCCACCGACTACGTTGTTTGGTAAAGCTTTTGAGGCGCTATGTGTATGGGTATGCTTGTGTATTTGATTGGAATGGTCGTACTTATTGGTACAACACTTGATTCCACCAGGTGATTTGAGTCTTCTGACCATTCCCGGAACATACCAGAATCTTCAAACGATGAGATTGAGCTCCCACCAACATTTAAACGCTGAATCATCTCAAGTGCAGTGCTGTTTTCAATATAAAATCGATAGGTCTGCCCGGCGACAAAGGCACCGGGATCATTGCCTTGGGTGTAGTAAAGACCAGTAGGCATGGAGACGATCTCTATTCCGTTGATAAAGGCATATGCAGCCTCAGAAGGACTACTAGGAGATGGAAAGAAAGATATGGTTAAGGCTGGACTTTCACCCACGTTCAAGCAAAATTCTTTGACAAAACATCTCAACCCCAATGCATCAGCAGTGAGGGAAGCACTGAAGTTGCTAAGCAGGGTGTAACGGCCAGCTTTTACAGTAAAAATTGCATTAGACCTTTTGAAGCCGGGATATGACACTGGGTGGAAGTGGAGGCGGATGAATTTCTGGCCTGGATTTACTTTAAACATATAGGAGAATTGCGAATGAGAGATTCTAGCAGTCATGTATGGAACAGGATGGACTGCATCAGAAAATTGGTGGAAGGCTTTTGAGGTCAACGACTTACTTTTTCCTTGCTGCAACTGGGAAAACTTTGAGCCGATATCTCCAGTCCATTGCCGGCCATCCCGGGTGGTTGAGTTGCCCAAAGAACCACAGTTAATGGCCAGGTTATCAACAGGGGCATAAGGCGTGGGGATTTTAACCGTACTACTGAGGATATGAGGAAGGAAGAAGAAGAGAGGGACAAGAACTAGTACAAGAGCATAGCGCGTTGACATGATTTTGGCTGTTATGCAATGAAATGAAGAGGGAATCCTGACAACAAACGGATGGAAGAACTTAAGGAGCTGCTTCTCAATGGCAGGAAAATATAGATGGTTCAATCTGCCGTAAGACTTTAAGTAGCAACTGAGGTGGCTCTTTGCTAGAGTCTGAGATGGTGGGCTGCGATTTTTCAATGGTTGCGCCGTGCATGAGCTCAATAATAAAATCTGTTAAGGCAGAGAGAAACGGGAACAATTAAACATGACCAAGACAAAGAACTGACGGACCTCTGCAAGGATTTCCACATTATCCCAACATTCGGTAATAGTACGATGAATCTGCTAGATAGCATGATATACATTGTTAGTCCCATTTCCTTAACAGCTAAACTTTTTATCTTTTAGGACAATAGGGAACTTAACAGAATTGTTCCGAACATGTATACTGTAAATCTGCAGTGATATGTAATCATCATATTCAATTTATTCGTATATCGAGTTTATAAGCACAAGTCTGCTGATTTAAGCTTATGTGGTTTTGGTAGCACGAAACAGGAGCAGGACGGGGACGGAGCAGGAGCGAACAATTACAATGCCAAACCTCGTGAGATGAAGTCGTTCTAGGTATATGTTATTCTCTAGAATCCATATCAGACTATCAGTATTTATTTGCGCAATTACGATGGGGTGGTATTTTGAAGTTTCGATCTAGGACAGAATCTATCCGTAAACGAATCTAGAAGAGATGTACAATCTACAAATTATGTATGCATCAACAAATCTATCATAACATAACATATTGATGCCCATGGGCGGCGCTCCACTAGTACTTGAGGGGTTCAAGCGAACCCATGAGTTCAGAAAATGTGCTAAAATTCTCATAATTTGCAATACGCAGTTTGATTTTTCCTTAATATTGTTTGTACTGGATGAGTACGATGAAGTCAAAATGAATAAAGTCCACTTAAATTTGTGTATAATTAGATAGTTTAGCTCAACAAAATATAATAATCCTGTCCCAATAAATTTCTAACTAATATGAAAAAACTTTAGTTTATATAGAGTTTTGTATCACAAAAGTTTCTATATGTTTTTGTCACCGCTAAACTCAAATCATGGAGCCGCCCCTTTTGATGCCAAAACTCTATTCTGGCTAGAAGGAACAAAACTACATACCAGTGCAATTTTCACCTCTCTTTTATTTATTTTTTATTTATAGTAGTGCAATTTTCACCTTACAAATGCTTTCGTTAAAATCAGAGGACATTAGCTAGCCCAAAGATGAAGGGCGCACCCGACGCAACAGTAAAGTTGCTCCATTGTGACTTGGAGGTCATGGGTTCGAGTCAAGGAAACAGTCTCTCTGCTTGCAGGGGTAAGACGGCTTACATCAACCTTTCCCCAAACCTCACAATAGCGGGAGCTTCGTGCACTGGGTTTGCCCCTTTATGCTAGCCCAAAGATTATTTTGAACGCAAACTAATGAACATGATCAGCACATCTAGCTCGCGAACCTTGGACTAATTTTTCCCAAAGTTTAAACCAACAAACTTTTCAACTTCCAGTTTTCACCTAATGAAAATGGAAAACATGAACAATATAAACTTGTCTAATTAATCAGCTTACCTGAAATTTCTTGCCTCAAGATTCCATCTTAGAAACCCTTTTTCTCCATTTTAACACAGTCAGTTCAACCACAGATCTTCAATTTTTTCTCTTATTTTGCTTCTTCTACATCATCTCAACTTCATTTTTTAAATAAAGCATGAAGGGACAGAGAAGACCAGAAACGAGCTCCTTTCAGAGTCAGCAGTCAAGCACAACTAGTCTGTGGCTGAAGTTTAAATTTTGTCCTTAAGAAATTTCATTGCAACATCCAAAAAAAAGTTATTTCTTCTCAGCCCCCTAGTTTGAAAATCAAAGGGCAAGGGCCCATTCCCTAGACCCGTATTCACAACTCAATAAAAAAGAGACAGAAAAGAAACTTCTAAGAAGTAGGGAGTATTTGGCCGCCTTTGCTTTGCATTTTGCATTGCGAGGCATTTTGGGTGTTCGAGAGTAAATTTTACTGAGAAAAGAACTGAAAAAATGCAGAATCTCAAGATCTAAAAACCAATGCAGAATCCAAAAATCACCTCGGAGGATTATTTCTAATTATATTTTCAATCACAAAATTCTTCTGCAAAACTATTCTTTGCATATCAGCCAAACGTAGGAGATTCTCATCGTAACTCCAAAATCTGTAATCTTCAATTCAGTACCCAAAATTCAAAAAAGTTAATTAAAAAGTTATTGGCTCCCGAACACCAAGTACTCTAATTACTATACTTTCGTATCCAATGTGATCGGAGCTCCAACGGACAATTCAGAACTGTAAAAGAGAACAAAATCAAGAATGCCGTATATGGCTCGTTCTGCTTTTGTACATAGTGCTTCAATTCGTATTCGTTTCTGCAGCATATTGTTTCATATGTTACAAAAGAAGGTGCCTTCTCTGTCAAACTCAAGCAGAGTCTCATGATGAGCATCTATTTTTGTGAGTGTTTGTATTCCAAGCAAGTCTAGAATGCTTTGCTAAGGAGGAATAGAGTTTAGACACATCCTATGGGGTTGAGTAGGGAAGTGCACTGGTCTTCTGTTCGTAAGGGAGGTAGTAATTCTTTATCTCGTTTATAAGCTTTTATCGGCTGCTGCGATGCTTTACCGGGGGTAGAAGTAGAGGAATTGTTACCGCCCAGAAATTTTATTCATCTTATTAATTATTTTGGCCATCTACTAATTGGGAGTTTTATGGTGTGGGTCCTAATTAGCAATTTTTTGTTTCTGCGCAATATAGTTATTATGTGCGTTATTATTAGTTCGAGGGTGCTGGTATAATTATTAATTTCATTAGTTAGGGCTTGTTTAATAATCTAAATTTAGCACTTAAAACTGAATCAATTAAGTAATAAGTGATTTAGTAAGTTTGATAACGACATTATATATTACTTAACAAATTAAGTGCTACTTAAAATGTAGGCTAAAAAGTTGAAAAAAATTAAGTAGCTTTGAACTACTTAATTCTAACTGAATTTTTGTTTACTTGCATTTAATCACTATACCATCACCACAACCACTTCCACCACCACCACCACTTCGCCACCATCACCACCACCACCACCACTCCCCTATCACTCCATCACCACCACCACTATTACCACACTGCCACCACCACTACCACACCGTCGCCGCTGCTGCCACCACAATGCCACCATTGTACAATTATCACTCCACCGACACCACTCATTGTCACCATTGCACCATCACTCCACCTCTACCACCACCATTTACTGCCACTGTTACATCTCCATCACTCTACCACCACCATTACACCACTACCGCCAGCACTCCAACACCACTGCCGCCGCCGCCGCCACTCCATTACCACCAACACACCACCACCACGACAATCACATTCCACCATTATTATAAGTACATTGTGACCATTAGTAAATTAAGAGAGAATCGAAACTAAAATTAATTTATCATTTTTTTAATTCAGTACTTAATATGTTTACCAAACAGCTTTTCAGCTTAAAAAATTCAGCATTCAGCTTTTAGTACTAAATTTTTCAGCATTCAGTTTCAGTTTTCAGTTTTATCAAACATGCTATATCAGTTGGATTTATATGTTAATTAACTAATTAGCTACAATTTAGGGATATTGTGAGTTAGTGGGTAGTTTTACAAAGTTAGGAGTTATTTTTTACCGTATAGAGTTTTTATTTGGAGAGAACGTTTGTGATAAGAGATTGAGAGAACTTTTTGAGAGAGCTGCTGCAGTCGGAGGAGATTTCTGTTGGGTTCACTTGAGGTAATTTTGTTCTTCGTCTCTCTTTGTCTCCTCTTTTAAGAAGGGTTCATGAATTGAGCACTGATATAGAATTTATATATTAGATTTTATTTGTGGTTGTGAGTGTGTTGGGAGAGAGAACGAGAGGGAGTATGATCGAGGCTCGGTGATCGTGCGTTGTGAGTTGGGTGGTGGCGTGCATGTGCTGTCATGGTTTGTGTGGAATGGGTGAGATCGTGTGTCGATCGAGTGTTGTGCATGGCGTTGTGTGGCGTGGGAAATAATGGCCAAGTGTGGGGCTATGAATTTGGTTATTTACAGTGGGGAAGGGAACCAAATGGCCTTGGGCCTTGATTATGTGTTATACGTACATGAGGTGTGTGGACAAATTGATTTTTGGAAGGAATATGGGTGGCTGCATGGAAGGCATATTGTTGGAATTGAAAATTAAAGTTTGGGTTTTATAGTTTCGGTTTGGTACTGAATTAGTTATCTAGATTGGGGATTGGGAAGTTCATTGGTACATTATTTCCTAGTTAGTACATGGCCAACGCAGTATCCATATTGGTTAATTATTTCGTAATATTCTTTTGTTCAGGTTGACTTCATTTCGCATTGTTCGGTTAGATTACCTTTGAACCCAGGTGAGTAGTTGAGTATGTTACGTATTTTCGAAAGATCCTTGTGTCCCTTAAAAGTATTTCCTTCAGAATTTATATGAATGTGTTCGGCTCTGAAATGGCTCAAGAACTGAGCGGGCGTGCCAAGACTTGCCGCGTCTAACGTAAAGGGCTGAGCGTCCCTTTTCTGACTTCTTAACCGTGAGGGCGATAGTGCTGCAAACCTAAGGGCTGAATTGCAGTGTTGGTTCGTGGTTTTGCCTCTACGAGCGAGGACTTGATAATTTCCTAACCGTGTAGAAAAAGAAGTAGCAACGTAAAATGACTTTATTATATCGTAATAATAAGGTCGGGGATACAAGAGAGATATGAATAACTTTATTATGTCGTAATAATAAAGTTGGAGTACAAGAGATATAGAAAACTCGAACTATTTGGAGAAGTAATTGAGTGATGATGAGAAAAGTGAGATAATTGCTTCGCTGGGAAGGCTTTGGTTTTTTAAGCGTTGAGCTTGATTGGTGTGTGTACCCTTTTTTCTTCTTGTCTTCTACTATTTATAAGCCAAGAGTCTTCGAATTTTTTGCATGCTAGGATCTTGTTGTCTTCCTCTCGTGGCGCCATGTGTCCTTTGTAACCTCCCCTTCCTGAGATCATGGGATATTGGGTAGTTATTGAAAGTTACGAAAGATCATGGGCAAATAGTGCACTGGTCCAGATTTGGGCCAAGTTTCCCGCCTTCACCACGAGCTGACATGTGTCTCGAGTAGGCCTCAGATGTTGCCACGAGTCCCGAGTAACTACTCACTAACATATTTAGTGGGGTCATGAGTAGTTATTAGAGGTAATTAACAATTACCCATGTGTTTATTTAATCATGGGCAATTGATGGGATAATGAGCCTATTTTTTCTCCTTCTTTCGTGAATAGCAAAAACCTCCAGCCATTTGACTTGGTCAAATGGCTTTTCGCCAGACAACAACATCTTTCTTTCCCTCCACTTTTCATGGACCACTTGGGTAGCGGGCCATTTAATTAATCTAAATGGCCTATTAACATGATTAGCCCACAAAATATTTACCAAGTTTAAATAAGTCACGGGCCAATCCAAATTCTTTTTGCACATAGGACCAAAGCTTTCAAACTCAAGCCCAAATCAAACTAAAATTAATTAGGCCCAGTCAACATGGGTTTGGCCCAATAATTTTGTTCCAATACATCTCTATTTTTTGGCCCAATTTAATTAAAAATAATTAAATGGCCTTCCAACGCTTGCCCAGGACTGGATGCCAAAAACAGGTGTAAACAGAATGTTATTCGGAGACTCAAAACTTTTTATAAGTTGTTTTATAAATTGGCATGCGATGAATTTTTTGAGATCAATTGTTAATATTCTTTTTGGTGAGAACTTGGTGGATATTAATGAGAACATTTATTTCGGAATTCCAGGGAAATTATTCCTTCTCATGTTGGTGACCTTGGCCATTGGGGAAAAGACCGTGGTAAGCCGGTGACCCTAATGCTCAACGGCTTTCTTTTGCCGGATCGTCTTAAGGAAAAGTACCACGGACTGCCAACCCTGGTGACTCTAAATTCGATATTGGATCCAATTTTGATGAGATTTATTTTGGCCATGGTACTGTTTGATTGTGGTTCCCCATTGTTGATGGAGTTAATGTTGTGATCACCACCAAGAATATTTATCTGTTAAATTCTTCATTGATTAATTTATTATTTTGTTGGACACCTCGTATGCCAAATTATGATTTAATGGTAAATTGTTTTAATCTCCACTTTCAACTTTATTTATTATACATACTTGCTATTCACTGAGCTCATCACCTGACGGATTTATTCCAACTTCTCTTTCAGGCAAGTTGGGGAATTAGGCAAGGATTCTGATGGCATCTCGGGGATTTCTTTTGTTGACCTCCTTAGGGTGTCTCATTCAAATTTTATTTGAATAAATCGCTTCCGCATTGAAAACAATTATCAGATAACAAATTCTTTTTTTTTATTGTTGAACCACTGGATATTGTTTGGTTCATGGGATGGTTGTATCCCATGTTTATGATTGAGACACATTTGGCTTTGTATTTGATTAATAACGAAAAAGCGATCATTTGATTGTCGGTTACTTTGATTTATTCAGGCTACATGTTCCATGAGTTAGCCTCATGGTTCATGGCCAGTCACTTCTTATTTTTGGGGTGTGACAGGAATTGTAGAATATTTCAACAGAAACATATAGCTGCTGATGCTGTCTACGTTGATTGAGGAGGAAGTCCGTGTTTGTTTGTGGTCTTGGAGAAAGGTACTGAAAGTTAAGGATACGTCTAGACTCTTGGCCTTAGATTGGAGGATCCCATTTAGTATTTTCACCTCCTAGTTTTATTTTGTGTTTCTCTGTTGTTGGTTTGTTGGAGGATTCTGTTTTTTGTGCTTTATTGAAATTAAGTTACCAAAAACAAAAGTGCTTTCTTGTAAAAGTACTACTCCATCCCCCCATCTTTATCACCATGAACTAATTGAGTGGTTACACAAAAGCATGAGACATAAAGATTTTCCAAGAGGGGAAAATTAAACAATCCAACACAACATATATACTAATGAATTCTAAACAATATGAACTATGGTACAGGTGCTTACATGTATAGACTAGCTAGCATACATGAACACAAACACAATAACAGAATAATGTTTACAACATGAATATCAGTCATGATATTGCAAAAGATCATATTTGCATGGTTTGATGAGAAAGTATTCATGACAAACTTTATCTCGATAGGTAACTGAACACAAAAATTATTTAGAAAATATCATTTATGTTGAAGCCTATAGGTGACTGATCAAAATATATATTTTTTAACTAGTGAAAATGGGCCCTCTAAGTATTGAGAATGACTTTAAATTTTACCTAGTGAATGGGAAAAAATTAGTTCCAATGGACTACATAAGGTGGTCCATTTATGTACACATTAAATTTTGTGGGCCCAATTTTCAAATACAAAAGCAATTTTCTGATTTTTTGTGATAAAATGTGAGGTTTTGAAATAGAACTGTGCTCATAGCACGGACAACTTAAGCACAAATTGTACATGGATTTTTACGGGGCCCACTTTGGGCACTTTCTTAAAATGTTTACTTATGCATTCTTGTACAAAATTATTTCATTCAGATACCGGTCGGTAAGGACTTTTTCATAATTCGTAAGGCGAACGCCGCGAACCAGTCAGTTTCCCCTACGAATTTTGAAAAAGCCCTTACCAGTTCCCGATTGAAATGATTTTCTTATAGGAACTCATAAAAAAAAAAGTATTTTGAATTTTTTTTTTATAGTATTAAACTATTAATCCTTCAATTTGGAAAAACCCTCCCAACGTACGTCAATTTTGTTTCCATTCAGAGAAGGACTATTTTTGTTGCAACCACATTTTGAAAACCTCACGTTTTATCCTAAAAACTCAAAATTCAGTTTTTTAATTTGTAAACTGGGCCCAAATATCCCTCCCAACCTCAGTTGCTTTTCAGAAAGTCTACACACACATACAATCTGTGCATAGATTGTGCACAGATTTTGTTGTGGGGCCCACCACGGGTCCCACACAAATCATCCAAACCGTTCATTAAATGTAAAATATTTTTTCAAGGGTCCCCGTAAAAAATAATCTCAATCCAATACCTATAGATACTCGATCCAATCGTATAACTTTTCATTATCCGAAAATCTGAATGAAAAGTTAGATGGTTGGATGAAGCACATATAGGTATTGGATTGAGCTTATTTTTTACGGGGACCCTTGAAAAAATGTTTTACATTTAATGAACGGTTTGGATGATTTGTGTGGGACCCGTGGTGAGCCCCACAACAAAATCTGTGCACAATCTGTGCACAGAAATCTGTGTGGATAGCACAGCTTTTTTGCAGCAACAATATTTCGAACGAAAAATCTACTTACACAGACCACTTAAGCACATATTTTACAGAGTTTTTTTTCCAGGACCCACCTTGAGACCCGCAAAGATGATCCAAATCGCTCAATTTTTTCAAAATACTTTTTTTATGGATTCTTATGAAAAATCATTTCAATAGGGAACCAGTAAGGGCCTTTTCAAAATTCATAGGGAAAACTTATCGACTGGTTCGTCTTACGAATTTTGAAAAAGCTCTTACTGATATTTGATTGAAATGATTTTTTACAAAAATGCATAAGAAAATATTTTTAAAAAATTAAGCGGTTCAGATCATCTTTGCATACTCGAGACGGGCCTATACAAAATCTGTGTAGAATCTGTGCTTAAGTTGTCTCTGGTAGTGTTGGCATGTGGTGGCTGGGTTATTTTCCAGAGGTGGTGGTCCAGGGGTGCTGGTGGTGGTCTGTCTAAAATTGGTGGTGGCGGCGGGTGGATGGTGTAGATCTGAATCTGCATAGAAGATTAGGTTTAGGATTTTCTTGGGCAGGGACTTGTCCACTACTTTGTTAGCTAGGTTAGTCTTTTTTTTTGAGTTCATTATTTGATCCGGGCATTTTAGGTCCACAGGTGTTATAGATTTGTCCCACTAGGAGTATTTGGGCTTTGTTCATTTAGCCTTCTAATGTTAGCCAGCACACTAGAGATGCTCTAATGTCAACAAAACCTACAAAATAAGCAGTTTGCATGAATCGTCTTATTGTGGTCCTATTGTGTTCCTGATAAACACCTTACAACATTGAAGTTTGAACCAGGCCGGCCAAAACGACATAGTTTTGGGAGTACTGCTATAGGTACATATGCAATGTACATACCATACATATGAATTTTGTGGGACCCACCTCAGGTCCTGCAAAAATGATTTGAACCGTCCATTAATTTTAAAATATTTTTTTATGGAGCCCTGTAAAAAATCAGCTTAATCCGATATCAGAAGGAATTTTTCCAGAATGCCTAGGGACAAAACTGAACAGTTAAGTAGTTTCGCTCTTACAAATTCAGAAAAAAAATCCTTACCAATATCGGATTGAACTAATTTTTTACGAGGCTCCATAAAAAATATTTTAAAAATAATGGATAGTTCGAATCATTTTTGTAGGACACGAGTGGACTGCACAAAACCCATATATTTATGGTATGTATAATCTCATATGTTCCCATAGCTTTATTGTAGTTGAGGCCGCCCTAAACCGTTGCGGTGCAGTGCTGCACCATCCCTGAGTACTAAGAGCAGTTGCATTGAAAATAGAAAAGCGATTATAGGCCCCAAAAAAGAGTCTTACAGAAATACAGCAACAAACAACAACTCATAATCTTGTCAAGTAACCCCTCCCTAAGTTTGTGAACGAATCGAATCGAGCCGGGTTTCAGAATGTTAAATTTCGTTCGTTAAATTTTCAAACGAACTCGAGTCGAGTCGAGCTTCAGAATGTTTAAAATCGTTCATTAAATTTACTTTTTTTTAATTTGTTTAGTATCCTAATCAAACTCGAACAACTTCTACGCTATAAAAACAGCCGCATCAACTCGTGTTGTTGAATACTACAAAAAAGAAAGGAAAAAAAGAAGTCGTGTTGAGAAAGTCTTGGCAAATCCTCCACACCAAAAAAACATGGAGAACGAGGCTACGGCCATTGAAGGGATGGAGCTGCTGACAGAAGATATGTTGATGGAGATCTTATCTCGTCTCTCCGTGAAATCACTTCTTCGATGCAAATCAGTCTCCAAAAACTGGTATTCTCTCATCCGAAACCCGAGATTTTTATTGATTTATACCTTTCCAAATAACAATTTGCCAAAATATACCTTTTTTCAAACTATTTTTAAAAATAGTTTAAAACGCACATTTCATGTGCGTCATGCATATGGGATATGCGTTATCCGAGCTGGCATATGCAAGCCGGGCCAGCTGGATTTCCAACGTATATCACGCACACCCAACCTGCATCATGCATATTAGATATGCATAATGCATATCCAATATGCGTCATGCATATTGAATGTGAGTGATGCGTTATATATATTCCAACGACTAACAACCATACAAAAGTAGAAATTAAAATTGAAGTTTCCTAAATTACATATCTTCTTCATCCGAAAGTTCGACATCGGACTTCAGTTTTTCTTCATTGCTCCAAGATAGGTACCACTGCGCGTCTTGAAGGAACCCCTCCGATGCACGTTGAGCTGCTTCATTTACTAGTGTATTCTTGACCTTATCCCATTCTTTACTTGTTTACTCCACTTTCTTTTTTGTTCCAAAAGTAAAAAATAAAGTGTCCGAATTAAAAAAAATGTCTTTAAAATGTTGGTCATAATATGAAACATAACCGATACAATTTTTTAAATAATCAAAGACGGTGAAAACGAGTTATTTGTTTTGTAATAAAACCAACCAAGCATAGCCTGTAATTGGAACAAAAAAACTATAACAGGATTGTAATATATACTCTCTTTTTTTGGCTAAGTTATAATAGGATTGTAATTGGCACCAAACATGCTCTGGAATAGTCAATTCTAACAAAGTTGTCTCCACTCAGCAGGATTGTACTTTTCCAATAAGTTAATTAAATTTAGCAATCTGCTAAACTTTCACAACGGGACTAGAAAAGAAGTATGGTCGTCGCGTAGCTGGTATGCCTACATGAATTTTTGTTTTATTTCCCAGAGCATTTAGAAAGAAAAAAAGTAAATACATGTGCCGAAATTACAGTCCTTACCAACATGAAATCACTTCGAGAGATCGAGAGAGAGAGAGAGAGAGAGAGAGAGAGAGGGGACCATTAATTAATATTACATAAGTTTTGGTCATAATATTGTCCACTAAACTACAGCGGAAGTCTGTCAAGAAATAAACTTTACATACCAACTATTGTCTAAAACTAAACTAAGCAAAAATCATCTACGGGCCAAGAGACAAAGACTCCCACAGGCCTCAACCACGCACTTCTCGAGCGAGTCACAAAATGCAAAACGCGACCTGTAGTGGACACCGATATGCATGACGCATCACTCAAATTCAATATGCATGACGCATATTGGATATGCATCATGCATATCTAATATGCATGATGCAGGTTGGGTGTGCGTGATACACGTTGAAAATCCAGCTGGCCCGGCTCGCATATGCCAGCTCGGATAACTGCTTGACCGATTTCCTAGTCCTAAATTAATGGGTTGCCCCAAGCGTAGGGCGGAGATCGACGCAGCATAATATCCGGTAAGTCCGGAGTCGAATCCACAGAGACGGTGATGTGTGCTGACTAAAAAATCGGGTTGTAGAATTAAAATTAGCTCTTAGGTAGCTACCCCTTGTTGTTTTGTTTGAGATTAACTAAAACTTAAGAAAAATAACTTTTCTTTTCAAATAATTAAAAAGAGGTACAGTCGTAGGGTTCATAGCACTCGTAACCAGTCCAGATCAACCTGCTCAATTTGGTATTCTTAAAAATGTTCAATTTTGGATTGAAAAGATACCCCGCAAGATGCGAAACCTTAGGGTCGCCGTATACCCATGCGCAGCGGAGAATGGGTTTTGGACCCCCATTCCCCCGTTCACAAGGGCTCCGACAATGCCCAGATTCGTCCGCGGGAAGTATTTTTCCAATCTTAAATCATTTTTACATTGTTTGATAAAAAGAGCAGTACCCGAACTGATCACGGCGTGCTAATCACCCCGCGACCCTACCTATATCACTACTCACTAATCATTATGTGATAAACAAAAGAAACCCTAAATTGAAACATGATTCTATTACGCAAGATGAAAAATAAACAAAAAAATAACAATTAATTAAATACCAATGAATAACTTTAATAAAGAACAGAAATCAATACGAGTTACCGGTGTGCGGAGATCTAAACAAAACTTAAAAGAGAAAAACAAAGCTTCGAAGAAATCAATACTGTAAAATAAAGGTCGGAGTGTGTACTGAAAATACAGTGGGAGAAATTGCAGCCCTGTTCTTTCTTTAACCCTCGATCGCTGCTTGTGTTTTTCTCTGACAACCCTCCGTTCTCCCTTCTCGCAGCTCTCTGTCCTCCCTTTTATATTTTTTTCCGCTGACAGCCGCCCCCTTTTTTTTCAAAAGCTGCTGCCGACCGTTTTTTCCAAAAGCTAAAGCTGCTTTTGACTTTTTTTTTCAAAAGCTGCTTCCCACGTAGACGGTAGGGTAAAAAAAAGTTGTTTTTTTTACAGGCATTGAAGGGAAGAATCACATAGAGGCCCTTGGGTTTCATCTACTTCGCACTTTGACCCAAAACTTTTGCTACCTTCCGTTTTTACCCAAAATCTTGAAAATCGAGCTCGAGCAACCTTTATACATAACAACAAATAATAACAATCAGTTAACAAAAATAAAAGACTAATAAATATAGATTGGAGGGCGAAAATATACATATTTTAGCACTTATCACACCCCCCAACTTACATTTTGCTAGTCCTCGAGCAAAGAGAATAATAAAAAATAAATAAATTCTAACTATGTCACTTTCGTAGGACTCACGATTGCACTTAGCATGTGCAACAAGCCTTTTAAACCCCTAGGCGATCCCCAGAGGACGAGTGGAGTCTCGTGAGGGTTTACAGCAATGAACACCCGCAAACATTGTGAATACTTTTCACATGAACCCCAAAAACCTGTAAGACGGCTTAATGATATTTCAAGCAAAGAATATGAAGCCATCGCGATGAGATAATGGGCATAAACAGTTCTAGATACTATCAAGTCAGAAAAATAAGTCATGGCACCTATACTCAGCGTGTGTGAACAAGGGCTTCGGTTACTAGTGAAAAATAATCAAAAATTCTCTCCGGACCGAGTCTCGACTTCAAATCTCACCGTGTCATGCACTCAACAAATGAAATCACTCGAAACAAGGTGCATATTACTCTCAATATGTGCAGTCGGAAATATGTAACTGAAAGCAAAATGCTCTGCACAAGTTGACACAAAAAGAAAGCTCTACAAAGT
Organism: Rhododendron vialii; assembly: GCF_030253575.1. Classification (NCBI taxonomy): domain Eukaryota; kingdom Viridiplantae; phylum Streptophyta; class Magnoliopsida; order Ericales; family Ericaceae; genus Rhododendron; species Rhododendron vialii. The sequence continues at coordinate 6,040,872 of NC_080566.1, forward strand.
GGATACACGATCTCATGAACGGAATGCCAAGTATTGAAAACTCTTTCTATCCACCAATTCACAGCCCATTGCCCCTAGGATCAAATAGGACTTTCATTCTGGTTATAACGTTAGGTAAGAGAAAGTATTTCAAGGTTAGGGTAAAACATTCAAGTGTCTGAGAATAAACTAACCACAACTCACATAGGACAAATATAACGATGCGTTCCCTCTTTCTTTCTTTATTTTCTTTTTTTTTTCTTTTTTTTTCTTTTTCTCTTTTCAACTTCACCATATTTCTCTCCCTAACTCTTTAATACAATCTCACATTAAGAACAAATGTTTCTTCTTCTACAATAATTTTGGTGTGTCCTTCCTTTTTGTCTTTCTCTCTCTTTTTCTCTTTTGAATGGGAAAGATCACCAACAATCAAAGTTCAATTCACAATTCCACTCATCCCCCTCTCAATAATTCACCTTCACATTATTAACTAACCATTCTCAAGACACAATATAGATGGTGGAGCTCAACAAGAAAAAGGTTGTATGCACGAGGCTCAAATTGGTTCATAAGTGATAAATGTGTGAATGAAGAAACGAACCGGCTCTAAATAGCAAAGATGGCCTATAATCCTCTCCAATGGGCAACACAACCATGCAACTTTCTAAATCCAAGAGATAAGTAGGCAATTCAAAACATTTTCAACACTTGACGACAAAAATAATGAGATCAACAACGAATTTTTTTTTTTTTATTTATGACAAACAAGAGTTTATTTGACACCACTCCAAGAAAAGATAAGGCTCTAAACTCACATGGGGCATAAGTCTCCACTAAACTAGCCATCAAGAATAATCAAGTCACAACTCACAAGTAACCAAAGCCCAAACAGACGTGAAGTGCAAATGTGCTAAAAATAAATGCCATGACAAATTCTTCGCGACAAGCTAGTAAAAAGAACTACAATGCCACCACAATATTAAAAGAATGACTACCATATCTCAATCAATCGCAAGCCAATCTCGACAGCTTTCAAGTCTCATGCAAAAAGAAATCCACTATTTTTTTTTTTTTTTTTTTGACAAAATAAAAGTAAGTAAAAGAACAAAGTGATCCTTCCCCCCAACTTGAACTAGTCAATGTCCGCATTGAAAGCATGAAAAATAACGATAGGACAGAAACATAAAAGAGAGGAGAGATATCACCTCGAAAAGGAGGGCTAAGCAGAGTAAACTATAGATAGAGGGAGACCCCCCAACTTGGATCGAACAATCTGCAAAAATGTTAGCCTCCAAGACAGCAAGAAAAATAACTAAAAGAAATAAACAAAGCAAGAAATAAAATAAAAGACACAAAATTAAACCATCCACTTTCTTCACGCAAAAGACACGGGTACTACTTTTCTCCCTGGCCAAAGACTGTGTTTCCCTATTTGTTGGAAGGACAGTATGCATAGGATTCAACGATATCTTGAGAAGTAGTGCCATCATCTAATAGGCTGTCACTCCCTCTGGGGCTTCCAGATTCCTTACCCACCACTCCGTTTGTGAAGCAATCTCCACAGAGTTTGGACATTAAAGTCAGATGGTTCAGACAGAATTCTCGCTGCTAACTACGTGCCTGCCGTCAGACCCAACCTCCTAAGTACTACATACATAGCTTTGACCAGGTGGCTATACCAAACCATTATGCTAATTTTTTCCCTTTTCCAAATTCTACTTTTTTTTTTTTTTTTTTTTAACAAGAAATAAAAGAACGAGTGTACAAAGATTATTCCCAAAACCCAAGTTAATGATGGGTACCACTATTGCTAGGGGCCGGGTCCACTTCTTAGTGAAGACAGTGGTACGCGAAAGCTACCCGTCGGAACGTAGCCCAACGGCTACACAACAGGGTCATCCGAATAAACAGGATCGACCAAAACCTCATCAGGTTCACCTATTTCCACATATTCCAAAAATGATTTTAGACGTTGCCCGTTAACCTTGGAAATATTATTATTTTTCGGGTCACAAATATCTACAGAACCATTCGGGTAAACCTTATGCACAACGTAGGGACCGTCCCACCGGGACCTCAACTTACCAGGAAATAAATGAAGGCGCGAGTTATACAGTAACACTTTCTGACCAACACTAAAGGTTTTGCGCTGAATATTTCTATCATGATACGCCTTAACCTTAGCCTTATAAATACTCGCACTCTCATACGCATCATTCCTAATTTCCTCAAGCTCACACAACTGGAGCTTCCTATGGGCACCCGCCTCAGGTAAACGCGCGTTTAGCGTCTTAATGGCCCAATAGGCCTTATGCTCCATCTCAACGGGCAAGTGGCAGGCCTTACCATAAACAAGCCGGTAGGGTGAAGCACCTAACACGGTCTTGTAAGCAGTGCGGTAGGCCCACAAGGCATCAGTCAACCGAAGTGACCAATCCTTCCTATTCGGGTTCACGGTCTTCTCTAGAATCCCCTTAATCTCGCGATTTGCTAGCTCAGCCTGACCGTTGGTTTGAGGGTGATAAGCAGTAGACACCTTGTGAGAGATGCCATACTTGTTCATTAACGCCCCAAAAGACCTATTGCAAAAGTGTGTGCCCTGATCAGAGATAATGGCACGTGGCATGCCAAACCTTGACAAAATGTTAGTTCGCAAGAACTCTAGCACGACCTTAGAATCGCTGGTCTTAGTGGGAATTGCCTCAACCCACTTGGAAACGTAATCCACCGCCAGGAGGATGTACTCATAACCGTATGACACCGGAAACGGGCCCATGAAATCAATACCCCAACAATCGAAGACCTCTATCACAAAAATGTTTTGTAGGGGCATCATATTCCGCGGGCCAACCTTGCCTAATTTCTGACACCGGTCACACGACTTACAAAAGACGTATGCATCCTTAAAAAGACTCGGCCAAAAGAAACCACACTCACTGACCTTGGCGGCGGTCTTCTTTGCGGAGAAATGACCTCCGCACGCCTCGGTGTGACAAAACTCTAAAATTCCCCTTTTATCAGTTTCGGGGACACACCGGCGCACTATCTGGTCCGCGCAATACTTGAACACATATGGATCATCATAAATATATTGCCTGACCTCTCTCAAAAATCGCTGCTTCTCAGCTGTGGACCAATGGGGTGGAATTTGCCCAGTCACCAAATAATTGGCGATATCTGCAAACCATGGGCACACATTAGCAGCGAACAACTGCTCGTCAGGGAAAGAATCCACAATGGGGAGATGAGAGGTGGGGTCCTCAAACTCCAGACGAGACAGGTGGTCGGCTACTACATTCTCAACCCCTTTCTTATCCTTAATCACAAGGTGGAATTCTTGCAGCAAAAGAATCCACCGGATAAGGCGAGCCTTCGCATCCTGCTTGGTAGTAAGTCCTCCTCGGCGGTAAGTCCGGAGTCGAATCCACAGAGACGGTGATGTGTGCTGACTAAAAATTCGGGCTGTAGAATTAAAATTAGCTCTTAGGTAGCTACCCCTTGTTGTTTTGTTTGAGATTAACTAAAACTTAAGAAAAATAACTTTTCTTTTCAAATAATTAAAAAGAGGTACAGTCGTAGGGTTCATAGCACTCGTAACCAGTCCAGATCAACCTGCTCAATTTGGTATTCTTAAAAATGTTCAATTTTGGATTGAAAAGATACCCCGCAAGATGCGAAACCTTAGGGTCGCCGTATACCCATGCGCAGCGGAGAATGGATTTTGGACCCCCATTCCCCCGTTCACAAGGGCTCCGACAATGCCCAGATTCGTCCGCGGGAAGTATTTTTCCAATCTTAAATCATTTTTACATTGTTTGATAAAAAGAGCAGTACCCGAACTGATCACGGCGTGCTAATCACCCCGCGACCCTACCTATATCACTACTCACTAATCATTATGTGATAAACAAAAGAAACCCTAAATTGAAACATGATTCTATTACGCAAGATGAAAAATAAACAAAAAAATAACAACTAATTAAATACCAATGAATAACTTTAATAAAGAACAGAAATCAATACGAGTTACCGGTGTGCGGAGATCTGAACAAAACTTAAAAGAGAAAAACAAAGCTTCGAAGAAATCAATACTGTAAAATAAAGGTCGGAGTGTGTACTGAAAATACAGTGGGAGAAATTGCAGCCCTGTTCTTTCTTTAACCCTCGATCGCTGCTTGTGTTTTTCCCCGGCAACGGCGCCAAAAATGCTTGACCGATTTCCTAGTCCTAAATTAATGGGTTGCCCCAAGCGTAGGGCGGAGATCGACGCAGCATAATATCCGGTAAGTCCGGAGTCGAATCCACAGAGACGGTGATGTGTGCTGACTAAAAATTCGGGTTGTAGAATTAAAATTAGCTCTTAGGTAGCTACCCCTTGTTGTTTTGTTTGAGATTAACTAAAACTTAAGAAAAATAACTTTTCTTTTCAAATAATTAAAAAGAGGTACAGTCGTAGGGTTCATAGCACTCGTAACCAGTCCAGATCAACCTGCTCAATTTGGTATTCTTAAAAATGTTCAATTTTGGATTGAAAAGATACCCCGCAAGATGCGAAACCTTAGGGTCGCCGTATACCCATGCGCAGCGGAGAATGGGTTTTGGACCCCCATTCCCCCGTTCACAAGGGCTCCGACAATGCCCAGATTCGTCCGCGGGAAGTATTTTTCCAATCTTAAATCATTTTTACATTGTTTGATAAAAAGAGCAGTACCCGAACTGATCACGGCGTGCTAATCACCCCGCGACCCTACCTATATCACTACTCACTAATCATTATGTGATAAACAAAAGAAACCCTAAATTGAAACATGATTCTATTACGCAAGATGAAAAATAAACAAAAAAATAACAATTAATTAAATACCAATGAATAACTTTAATAAAGAACAGAAATCAATACGAGTTACCGGTGTGCGGAGATCTAAACAAAACTTAAAAGAGAAAAACAAAGCTTCGAAGAAATCAATACTGTAAAATAAAGGTCGGAGTGTGTACTGAAAATACAGTGGGAGAAATTGCAGCCCTGTTCTTTCTTTAACCCTCGATCGCTGCTTGTGTTTTTCTCTGACAACCCTCCGTTCTCCTTTTTCGCAGCTCTCTGTCCTCCCTTTTATATTTTTTTCCGCTGACAGCCGCCCCCTTTTTTTTCAAAAGCTGCTGCCGACCGTTTTTTCCAAAAGCTAAAGCTGCTTTTGACTTTTTTTTTCAAAAGCTGCTTCCCACGTAGACGGTAGGGTAAAAAAAAGTTGTTTTTTTTACAGGCATTGAAGGGAAGAATCACATAGAGGCCCTTGGGTTTCATCTACTTCGCACTTTGACCCAAAACTTTTGCTACCTTCCGTTTTTACCCAAAATCTTGAAAATCGAGCTCGAGCAACCTTTATACATAACAACAAATAATAACAATCAGTTAACAAAAATAAAAGACTAATAAATATAGATTGGAGGGCGAAAATATACATATTTTAGCACTTATCAATAACGCATATCCCATATGCACGACGCACATGGAATGTGCGTTTTGAACTATTTTTAAAAATAGTTTGAAAAAAGGTATATTTTGGCAAATAGTTATTTGGAAAGATATAAATCGATAAAAATCTCTCCGAAACCCTAGCTTCATCTCCCACCACCACACCCGTGCTCAACCCCACGACTGCATCTCGCTCGTTCGCACTGACAACAATTATACCTACCATTGGTTCTATTATTTATTCCCCGACCAAACTTCAATCCAACATCTAGATCTCTCTTTCACCGAGAGGCTAGTCAACCTTAGTTGTTTCAGGATCCGTGGCTCTTGTAATGGCCTCATGTGTCTCTCCGAGTGGTTCAAGGCGAATATCATGATATGCAACCCTGCAACGAGAGAATTTAGGCTACTCCTTCGATCCCCTTATCATAATTGGCTTACTAATCATGTAGGGTTTGCTTTTGATTCCGAAACTAATGATTATATAGTGGTCAGGGTCGCCACCCTCTATGAATTTTCGAAAGCAGTGGATATGGACTTTGAACCACCCACACGCTTTGATCATAAAATTATGGACTTTGAAACACCCACGCGCATTGATCATAAAATTCAGATCTATGGCATGAGTACAGACTCATGGAAAGAAATCAGCTACGGTGCCCAACCATAGAGTCAGACCTTATGATCATCCTTCCACATTAATGGATGGGGTTTTCTACTAGCTATGTTATGACTTTTCTATTGAGGTCCGTGCTATTGATGTCTTAAACACCGTTGAAGGATCGTTCAAATGAAGAGCCTTGCCCATCAGCGTTGGCTTTGAATCGCAGGCTAATCTTTGTCTTCTGAATGATTCTCTTGCCCTTGTTGCATGTGCCAATGTATGACAGCCAACTAGAAGAGACGCAGTTTGACATGTGGTTAATGGAAGAATATATAGTTCAGGAGTGTTGGACTAAAACGTACGCTATTGGGGCCATCTTAGGAAATCAGGGTCCATTTGGGTTTCGGCCAAATAGAGAGGTTCTTCTGACTGGGTGCAAAAATGGGCAGATAGTGTCATACAACCTTAGTACAAGGGACATAAAAAGAATACAAACAGTTATGCAATTTGCAAGGACTACAATATATAGCACAAGTTTTTTCATACTCAGAGAGCTTAGTGTCTGTCAAGAGACGAGTTGATTTAGTTTAACCAGGATGGTGCTGCATTTACCCGTTGCTAGTCAAGAAAATGAAGGTGATAAGGCGTGCCAATCAGCTTCTAATTAATTAAAGTTCTTCGTAATAGTCTTCTACTCAAGCACTAGCAACGTGGAACTATATATGAAGCAGTTTTTGAAAAGTGTGAAAGGATCCAATTTCTAGGTCTTGGACAATGGATATTTTCAATTTTTATTGTCTGTGCCTGTGTTTGCTTCCTATATATGTAATCTAATTGTGGGCTTCATATCTGATATTGAACCTTGGTTTCAACTTATATTGGGAAGGAGATACATTTGGTTAAACTTTAAACAGTAAGATTTGCTGCTCTGCTTAGATTCCCTGAATGTATTCTTTTGTTTTGCTATTTTGATACCTATATTATCTTGTGCAAAGTGGCTCTAGCAATCTGGCCTCTCAATATGGCGCCTTTAATACTTTCAATGAGGACTGGTTGATTTGGAGAAAGCAGAACAATAGGACTTTCGTTGTGGTGGGATGGAGAAGACTGTTTATGTGGTATGGCTTCCTTTTTCTTTAGTTTTCCCTTCTCCCCTAGTTTGACAGACACATCATAAGGAAATGGCTTTCAAAAGTACGAGCTGGCACAAAATCTTGGTCAAGAAGATTGAAAGTGGATAAGCGCTCTTCTATATTCCGTGGATTCTTAATATAGGTGATTATCTTTGGCTTTGTTATGTTTCAGGAGAAATTCTTCAGTGCCAGGTGGGCACGGTGCCACGTGGTGCCGAGCACCATCTCGGCCGTCCAAACGTGTTTTGGACGGCCCAGATCTGTTGGGGTATTTTTTAAGTGTAAAATTACTAAAACGCTCCCTCAAGCCCAAATAGATCTGGGCCGTCCAAAGCACGTTTGGACGGCCGAGATGTGCTCGGCACCACGTGGCACCGTTCCCCCTCGGCTCGGTGGTGGTGCTGTTTCTCACTGTGCACGGGTTGCATCCCCTTGACGTTAGTTTTGCATCCCCTTGACGTTAGTCAATTCCTTAGGTAGATAAATATGTTCGTCTTTGCTCATACTATATGCGTACACACAGCAGGGGTACACCCACTTGTACATACTCTTGTAGATCACTATCAAGCTGCCACAATCTGAATCGATTAATTAGTGCACCCTCTAGCAAACATAGATCCATGTATTTTGCAGTGTTCTAAAAATTGAAATTAATTGGCGTTAATCACTACCAGGGCCTATCCAAATAGGTCCGACTAATTGGCAATTGCTATGCGCTAGCTGATTAATCGCCGATTACTAATTGCTATGTGTCGAATAATCGCCGATTACTAGGCCTCGAAGCTCAAAGGTGACCGACCACCCGACTAGAACCTAGTGACTTTTAGAACATTGATATTTTGTAAGAGAAGGGTTGTGCTTAATAAACCAAGTATCTTTGCTTTGGTATACCAAGCTTTGCACTATAAATAGCGGAAAAAAACAGGGCATTCATGGGAGTAGATGGGATACAACGATTGTAGCATCCAGTTTTAATCACAATTGGGTTTTCCGCATTTGTTATTAGCTTTGGCCTTTTTTTGCTTTAACCCTCTAGCTTCATTACCTTCCACCGAAACCGATCCACGAATCATGGATTGGATTGGAACCGAACCGTGGGACTTTTGATCTAGACACGGGTTTTATTTTGAAAAAACCGTGCCTAGCGGTTCGGTCCTCGAATTCCTAAGAATCTGACCAAACCGCGCGAGCAGCCCTACATATAGAAGCTATTTAGGGTTTATCTTTGATCCCAAGGCTAGCACGCCTATTCATGGAAAAGTTCAAAGCTACGCCCTAGTACTGATAATTAGAGAAAAACTGACGCTGTTGTACCCGAAACTTCTAAGCTTTGCCTTCTGAAGTATTTCATTGCCTTTGTTCTGTTGGACTCTGACCATCACCAAGTGGAGACGTACTTTGACATATGGTGATAGATGAATACAGATCGAGTTAAAGAGTCGTGGACTACAAAATGCACTATTGTAGCCCTCTTAGGACATCACGATGCAATGCGATTTCGGTCAAATGTTGTGGTTCTTTCGGTGAGGCACATCGATAGCGAGATGGTGTCATCGGACGACCTTATTACTCAAAACATTAAGGAGTACAATCAATTATGCATACAGCTTGATTTTAGTCAGGAGCGATGTTCTAAATGACGCTCGATGCTAATTGGGCAGCGACCCACCGCCAAGCACCTAGCCTGCCTAGGTGTGAGCAATTTGACATTTATTTTAAAAATATATATGTTAGAAACATAATCCATCATTTGTTCACTAGAAAAACAAACCAAAGTGGACTAGAGAGAGAGAGAGAGAGTTGATCGGCAACGGCGTTGAGAGGAGACTAGATTCGATTTCTCCTTCGACTATCAGCACCTCTGGAGTTGCTACTGGTAACGGGTTAGGGCAGATTGTGTTTTGTTATTCTTTTGTTTATTACACCAAGACCTTTTATTTGTGAAAAATGAGGGTTTCCTAATACAATAAGTCTGTTGACACAGACAAACTGATCACAGAATACACACTCTGTGTGGGGCCCACTACGGGTCCCACACAAATGATTTGAGTCGTTCATTAAATGTAAAATATTTTTTCAAGGGTTCTTGTTAAAAATGAACTCAATCCAATACCTATAGGTGCTTGATCCAATTGTCTAACTTTTTATTATCCTGAAATCCGAATAAAAAGTTAGATGATTGGATCGAGTACTTATAGGTATTGGATTGAGCTAATTTTTTGTGGGAGCCCTTGAAAAAATGTTTTACAATTAATGAACGGCTCGGATTGTTTGTGTGGAACCCAGAGTGGGCCCACACAAAATCTGTGCGCGATTTGTGTTCTATTTGCATGTGTGAATAGCACAGTTGTTCCTAATAATCCGTAAAAACCCTAGCAATATGAATGCAAATCACCAAGCTATACTACCTAGCAAAAACTACGCAAGCAAACAATCTCACAATGCAAAGATGTACGTAGAAAACCCCTGAATGAATAAAAACTGTAAAGGCAAAATATTTTTGTTTGTCAATGGCATGCGGTCAAAACACATTTGTCCGTATAATTGCGCTTATTTAATTATTGAGTTGTAATTTGTTGTGAACGGAATATCAAGCAATTAGATCGAGTCGTCTCTCGGTCTCCCAATCTCCCAACAATCACGCGGAATCAATCAATTCCTTCCGATTTGAAGAGGGCGAATTTATTCTGTGGTTTGGAAAGACTGGAATCATGGAGGAAAGAAAAGTGGGAATAAGGAAACAATATAATTGAAGATGTACATTTCACTCAAGCAAAATATTGAAGGCAGGAAATTTTTGCTCGAGCAAAATGGGCGCTTATTGCACATTGTGATTCTGTCTATAAATATTGACTCATTAGGTCAAGAAACGTGACTAGCATCTAAATAAAAGTGGAGAGCTCATTATTTCTCATCTCCCAACACTTTTGGCTGCTAGGGTTAGTGCACCTCGAAAACTAGTGAAGTAAATCCTCACAACGTTCTAAGTACCACTTGCCGAGTCACACGTATACCGCACCCAATGATCTTGATTGTCGCCGTCTTGAATCCTCAATCCTCCGGAAATCCACCAAGGAACAAACTCTGAATATGTTGAGATAATGTTATGAACACCTTTTGGAGTAAATATATCTTCAATGATCCAACAATTTAATTGGAACTCCCCGATCCAACATAGGCACCATTATTGATTCTATAAACTTCAAAGCCAAGCCCTTGACTGCTGCCTCTATTTCCCGTTATGTGTATATGAGGTCCAACCGTAGGAGGTAAAATAAGACAACTATTTATATTGGTTGTATATAATGTGTGCACAAGCCCACCAATACTCCCAACTTCCGCCTCATATAGTAAGTAGTATCCGATTGATATCCCGATCAATTCATTCCGATTTAGCCCCCTTCCATTCGCGAAGTCATTCTGCCTTTAGTCATTCGATTCACCCTCACGCAATTACAAATAAATAGATTCCTTCTACTCTAATCTAAGGGTGACAAATTGGACCCAAATCCATTCATCAACCTAGACCCATCTACTAGAAAGTAAACCCAACCTAGCTCATTTATTAATTGGGTTAGAATGTTTTGACCCATCTAACCCATTTATTAATCGGGTCTTAATTGGATCAACTTAAATGACCCAATAAGTCATTAACATAACCCAGCTAATTTGAATCCTTCTTGGTCGATTAGCCGATCTCCTATTAATGTGCGCTGACTTTCCTCTTGTCATATGCTCCACATACTTCCCAATTCTCTCTCTCTCGTAGTACATAACAAATCATTCCTTGCTCTTCTGTATCTTCGGAAAAACTTGAATTCTCCACATAAAACTTGAATTCATACAAACACAAACATGACGAACATTTGATCAGAAAACCCTGAAAATGAAAATGGCCGACACAACATAAGCAAAAATAATAATTCAACAAAGATTTGATCACACTTTAACATTTCTAGACTTTCTTCACACACATGGGTTCCTTGTTCTGAGATACTTCTTACAGAAAACGGTCTGATTTTCTTCAAGTTTCCGGTGGCTCCGTCGCCCCTTCACGTCACTCGGCCTCTTCGAATTTCTAGTTTCTTGTATATCTTGAAAGGTGAAAGCACACGGTGTCACGGGGCTGATTTTCGCCTAGAAATCTGCCCGTGATGGCACCAAGTTTGCCAACAACTTGGTCTCAGCCAACTAGTGTTTACACACACACCCGATATGTTTGAACGTCTAGGAACACACTCAAGAGTTACGGGAACCGTCCCAACCTTTATTAAGCACCAACTTACAAAGGATTACACTCAAGAACCTAGACAGAACAACCCTCTGCCTTAGGCTACGAAAATGCTTGCCTAAATAGGCTTACAATCATAAAAACGTGGCCACTAAGTACATGAGATCATGGGGCCAACCCATGATCTTGCAGTTGACACCCCCAACTGCCCTAGGGCTGTGCTGGCACTGCCAGAATCTGCCAGCACACTGAACTGTGAAACTACCTGGAGATAACTGCCGGTAACTGCCCGTTTCTGCCTTGGACACCTGTCCCATGCTGCCAGCAACACATGCAGCCCGTTTCTGCCTTGGACACCTGTCCCACGTTCCCAGCAACATGTACAGAAATGCTGTTAACCGTCAATAACCGTTTTGCCCGAGCCAACTCAAGCCTGCCTCTGTTTTGCCCGAGCAAACTAAAGGCTGCCTGGCCAATTTCGTGATCCAACCCCAGCTCCCAATACTTAGCCGTTTTCCTCGATTGCCTTGTCCCACAAGCCTGCTTCCCGTTTAGCATCCCTGCCTCGATATCATTGGGCCATCACGTGCATCACGACTGCCACTTGCCTTCGGGACCAGTGTCGACACCAACCGACACCGTCGGGTCACCTTGTAAAGACATGCCTGCCTCATGCCTTCGTTTCCATCGGTTGGCTAGGGTGCAAGGTGCCACCGCTAGCCAAGCTTAACAAGCCTTGGAAATCAAGGTGCTAACAAACCACCCCCACCAGAGGAAGCCGACGTCCTCGTCGGTAAGGCCCGTAAGTACTCCAGCACTTGCTTCTCAGACTGCCACAAAGTCCCATCCGTTTCCCATGTAGCCTCCGAGTCTTGCCTATTTTCACACTTCGCCAAACAGGAGGTTCTCCCATTTGCCTCGCTCTGCCCTTTCGCCTTATCATCCAGAATCCCATACATCTGAACTGCGAGAGAAGCCCGTTGAGCTTGTTTTCTTCCAGCAACCACCAAGTCTGGAAAATTCTGCACTTGAATTGCCGATAGCCATCCACCCGTTCCTTCCCTTGCCCGCTTTCCCTTCTCTGCCTTGGAACACCGCGGTACGAAGCAGGGCCGTTTCTCATCAGCAATCAAAATCCCACCAAGATGTGGCATCACAGCCACTTTTGCAGCCACAAAGAACTCATTACCCAGTATAAGTTCGAAGTCATCAAGCGGATACACCATCAAATCCACTTGCCCGTTCCAGTTCCCAATCCTCAAAGCGACATTGCCCGTCATTCCATGCCCCACCTGTGCATTGGAATTTACTGTCTTGATTCGACTGAAACTTTCAACGACTTTTAAACCAAGCAACTGCACCACCCATTCTGAAACAAAGTTGTGTGTGGCCCCCGTGTCCACCATGGCCAACACTTCCATTCCACAAAGCAACACTTTGACATACATCAAACCCGATCTTTGCGAGGTTACTGCCTTGTCTGCATGAATCACGTTGAGCAATTGCATAGGGTTGACCCGGACATGCACTTTCGAGTCTGAATCACCATCTTTCCCTTCATCCACGCAAATAGCATTCAGCTTTTCGCGCTTTGGGCAATCCTTTGCCCGATGAGGCCCATCGCAAATGAAACAACCCTTGCTGAAATTCCCTTTGCCTTGCCGTTTGTCCTCTGCAACCGATTCAGATTTCTGACCCTTGTCTTTCTGACTCTTATCCCATTTCTTTGAACCAGATTTTGACGTGCTGGATTCAAAAGAATTGGATTCGCCCGTCAGTTTGAAATCTGCCAACCCGTCGGCAGCAGCAACAGCCGATGGCAAGTCCTTAATTCCCAGCCTTCGAAGTTCCAACTGTGCCCAATTCTGCAAACCCGACATAAAATTGAAAACCTTGTCCTCCTCCGACATGTTCTTGATATCCAGCATCAAAGAACTGAATTCCTTCACATCATCTCGCACTGAACCCGTGTGCTTCAATTGTTTCAGCGACTCCCTTGCAAGCCACGAAGAATTGCAAGGCAGGAATTGATCCTTCAATTCCTTCTTCAGTGTATCCCACTGCTCGATCTTTGGACGCCCGCTGTCCTCACATCGAGTTCTCCACCAGAGTTTCGCATCGCCCATGAGAAACATCGTGGTGATTGTCACACGATCTGCCTCTGGAACACGAGCAGCAGAGAAGTACTGCTCCATATCCCACAGAAAGTTTTCCAACTCCTTGGCATTTCGGGCACCACCGAAAGCCTTCGGTTCAGGGACCTTTACACGAGTCTCGAATCCGTCTGAGCGACCCAAGAAAGCCCTCTTCACAACCAGCAATTCTGACTCCAAGTTAGAAACCCGCTCCTTCATGACATCTGAGAGTTTGTTGAAATCCGCCAGCATCTCAGTAAACTTCGTTTCCGTCTGACCGACATGTGTTTCGTGAGCCTTTTTCTGTGACTCGACCGAAGCCAACACGACGTCCAGGCGTTCAACCAAGGTAACGCCCTCATTAGAATCATCATCACCAACGAGTTTTTCCAACTGTGTAACTCTGACCCGTACCGCCTCGAGTGCAGCATTTGCAGCCATAACTCCAACCCGAAGTTCTGCAACTTTTGCTCGCAACCTGAGCTGCTCTGATACCAACTGTCACGGGGCTGATTTTCGCCTAGAAATCTGCCCGTGATGGCACCAAGTTTGCCAACAACTTGGTCTCAGCCAACTAGTGTTTACACACACACCCGATATGTTTGAACGTCTAGGAACACACTCAAGAGTTACGGGAACCGTCCCAACCTTTATTAAGCACCAACTTACAAAGGATTACACTCAAGAACCTAGACAGAACAACCCTCTGCCTTAGGCTACGAAAATGCTTGCCTAAATAGGCTTACAATCATAAAAACGTGGCCACTAAGTACATGAGATCATGGGGCCAACCCATGATCTTGCAGTTGACACCCCCAACTGCCCTAGGGCTGTGCTGGCACTGCCAGAATCTGCCAGCACACTGAACTGTGAAACTACCTGGAGATAACTGCCGGTAACTGCCCGTTTCTGCCTTGGACACCTGTCCCATGCTGCCAGCAACACATGCAGCCCGTTTCTGCCTTGGACACCTGTCCCACGTTCCCAGCAACATGTACAGAAATGCTGTTAACCGTCAATAACCGTTTTGCCCGAGCCAACTCAAGCCTGCCTCTGTTTTGCCCGAGCAAGCTCAAGGCTGCCTGGCCAATTTCGTGATCCAACCCCAGCTCCCAATACTTAGCCGTTTTCCTCGATTGCCTTGTCCCACAAGCCTGCTTCCCGTTTAGCATCCCTGCCTCGATATCATTGGGCCATCACGTGCATCACGACTGCCACTTGCCTTCGGGACCAGTGTCGACACCAACCGACACCATCGGGTCACCTTGTAAAGACATGCCTGCCTCATGCCTTCGTTTCCATCGGTTGGCTAGGGTGCAAGGTGCCACCGGTAGCCAAGCTTAGCAAGCCTTGGAAATCAAGGTGCTAGGCCTCTTCGGATTTCTAGTTTCTTGTATATCTTGAAAGGTGAAAGCTATAATCCTTTGCATATACGTAATTCCATTATCGTGCTTAAGCTCGGCTCGGTTACTAAAGAGTCGAGCCGAGCCACGAGTTGCTTAGCTCAGTTCGTTTTTGGAAAGTTTTTTTTTTTTGGTCTTTGAAGAAAACTTTTGGAGTTGGCAATAGTCAATTCTATTTTTTTTTATCTAGTCAATAGTCAATTATTCGAATTATTTTTTACTGGATGCTAAAATTTTAGCAGAATCTTCATTTGGTTTAGTAATTTTAGTAAACAGGTGTAATTTGGTCATTTTAGTATATATATATATATGGGTATTATGATAATTTTAGCATACAAGGGTAATTTGGTCATTTTAGTATATATGGGTATTATGGTAATTTTAGTATACGAGGGTAATTTGGTCATTTAAATGTATAAGGGTAGTATGGTCATTTTAGTTTATATGGGTATTTTAGTCATTTTAAATTTTAATATATATGTAATTGGATTAACGGGCGAGTCGGGTTTGATTTCAAATAAATGGGTTGGGTTGGGTTGGGTATAGGTAATTGGGCTCATAACTAATTGGGTCTAAATGGGTCAATGACCCATTAAAGACCCAACCCACTAATAACTTACCAAATTTGACCAAAAGCCGCTCATTTGATACCCCTACTCTAATCCTATACAAACTCACTAGCCTATAAAAAATAATAAAATTATAACTCGATATAAAATATGTGTTTTATCAAACGGAATTGCCAATATAATTAAGACTGTGGAATTTGGTTTTCAAGTCATAAAAACGTGGTGTACTCATCCATGCTTGATGTTGATCCTTTATATCATATACTTAGCAAGTACTCCAATTTAAATGGGTCTTGGGCACAGTGAATGAAAAAACATTTACACATTCCAATCAAGCACAAGCTGCACAACCGACTCCACCCTCCCATACCCCCTTTTGTCCTGTAACAGTCCCTCATGAACAAATCCTCGATATAAAACCCCGTTTTGCCAAAAATGTGCAACAATTCAGCGAAAACAACATGAAACTAGCAGCGACAGCGTCGT
Source organism: Rhododendron vialii (assembly GCF_030253575.1). Classification (NCBI taxonomy): domain Eukaryota; kingdom Viridiplantae; phylum Streptophyta; class Magnoliopsida; order Ericales; family Ericaceae; genus Rhododendron; species Rhododendron vialii. The sequence goes on from NC_080566.1 coordinate 6,056,885, forward strand.
TTTCAGCCAAGTGGAAGAGGTTTGGTTCTGGGTCGGTGATTGGGAGGTCGAAGGAGAAGGATTTGGTGGTAGCGAAGAGTTGGGTGAGGCGCCCCGAAGACGGCCATTCGGTGGATGAGTTTGTTGATGTGGGGGACGTCGGATGTTGCGGAGAGACGGATTCCAGCAAAGAGTGGCTGATTGGGTGGTTTTCCGGTGATGTGGCATTTGGTGTGCGGGCTGGGGATGGCACATCGATGGTTCTACAAGTGCCATTTTTGTTGGGCAGAGAAAGGGAGAGGTATCACTAACAGTTGTATTATAGGGGTATTTTTGTCCATCAAAGAACTTTAGACAATAACACTTATAAATTAATGGGCTCCAAACCTTATAAACATATAGCTTTGGGCTAAGTGGCCCAATAGACCACCACTTCTTCTAGACTTTAGACCAATTTACTGAACATTTTATCCCACCAAGTAACAGAAATACACATGCTTGCTCAACTGCCTTATATATCTAAAGCTTTAAACAAAGGGAACAACAGCCAGTGGGACGCTTGGCAAAAATTCACCGCTTGCAAAATTGAAACGCTTGCCAATTTCAGCCGTGATTTTCCAATTTTGCCCAAGCTTGCCAATTTCAGCCGTGATTTTCCAATTTTGCCCTCCAAAAAAAAGATTGCCCAGCCGTCGGTTATGATGCTAGGGGCAGTTTTGTATTTTGGTGATGTGCCTTGCTGGCGTCATGCTTCTTGCTTTTGACGGGAGACTGTAGATGCTTCTTGCTTTTGACGGGAGACTGTAGAAATATCTGGCCTCTATGATGGACGCAGATGTTTCTAGGCAGTGAGAGGGGAGACTGTTTGTGGGGTTAGTGCGGAGCAAGCGGATCGATTTTTCTCCGGTGGTGTTCTGCTCTCGAACTCGTCCTCTCAGGTTAGGTTCGTTCACTTTTATGCGTGTGCCGTTTGCCTACTGTGCGGTTTGTGGGTTTTCGCTCGTGGTTTTTTGTCCGGTTTCGCTCGTTCTGTGTTCTCTGTGAGCGTGATCGGTGGTTTCCCACCCCCGGGTACGTTTTGCAGGAGGTTATTTGGTTCGTCACGGTATTTTATTTATTAAGTTCCCTTTTGTGTGCTTTTATTTTGTTGGGCGGAGGTTTGTGGGTTTCAAATTGTTCTTCGCAGGGTTTCATTTCATTCCGGGGTTATGCTCGTGTAGATTTGTTTTTTTTCTCTTCTTGCTGAGTCGTAGTATTTGAGGATCCGATTTGTGTGGCTTTATTTTGGACGAGGTTTTGTCGAGTTAGAATTGTTGTTTACTTGTTGATAAGCACCCGAGAATGTAATGTAGGGTGCGCTAGTGTTTAGTTTTAGTTTAATTTAAGTACTAATTAGTTATTGTTAACGTTGTTTGCTTGTAGAGTATTTTAGTTCTGTTTTGTAGGTGAATCGCCAAACAGGGGAGTTTTCGAGGCTTAAGGCATGTCATGGCCTGAGAATGGCCCAATTGCCCGAGCAGAAGTTGGATTGCCCGAGCAGAAGCTGGATTGCCCGAGCAGAAGCTGAAATTGCCCGAGCAGAACCAGAATTGCCCGGGCAAGAGGCAGGCAGCCAAGGCAGAGGATGACGGCCAAGCATCGAGCTGTTGAGCTCGGCATCGATGTCAAGGGAAAAGGTCCATCGATGCCGAGCCCCTTAGTGGTCCAGTCTCTTATCCATCTCGGCATCGATGGGATGTATTGTGTTACATCGATGCCGAGCCCCATAGTAGAGCACTCTAAGGCCGTTGCCATCGATGCCGAGGGACTTAAGGGCAAATTTTCAGAGCATCTTGGGAATATTCTAGGCGTGGATCCCCGGAGTATAAAAGCTTATGTCATTGCTTTGTACAAACAAGTAGATAGATTCAAATAGTGCATTTTCTAGATCTAGATTAGATTTCTTTGCAATTCAAATTGTTCTTGAGTGTTCTTCATTTTTCAGTTTTAAATATTTTAATTTATGCCTTTAGTTGTTAGTTTTTGACATTGTCGCTTTAATTAAAGTTGTTTCTTTACTCTCGATCTATCATAATCTCCAGTTTATTTCAAGTCTTGTTATTTCATTATGTTAGCTAGATTTTTGGTTGCTCCTATCTCTCTAGATATGTGCGAGTAGTTTCAAGGGTTAGGTCATGGGATAATTAGTTTCTCATGGCTCGGGCAAAAATTGCATTTTGCACGCAATAAAGCTTTAAACTTTGATTTGAAAATTGATGTGGGGTTCGGGTTTGTTTGACAAATTACCGAGGTGTTAACCTCTTTGATCATGTGTGGGTGGGAGCATCGCCTACCCACCACACATGATGCTTAGAGCTCTGTCGCTCGAGGTATTTGCCAAATGAATTCTAGAGCTAGCTTGGTTCTCAAATCATTTTATCTTCCGATTTGAGAACTATAATCAAGTATCTTAAATTGTGTAATTGGGTGAAGAGTGTTATTTAGCTCGAGTCTTGGGTGTTAATAATTCCTAGACCTAGCCTATCTTTTCTCTAGTTAATTCGTTTTTAATTTAGCCCTTTTATTTCCACTGTTTAAAGTAAAACAAAGTTGGCTGTCTAAAGGCCGAAAGCCCTTACTTGCATCTTCAAATCCGACCAAGCCATATAATTATTCCCTTGGGTACGATCCCAGATTTCCGGATTATCATGCTTCAACTGACGTATTAAGCCCTACGCTTGGGGTATTATTCCATATATCGAAGCAAACGAAGCACTTGTTTGAGCATGCATCACTACAAGAAAAATGAAAATCAGTGACGAAAAAGTGGCGACGAAATTTAATTTTGTCACTAAATGAGTATATTTGGCGACGAAAAAATAAATTGGTCACTATTTTGATAGCTTTCGTGACGAAATAATTTTGTCACCAATTATGCCTGTTTAGCGACAAAAAAATATTTTCGTCACTAAAGGTACCCATTTGGCGATAAAATACATTTTTTGTCACCGAAAGCTTAAAAAAGGTGACAAAATTATTTTTCGTCGCCAAAAATAATCATTTGATGACAAAAAATATATTTCGTCGCCAAATGTGAGCAATTTAGTAACGAAATATTTTTTTCGTCACCAAATGCTTAACTTTGGTGACGAAAAATAATTTCGTCACCATTTTAACGCTTTCAGCGACAAAAAATATATTTCGTTGTCAAATGGGTACCTTTCGTGACGAAATTTATGAATTGCGCTTTGTCACTAAATGTATTTCGGACATAACTCTTTACTTTACTAAAATCTCCGATTGAGATAATTCAAATTGGGTTTGAACAATAACTCAATTGCCTACTTTATCAAAATTGCTAATTTTAATGTTTAAAGGTCCAAAATTACATTCGAAATATATTTTCATGTTAAACATATGTGTTATATATTAGATATTTCAAATATTTACTGAAAAGTGTGTGTAGTGCAGTTGGTTGGAGCTTGCGCGAAAAACTCAAGGGACTCGGGTTCGAAACCCAGCAGGAGCAAGAAAGATGGATTTCTTTTCCCATATGAAAACATTTTCGCAACGAAAAATTTCGTCACCGATTTTTTATATTAGTGACAAAAAATTTCGTCACCAATGTGACCCATCGGTGACGAATTTTTTCGTCGTCAAAAAGCACAATAAGTGAGGAAAAAAATTTCGTCACTAATTATTCACTTTTTGGTGACGAAATATTTCGTCATCAAAAGGCACTATAGGTGACAAAAAATAGATTTCGTCACCAGGTAGGAATCCTCGACAACCTTTAGTCGACAAATTTTTTTTCGTCACCTATATTATTTGTGACGAAAAACATGCAATTTGTGACGATTTTCATTCGTCACCAAATTGAATTTTTCTTGTAGTGATGTTGTGTGCAGCTTGTGTATGGCTCCAGTTGTTGTTTGCATTTTTTTGAAAGGTTGAATTCGGTGTCTAGATGTTGGCCGGCGGACTAATTATTGGGATCTATACTGCTTCCAACCTTTTTAGGTGCTGCTAAATATCTTTTGCGCATGGTCCCTATGAACACACAAAGATTTGTATTTGTTACCGTTTGGATTCGGCATCTTCGCATGGTCCCTATGAACACACAAAGATGCTGAACACACTATCTATGATCTTTCCAAGGTTAAGAGCTGAATGCAAGTCCGCAATCGAAGCTCACAGGCACGGGACCCTGAAAAAGCCCTGACTCTCATGGACGAGTTGGGTCTCCGTTACGAAAACTGTGGGCTCGTGCACGCAGTCCGGCGTAGGTTGTACGGTATCGAAGCTAGTATAACGATGACTTCTGATCGTGTCCTGTTTTTGAAGTATTTGAGAAGTGCGGTCAAGTTGGCGTTGTCCAGTGACGTTGAGGGATTGGACAAGGCATTGAGAGAGTACGAACGAGCGTTGTCAATCGAACATCCATTTCTGCAATGCAGGGATGATGATGCTTCTTTACAATTCACGGTTACGGTTTTGGAAGAAAAACCTGATTCACAGAGTTGTAGATCCGAGTCACAGGAAAAAAAAACGCAAAGATTTCAAAAAGAACTATATGTGATTACTGATGAGGAAAAGACAGGGTTGATTGAACATAGAATTGGGGATTTGAAAGCGTATTGCACTTTACTACACAAGAAGAAGGGGGAAATCGACTCAGCAAAAAGGGTTTTTTCGGAAGCCATAGGTTATGCTGAGAAGAACAAGACTTGGAAGTTCTGGCCCTGCTACTATTGTGATGTGAAGTTTCAAGATTTCAAACCGCGTTTGAAGCATATTGAGCAAGAGCACGATGGGGAAATCGGGCAGGATGGGGAAAATGAGACCATTTCTGTTTACGGAGATTGATGCTGGTGGTGGTGAATCAGAGGTTTATGATAACTTGCTTGCCAATGGAGCCTTTTATAGTGCCGATATGGGAATGATTCTTTTAAGCAGGAGAAAGTTAACATCATGTCCCTTGGATGATCGTTTGCTAAGAGTGGATGTTGAATATGGCTCTGCATCTTCTTGCAGTATTAGGGATGCTCAAGTTGCTGTCCCACCAGATATCTATATATGCTTTAACCAAATGGTTGTTCGATGTTCCTCCGACGTCTCCGACTGCAGAAGAACTAAAGGAGGAATGGTTGGAGTTACAAAACCTAATGAAATGTAAAGGAAAGGAAGTACCTATGAGATTCGAGGAAGCATTTGTCCTAATTCAAAGTTGGCGTACAGAACAAACCGAGCTTATAGTACAATGCAGATCATTACAAGCGAGTTGGGTCGTCTGTGCACAAGAACTCCGGAAGAGGGAGCAAGATGGAAAGCATGTCCGCCGAAGTTATAAATCACTCGACGGAAATGGTAAAATCTCATGTTGATTCTGCAGTGGAAGGATCTATGTTCCCGACAACAATATCTCTGTTGGATGTGGTAATAGGAGTAAGAACAGAAGCCAACAAAATCCGTGGTTTGGAGATGAACAGGAGTGAATTTGAGGATCAAGAAGATGCTTCCATTAGAATTAGATTTGATCCTAGATTTACACCTTATATTATCTGTTTTGAAGATAAATTACGCCAATGTTCGGAGTTGTCCAGGAGTGTCAAATGTGCTTCTTTTCAATTATTTTCCCGGTTATAAACCTAATGCATGTTATAACTTTCTCCTGTTAAACCTAAGCATTTTTTGTTATTCATATTCTTAGTCCTTGTCAACTGAGTTGTAACGTTTCCTGCAGCTCTGCATAAATGAAGCCCAAATCACAGGGATCAAGGGTAATTGCTGGAGGCTGTCGATAAGATACAAGCAGTCTAGTCTTGATTATCGGGGCATCATGTTGGATCTCATTCGGAACTTCATACATGAACACTCTTCCCACTGCAATGAAGAAGAAATCCCGAGATGATTTCGACAGGATTTTGATTGAATTTGAGGATGATGCAGAATTTAAAAAGTTTTTGAAAGAATTTGAGAAAGATGATTCCAAGCACGTTAGCATCGCAACAATCAGTGCTATTTTGAGTAAGTCTTACCGAGATGAGTTCGTTCTGTTTTTTTTTTTTTTGTTTTCCCATTGTCTTCATTCAGTTACTTTCCAGTTGCTGCTGCACGCGCTGATGAATTGGATTTAACAGGGAAGGCATTTATAAAGCATAGGGAGAAGTTGGAGCGTCGAAGACAGTTGAAGGACGAGGTCAAGCAGACGGCTCTAGCCAAGGAAACCACGGATGAAGCTGCACCTACGAAGGTTGAGGAACTTTAGAATCCTGTTGTAAGTTTTACCGTAGAGGTTACTTTCATGTATGCCATGTACACTTGGTTCAGAGGACAATCACTTGACGGCATTAACTAGAACAGTTCGCAATCGAGTTCTGTTTCCTATATGAGAACAGTTTTCAATCGAGTTCTGTTCTTCTGTTCTTGTTATGACAACTGTATGATTCCAGATAATTCAGGTGCAATATCTGTTGCTTAGTGTTTTAATGTAGTGGCTGGCAAGTCAATTACAGTTTCATAAAACTTCAAGGCCAAATCCCCGTGAGAGGATCTAGTCAAGCACGTTGGTTTTGCTAGGGGATTGATCATGTGTTCTTGTGTCAAGCACATTGAGGTTTTCCGAGCATTCCAAAACAAGGGCAAACTTACTCAATAGAGGTGAAAATAAAAACAGCTATTGAAGCGCATATTAGCAAGCCTTTTAATGACCACAGTACAACATTAAGGGTTTTCGAATATGGGTTATTGAAAGGCACGAATTCAGAACCTGAGAGCAGCAGAGATGGTGATTCCTGCAAAGGAATGCGCGATCATATGCCGTAATTTATTGGACTGTCAAATAATGGAGTGATGTTTGAACTCATCATATATACACGGAAAATGGGTGCTCGGATCAAGCACCCTACACACCTCGGATGTTGTTGATTCCCACCTAGGGCCCCCTCAGTTTTTTTTTTTCGAATTTTTGGACGGCTCGGATCGGCCGTCCAGTGGCTGGAGACGGCCCGGCGTGGCCGTCGGTACGATTTCCCTCCACCGGCGTCCATTATCATAGCAACAGTCTTATTTTTTGTATAAGGCAACTTCAAGCTCAAAAATCATGTGTTTACGCAAATAATTTTCCTATCACTATGGATTTTGTTTGATAGATTTTATTGAGATCTTTAATACGGTGCAAAAAAAATTGAATTTTTTTTTTCATTTACATTATTTTTGAGTTTGAAAATGTGAAAGGAGCTTTTTATTTGGATTTTGTGGAATGATCCTTCTTATTTTTGAATGAGAAGTAGCAAAATAAGTACTTATTTTTTAAGAAGGTTTCCGGAACGGAGCCTAACCCTATACATTTGCTCTGTACTTTTGCCTTCTACGTCAATCGTCATCTTCCATGAGGGAATCGTACGCAAAACTCGGTGGGTTGTAGAGTTTGTTTTCATACAATAAAATTAACTTGTCCATTGGAGTTATCATCCACTCAATTAACTAGTGATCACTTATCGATCCATAAGTGGGTCTTATTTTCATAAAAAAAAGACTTTCATTTAGCCTTTTAATTTTTGCCAGCCCACTGGAGATGCTCTAATGTCAACAAGGCCTACAAAATAAGCAGTTTGAATCGTCTTATTATGATTTTGATGAACACCTTACAACGTTTAAGTTTGAACAAGGAAGGCCAAAATGACATGGTTTTGGGAGTAATGCTCTAGGTACATATCCATTGAACATACAATGTACATATGGATTTTGTGGAGTCCACATCGAATTCTACAAAAATGATTCGAACCGTCCATTATTTTTAGAATATTTTTTTATAGAGTTCTGTAAAAAATCAGCTCAATTCGATATCAGTAAGGATTTTTCCGGAATGCATAGAAACAAAACTGAACAGTTAAGTAGTTTCGTCCTTATAAATTCAGAAAAAATCCTTACCGCTATTGAATTGAGCTAATTTTTTACAGGGCTTCATAAAAAATATTTTAAAAATAATTGACAGTTCAAATCATTTTTGAGGAACCCGAGGTGGACTCCACAAAATTCATATATACATAGTATGTACATTCTCATATGTACCCATAACTTTACTGTAGTTGTGATCGCCCTAAACCATTGTGATGCAGTACAATGCAGTGCGGTGCGGTGCTGCACTACACCACCCATGAGTCTCAAGAGCAGTTGCATTGAAAATAGAAAAGCGATTATAGGCCCCAAAAAAGAGTCTTACAGAAATACAGACAAACAACAACTCATAATCTTGTCAAGTAACTCCTCCCTTAGTTTGTAAACGAAACGAATAGAGCTGGGTTTCAAAATGTTAAATATCTTTCGTTAAATTTTTTAATGAACTTGAGTCGAGTCGGATCGAGCTTCAGAATGTTTAAAATCATTCATTAAATTTACTTTTTTTCAATTTGTTTAGTATCGTATTCGAACACGAACAACTTCTATGCTATAAAAACAGCCGCATCAATTCGTGTTGTTGAATACTACAAAAACAGAAAGGGAAAAAAGCAGTTGTGTTGAGAAAGTCTTGGCAAATCCTCCACACCAAAAAAACATGGAGAACGAGGCTACGGCCATTGAAGGGATGGAGCTGCTGACAGAAGATGTGTTGATGGAGATCTTATCTCGTCTCTCCGTGAAATCACTTCTTCGATGCAAATCAGTCTCCAGAAACTGGTATTCTCTCATCCGAAACCCTAGCTTCATCTCCCTCCACCACATCCGTGCCCAACCCCACGACTGCGTCTCGCTCGTTCGCACTGACAACAATTATACCTACCATTGGTTCTTTTATTTATTCCCCTACCAAACTTCAATCCAACATCTAGATCTCTCTTTCACCGAGAGGCTAGACCTTAGTTGTTTCAGGATCCATGGCTCTTGTAACGGGCTCATGTGTCACTCCGAGATGTTGAGGTCGAATATCATGATATGCAACCCTGCAACGAGAGAATGTAGGCTACTCCCTCAACCCCCTTATCATACTTGGTTTACTAATTATGTAGGATTTGCTTTTGATTCCAAAACCAATGATTATATAGTGGTCAGGGTCGCCATCCTCTATGAATTTTCTATCCATGATTATTTAGTGGATAAGGACTTTGAACCCACACCCGTTGATTATAAAATTCGTTATAAAATTCAGATCTATGGCATGAGTAGACTCATGGAAAGAAATTGAAGCTACAGTGCCCAACCATGAGTTCGATCTTGTGATCATCCTTCCACGTCATTGGATGGGGTTTTCTACCGGCTAAGTTATATTGTTTCGATTGAGGTCTACGCTATTGATGTCTTAAACACGGTTGAGGGATCGTTCGAACGAAGATCCTTGCCCGTCGGAGTTGGCTTTGAATTATGTAGTACTCTTTGTCTTCTAGATGATTCCATTGCCCTTGTTGTGCCAAAGTATGACAGCCAAGTAGGAGAGACACGCTTTGATGTTTGGTTAATGGACAAATACAAAGTTAAGGAGTTTTGGACTAAAAAGTACACTGTTGGGCCCCTCTTAGGAAGTTACAAACCCTTTACGTTTTGGCCAAATAGCGAGGTTCTTCTGGCTGGGTGCAAAAATAGGCAGATTGTGTCTTACAACCTCAGTACAGGGGACATAAAAGGATACAAACAGATATGCGATTTCCAAGGACTACTACAATATATGGCACAAGTTTTTCCATACTCAGAGAGCTTAGTTTCTGTCAAGAGACGAGTTGATTTAGTTTAACCAAGATGGTGCTACATTTACCCGTTGCTAGTCAAGAAGACGAAGGTGATAAGGCATACCAATCAGCTTCTGAAAGTTCTTCGTAATAGTCTTCTACTCAAGCACCGTGGAACTATGAAGCAGTTTATTCAGGTTTGCATATCTGTTGAAAAGTGTGAAAGGATCCAATTTCCAGGTCTTGGACAATGGACATATATCTATTTTCAATTTTTATTGTCTGTACCTGTGTTTGCTTCCTATGTAATCTAATTGTGGGCTTCATATCTGATATTGAACCTTGGTTTCAACTTATATTGGGAAGGAGATACATTTGGTTAAACTTTAAACCGTAAGATTTGTTGCTCTACTTAGATTCCCTGAATGTATTCATTTGTTTTGCTATTTTGATTGCTATGCTACTCGCTATCTTCTGCAAAGTGGCTCGAGCAATTCTCTCATTATGGCTCCTTTGTTTTTATACTTTCAATGAGGACTGGTTGATTTGGAGAAAGCGGAAAAATGGGACTTTCGTTGGGGTGGGATGGAGAAGACTGTTTATGTGGTATGGACTTTCGTCGAGACGAATCAATAATCTCAAAAAATTGGTGCAAAATTAATAAACGTGAAAAAAAATTGAATAAGGACAAAACAATGTCTTTTAGAAAAAGATAAGGGTTGTAGTTGGTGAGATTTGAATCACTGTCTCTTTTTCTTTTTTTGAACGGTGATTTTTTTTTATTGATCTTCGAAAAATTACAGAGATCAACAAGAGCAAGGAGAGAGGCACCAAAGTACCCAGTTCGAGACCCAATTCCTAGATTGGCAAGATGCCAACCTAAGAGACACCCCAAGGGACAAAGTCTAACACCTAAGAGGCCTAAATGCCCAGATAAATCAAATAACTCAAATGGGACGCAGCCCAAATTACTCATATGAGATTACATGGTGTATATTGGTATTTGTAGTTAGTGAGGTTTGAATCCCTGTCAAATGCATACTCCTATCACTAGGCTACTACTTCATGAGAGCAAGTTCACCGTTGGTGGCAAGAATAATTTTGTTAAATTTATTTTTTTACTTGTTACAATGTCAAAATGACAACATTGTTGAACTGTTTTAATGCCCTCTTTACCTCCTATGAAAATTGAAGGTAATGGGACAAGTTTGATAATGTCAAATTCAAGCCATTCAATTTTGATATTTACTTATTAAAGAGTTCACTTATGCTGGTCCGAAATTAATACCCGGTTAGAATATTTGGAGTTGTACAAGGGTCCGGACACCCCCTCTTGTGTCCGCCCCTACATTCTGCCTGAGCAGATCAGTTTGAGCAGATATATTTAGGCATCGTCGGCCCAAGCTGGTCCAGTAGGCTCCCTGGAAATAACAAACGATGTTACTTCACTGTGAGATTACACGAAGGATGTGGGCTGGAATTTAAAATGTGTAGTGAGTGGTAGAATGCAGCTGATTTGAACATTTATTTTCAACTTTTCAAAGATCAAGATGCTTCCACTTGAAGTCATGCATTTCGCCAAGGCAAAAACAAGAAGTAAACAATGAGAAAAGCCACCTAGGGATGAACAAACAAATCTGAACTCATTTCCTTAAGTCAACTGCTCAATAAGTGAGATCTAAATCAAGATGAGAATTACCTGAGAGTAAAAAAGCAAAGCCAAAGAAAAACCAGTCTAAGGAATGCAGAAACAAAGCAGTCCCAAGCCATCAAAATGCATTCCAGGAGGCCTTTCTGTTCGAGTGATGGGTCCTTTTCTCTTCTTCACCACCCTCATAATCATAATCATAATCTTCAATTCCAGAGTCTCTTACCCTAACCTCATATTCAAATTTGCCATCAACAGCAAATCAGATGCCCAATTTGTTGTGCCTTATGCCATTCATACCCAGATCTCCCATTTGCAGAACCAACTTGGAATACTCCTAGGAGAGCTCCATTCCAGAAACACAGAACCAAACTCAATATCCAAGTTCTCAGAACAGGTTCTCCACATTGCTCTATCCTTGGACAAGCTAGCAGATAGTCTACGAGCTTTTCGCATCGATGCTTCTCGCAGGAACGAAACGAGCAATGTCGATGAAGATCTCACCGAGCCAGAGGAAAGCGAAGAAGAGCAAGGGTTGCCGCGTGGGAAAGTCTTCAACTCTGCTGAGATTCAAAGCTATATTTCCCCCAAACCAAACAGGATTAGTGGGAAGAAGAACTTCCTCGGGCTGGAAGCAGTTAATCCGTCTATCGCATTTGGTTGTACCGGTATGGCATCGGATGTAGACCGGTACATGACTTACAAGCTCTACGGTCCATGCCCGGATGATTGGGACTTAACTCAGAAGCTTCTACTTGGTGGGTGTGAGCCACTACCCAGAAGAAGGTGCTTTTCAAAATCACCAAAAAAGTTCAGTAAGCCATTTCCATTGAACTCCTCTCTTTGGACTAACCCAAGTGATGTAAACATTTTGTGGAACAAATATAAATGCAAAGACTACTCCTGTCTCGTTTCGAATGAAACGATAGGCAAGAGAGGCTTTTACAAATGTTCTGATTGCTTCGATCTGTCTAAGAGAGCTTGGGAAGTTCCAACCAATGAGTCTGAATCAGCAGAGTTCACAGTCGATGAAGTTCTGAGTCTGAAACCGGGGGAGATCCGAATCGGCCTTGATTTCAGCCCAACAACCGGCACTTTTGCTGCGATCATGAAGGAGAAAAATGTAACCATTGCTTCGGGTACCATAAACTTAGGGGCACCGTTTAATGAGGTGATGGCATTAAGGGGTCTACTTCCTTTGTACATCTCCATTGGCTCAAGACTGCCTTTCTTTGACAATACACTTGACATTGTTCATTCTACATTGTTCTTTGACGGGTGGATAGGCATGGAACTCCTCCAATTTGTGTTGTTTGATTGGGACCGGGTGCTCCGGCCCAAGGGGATCCTTTGGGTGGACCGTTTCTTTTGTAAGAAGGAAGATTTGAACATGTACTTGGATGAAATCAACAGACTTGGGTATAGAAAGCTGCTGTGGAGGGTGGTGCCGAAGACAGATAAAGAAGGTGATGAGATGTTTTTCTCTGCTGTTCTTGAAAAGCCAGCTAGAGGTTGAACACTTAGACTTGTCATGATCCCCCAAACCAAATTCTGTCTCTAATCAAAGGTAGACCAAAACCTTAATCACTTTTATTTTCTTTTATCTTGTCTTTTCAGTTGGAAGGTTCTCCTTTTTGGTACAAAAGAAACTTAATAGGAAACTACAAATAGGATCATTCTCTTTCAAAGGCCACATTGGCCAAATCCACAGTGAACATCCCAGTGATACCCTTCGGAGGGATAATAGCCATGACTCACTCACAATCTTGCACAGAACCCCCATGGCTATGCTTGTCCGTGACTTTGTTTCCGTCTACAAGGGCATGCATAATGGAGATTCCTAGCTTTGCAACTAGACTTTTGCGTTCCCCCACCGGGGAAAGGTACGGGGGAGTTAGGCACTGGATATTCTTTAATAATCTTGATAGCTTCATCAGAATCTGATTCAAGCTCAATATTGTCCATTTGATGCTCTGCAACAACCTTTAGCCCATGGAGAATTCACCCAAAGGCCTCTTTCTTCTCTCAGCACTTCACCAAACCCAGCACTCCCTGGGTTCCTTTGGAGCATCCATCAGTATAGGGCTTCATTTTCCCACAACCTGAAAAACATCCATTTATCAGGCAAGGCTTAAATGCTTCCTTAATCTCCTCTATATGTGTGAATGAGCCGAATGCAGTTAGGAGAATCACCGATGACCATTTTCAAAGACTTTTTTGCATTCCAAATAAACCATAAGAGTAGCAAGAAAAATCAAGTTCCAAGGCACTGCCAGGTTATCTTGACTGCTAGCTCTTTCCGCATTCTCAATCCAACTGCTCCAGCCGATTTGAAACACCTTTGCTTGGGACCTGCAAATTAGGGAAGTTAGACCAATTTGTTTTCAGATCTTCAACCTCGTTGTTAGACCTAGGAGGTTAGGACAATGGGGGTCTTGGGTCATACTTTTAGTGGACTTTTGAAGATTAGTGATCAGAAATTGAGAATCTTACCATGTAAGCATAGCCAGGTGGAAGCCATTAGTTTTTGATGAATACTGAGCTTCCATAACCAGTTCCAATTCAAACTGGAAGTGGAAGGGTTGGAGCTGGTGATAAGCTTATAACCAGAGTAACAGTGAAGTTACTATTAGCACTCAAGGATCAAGAGAATTGGAATGTGTCTCATTTGAATAGATTAGTTCCTCCCGCAGTATTCGAATCATCTCCTCTGAATTAAGCCAGCCATTACAAAGGTAGCAAGCAATAAAGAGCTAAAAGTGAAAAAGAATTTCTGGCACCCCTTTGCTCTCTCAGAATAAGTAACGCATCTCTAACACTAGCAGGGAATTTCGATCCAGCGCAACATCGTTTGTTCTGTTATCAATCTTGCCCTGCGTTTAAGCAATATGGCATAGCTATAACATGACATTAAGACCCTCTTCATCTGTCTTCCATGTAATACTAATAGCTTGCTTACTCATCAAATTCAGTGCCAAAATCATCTCCTTCTTTTTTCTTGATAAAAAAACCATATGGATCCCATCATTGTTCAAATGCTTCCATAAAAGCGTTATTATTGCACCAGAGAGCATCGTCAAGGTATTCTCGTCTATAAACATCTCGTGTACTGGAACCCATGACATGGACCCAACTTCGGTCGCAGGCTCCCAGACAAGTTCGTTATCAAGTTACCAACTTTCTTGACCTTTTCGCACTGGCCAGGAGATGAAATGCGCAACGAGTTGAAAAAACGCATCCCGAATTAGAGTAGAAAATTCTCTGTACTCTGTAGCACAATACAACACTTAATTCTTCAATAGCCGGTAAAAATTATACTATGATTTCTGGTACGAAAATCAGACTTTACTCGAGCATTGATCAAACACCTGGGGAACAGTCTCGTGGGTAAGTTTGAAATGTATGGAGATGAAGGCCAACGCCAAGCGTATCACAGCACGCCCAAGGGAAATTGCATACCCAAAAGCGAAACTATTGAGCTACATTCCAGTCCATTTTAGTTTTTCTTCAGAAAACTCGATTTGTTTGTATAACAAACAATGTCCCATCAAAAATCAGTTTGATTGGAAAATGACGGTCCATGACATATTTTGATAATTAATACTCGCCAAGAATAATATAAGAACATTTGTTAATGCTGCAGATATCTTTGGCGGATATTAATTATCAAAACACGTCATTGGCCGTCATTTTCCCATTTTTGATTGGATGATCTTCCCGACGACTACAAAATGACGCGCAGTCCGGGGAAGTAGAGTTCATTCCCTTTATATGAAAACTCTAAAAACCTTTCTTCAATTGATTAAATTTCTAATTCTAACGCGAGGCTACTTTATTGCTCGGATTTTACGAGCCGTTAATTGTGAAAATGGAAGGCTAGATCGCCGCCCTGCACCCCGCCCTATAGGATCATGGAGCAAAGCCAGCTTTAGAGGAGGCCGGGGAAGCGGCTGCTTTGGCCCCAATCCCTAGACTTGAAAGCGCTCATTTTTTCGGATCCGGGGATGCTGCCAAGCAGTTCCGTGCCGAGCGGGTGAAAAGAGACCGATCCAACCGTCCATCTTAGCACAGACAGCTCAGATCGAATTTGAATGCATACCAATTACATACAAATCTGAATCGTTTATTGCTCGATTAAAATCCGAGCCATCGATTACCAAGATAAGCGGTTGAATCAACCGCTTCCGACCGCTTTGCACCGCTCTACAGCATATCCCAGTGCCAGTTTTTGGTACTCAATGTATTAGGTGTAATCCATTTTATTGAGTCCAGCAAAAGGCCCATTTTTATTTGTTCGTATCTAATTTCAGTTTAGGTCAAATAAAAAATAAAAAAACCTTGAGTCAATTACATGTACAGATGAAAAGAGCATGTTCGTTTTCCAGATTCGGCGGGGGATAATGGCACATTTGGTCTTTGGTTAAATATTTTTTTAAAGCAACAGAAGTTTTTTTTTGTTTTTTTTTTTTAGCTTCTGGTTTTCAATTCCAAACATATTTGAATCATTTAATAAAATATGAGAAGTGATTTTGCCACTCCCATTTTCTCTAACGGCACTTCCCTTTATGTCTCTAGTACATGATTTGTTTTGTCAGAGAAGATAAGTGTCGTTAAAAAAAAAAAGAGTGACAAAATCAATTCTCTAAAATATATAGTTAAAAGAGATAATAGGGTTCTATCTAGTGGTAATTTTGGCTCAAACGGTATATAAATTATAAAAGTGTGCACATACAATAAAGTAACAGAGAGAACAAAAAAAAAGAAGATCTTTTTCACAAATATTTCACTCAAATGGTCTTACGTAATGAACGATTTAAATTACCTAAATGGAACCCTACGCAGATCCTAGGACAACTCTCTTTGTTATTGGACGAAGGAGACGTTGATTCACCTTTTTTTTTTTCTTTAAATAAGCAAATTAACTGTACGGAAATAAAAAATAATAGTTTGGTTAAACCTTGATCATCTACTCATTTATTATTCTAGATAATTTTTACAACAAAAAAAGCAATTAAACTATTACTAGTTATGATCTAAATCTTCTTATTCGAATTTTTTATCATAATAAAATAGGTGAAAGAACCAACCCCTTGAAAGTTGGATTGTGCTTTTGAAAGTGTGAGCAGCCCTGCCTCTACCGATAAATCCCTGTAGCCAAACATTGGCAGAATTCCCTCCCAAGTATGGAACAATTTCTCCCTAATCCCTATTGGTGGTTTGGTGCTTTACTGTCAATAAATATGGAATCGGCGTTTTACCCGTTTGATGCACGGGGACGGAAAAAAAAAAAAAACAGTTAGAATTTTTTCCTTGTTATCCCGTGCATCAATGAATCAGTATGTATGACTCTCAGAATCTAATCTCTTTTTTTTTTTCTAAAAGAACAAATTAGAAAAGTTCCACAACAATTAAAAAAAAAAAAAAAACAAAGATACTGTTGTGTATGCTTTTAGAATTCTATTTTTGTCTCTCTCAAGTCAAACATTATGCGATTAATGGAGTCTTTACTAAAATGATCCCCACTAGACTAGAGTACCTGCTGTTTTCTCTCAATTTAATACTGGTAGAGTGGTAGGTATAGAAAAAAGGCCGGAGAAGCTCTTAAATCAAAATGAGCATTTATTTTAGAGAATAATTTTTTTACACTGCCGATGTAAACATTTGTTTCCTCCAAATCAATTGCATTGCGCCACGTCGTCATATTTTATTAATTGGGACCACTGTTTTGACACGTGTTGTGATGCAATTGATTTGAAGAAAACAAATATTTACACCGACGGTGTATTAAATTTATTCTCTTTATTTTATGGATTAATTAATTGACAAAAGAGAGAGACTACAGCTATCGAAGGCAAAATGCGGTGGCCGGCTACTGCCAGCTATTTGGGGCCCACTCTAGGCTCCGCACGGATGATCCGAGTTGTTCAATAATTAAAACAAAAAAACCGAGTGGGCTATGCAAAAAATCAACTCAATCCGGTACATGTAGGTACTCGGATCAATCTTCTCATCTTTGGAAAATCAAAAAAAATGGAAAGATTGGTTTTTCGATTTTCCAAAGATGAAAAGCTTGATCCAAGTACCTACACATATCAGATCGAGCTGATTTTTCAAATAGCTCACTTGGTTTTTTAAAAAAAATTATTAAACGACTCGGATCATCCGTGCATGGCTCCGAATAGGACCTCACAGCTACCGCATCTTGGCTTCGGCGGCCGTAGACTTTCTGTTGACAAAAAAATGTGGTGGAGACACAACTATACATTAGTTGTCCTCTCACGATCACGTGGGCCCTATTCATACCCCAAAAATCTTCTACTTCCAGAAGTCTTGCTGTCATTTCTCTCGCACCGACACTACCAAATAGCATAAAAATAAAATTCAAATGTGGAGTCATTTTCGCCCTCTTCAAATTGTTACTACACTTTCAAAGAAAATGTGGAAAATGAAGTTATTTTTCACACTTTCAATCAAAATTGTTAACTTAGGGAAGTGAGATTTTCGCACTCCCCTTGAGAATTTGGTTAACAATTTGAAAAGTACAAAAATCACTCCGATTAAAAAACCATTGCCAGCTTCATTATATTTAAGCTACTACGTACACGTCCCATTACTTGCCTTGCTTTGATTTTTTATTGCATAGTATATATGTGTCGTCAACAACCGTACAAATAAAAAGATGCAAATTCTTAGCTCTAATGGTTAAATATTCACAACCACCTCATTTGATAAGAGTTTGTATCTATTTAAAGCAGTTAAATGATTTTGATGTTCTAGCTTTTTCTATAAAATGTATTAGAGATTTTACACAACAAAGTTTAAAAATCACACACCGAAGAGCTTGTAGCCCAACGATTATCTTCTGATCCCCCTCGAGCCCTTGGCAGAGGTGTTTGGGTCTAGGGCCATGGACAACTTTTTTGGACCCCAGTAGACTAACTTACTAACTATCCCAATAGCCTCCCACTAATGTATAAAATATTGGCAAAAAATAGTTTAAAAATCACACTAGCAAATATTCTTTACAATCCCCAATTTTTGTGTCCATTACAAAAATATATATATTACTGTTACATTCAGACTAAAGACTCACTGAGATTTTTAAATTGGTGTAAAATAAATTAAAAACTTGTTAACATAATTTAGAGATATTCCTTTTTTTATAGAAAATTAATAAAAAGTTAGCATAATTTTGTTTCTCGATCTTTGTGTAATTTATTTAGTTAGTACTCCCTCCGTTCCAATTTAACTTTTTGAGAGTTCGTGTCACTTTTCAATTTCAATTGATTATATCTTATAATTTATAATATTTTATGTGATTTGGAAAATACTGTATTATAAAACTAATCAAGATCGATCAAATAAGATCTATATCAGATATAAAATTCATTACCGATTTAAAAATATAACTAATTTTTTATCCGGTTAGAACAGAACTAGGAAGAATTAAATTGGGACGGAAGGACTAATTTTTTTGACTTTAGAAATTTCAATTAGGTGTATTTTTTTTTTCTTGATCTTGACCAATTAATAGAAAAAAATCACATATCACCTAAAACATTTTCCTTTTTATTTTCTTATAAAGAAGTTTAAAATGATAAGAAGCCCATTTGGCGTAAAATCATCTACTATTTTTTATTTTCTTTCTTTCAATTCCCATGCCATTAGTTGCTCTAGAAAAACAAAAACAAAAAAAGTGATGGGGGAAAGATCTCCTGCCAGTGAGCTCCACGAAAGCAACTCACACGGATTGGAGGTTGCCTCAGTCAACGCGATTACCGTTGCTAATCACATAAGAGGAACGGTCTTCATTCGTCTGTCATCAAAACACTCTTCACTTGTGTATCTACTCTCTCCAACACCGACATCAATCATCATCACGTGCGGATAAAAAAAAAAATTCAACATCACGTGATTGTTTTTTTCCTCTCCAAATCAAACAACAATATGTGAGCTGGATACGAGCGTATTTCACACACTATGGACAGCCCATATAGTGAGGGCAATGGTTACTCCCTGAATTTGTTTTTTATGTGATTGATTAGGATTCGATTTTTGATGTTAAGATAGACTGAGTAAAAAATTTATTTACTGGGAGCTCGCTTCTTCCAGAGGAGATGGTCTGGTCTACCTTTAACCAGATCAAAAAAGAAATTAATTGAATTACACCTAATTTGACAGGATGTAAAAGAAAAAAAAAGAAAAGAAAACCAAGATCGTGGGATTATCATATACTAAAATCTAGTGCCGATAGTGTCTGTTAAATTACTTTTCAAGTCTCTCTCTCCCTCTCTCTGTCCCTCTCCCTCTCTCTACATTCTGCGCTGTGTTGCGCAGATCGTGGGCAGAAATCAACCAGGCACAGATCAACCGGCCGGAATCCGACTAATTTGGCTGCAAAAAAAAAAAGAATGGATTTTGACTCAAGATCAGTTACCCAGTTGACTTCTTGGACCATTGCGGTCTTGTTCTTGCTTTCCTTCCTCAGCTTCCCTTCTACAGGTTTGGACTCTACTTTCACTCTTTCCTATAGATCTTCCAAAATTTTCATCTGGGTAGTTGTTTCTTGTTATTTTCTATATTGGTTTTGGCCTCTTTACAAATCTTCCATTTGGGTAGTTGTTTCTTGTTATTCGCTATATTGGGTGTGGCTTCTTTTACTCTGATTCACTCCTCTTTTCCGTTTGCAATGCTTATTGAGGCTTAATTGAGTGACATAAGCTAAAATTCTTAAGAAAGCTGACAAATTTGTTATGGAATTGAAGTTTCTGGAAATGGGTTTCCCTTGATTTGACATAAGTTCAAGATTGTTCTTATTTTGTGCTGCTGGGTATCTTTTGGAAGTCACAGTTACGGTTTAGGGGAAATCTCAGATTGGAATCTTAGAAAAATGGGAAAATATTAATTTAAGTAGTTTTACTTTTCTTGCTCATATTTATTGGGCATTTATTAACTTTCTTTGTGTGTTTTAGATAAACATAGATCGTAATTTATGGGAAGAATGTTTCTAGATCCTTGAAAGGAAGCCATATAGAATGTGTTTTCTCTCGTGCTTTCCCCTTTTTGTTACTATAACTTTAGTTTTTTACTTCTATTTTTTTTATCTGATCTTGATTTCGTAAATGATTTAGATGTTGGATTTTATTGATTCCTAACTACATGCTTAATGTGCCCACTTGACTTATTTATTTTATTTTTTCCCTTCTTCCTTTCTTAAATTCTTTTACACTGACTCGAAGGTTACAAGATCTGTTTGTAGGCACTGTGTAATTTAAAAAATACATGAAATTGAAATTGGTACCGAGGAAATGCACAGTAGGTTGATGCCTGACTCTCTTGTATTGAAAATACACTACCTTTCCTCCACTGCAAAAGAATTTTTTTTTCTACCATACATGATCTTTCTTGGTTAAAGGTTTTCTGGTTTCTTACCAAGATTGTACATAGTTCAGAAATACTTGGGAAACATGTGTCATTACGATTGTCAATATCTGTGTTTTCTGCCTTTCTTCTTGTGATTCATGATGATATAGGCCAACTTGTTTTTTCTTGATTTCTCGCGGTCTTTGATTCCCATTTTTTCGGATAATAATTCATGCTTGCCATTATGCTCAAAGCATGATTGTTTTGTACTAGTGCAAAGATTTCTAACTTAAATTTACTGGTGGTTCTTTCAGACGCCTATGATGCCCTTGACCCAACCGGTAATATCACAATCAAGTGGGATGTCATTAACTGGACTCCTGATGGCTATCTTGTAAGTATTTGCCACCATTTTCCTCCTTACTATAAAGCTACTGCATGTGCAGGGACATGTATGCATGACACCTATTCAGAATAAAACATTTCTTTTGTCAGTGCATCTATATCTGTCAAGTCTACCACATCACTCATTACTGGCTGTATGTGGTATGACACATGTTTTCGCATGTACTGTTTAATATGATCAGTTCAACTATTTCGATTGAGTTTTTGGAGCTTTTGGCAATTTGGATTGTGCTTTCAAGTTTCCTGAGCATGAGCTTTCGCGAGAAACTGCATCAATCTTTTGATTCTTTAGACCTTTTGATATTCTCTTGTTGTTTCAGTTCTACATTCATCCCAAAGTGCACTTCCAGATGTTTGTAAATCCTGATTTAGGCTCCTTCACGTAATAAAAATGTTCCTACTTATTTAGCAAGGTTTTCAGTTTTGCAGAACCTGTTTCATGTTAAAGTTATCCTTAGCTTGACACTAAGAGGCTAAGGCGTATGACTTATTAATGCTTGATCCCACCTAGTACCTGATTTATAGAAATGGGCATTCTTGAACATGTATTTCCTCTATGGCTTGATCCTAATTACCATCTCATATTGTGACTGGATAGGCGGTTGTCACCATGTTCAATTTCCAGCAATACCGGCATATACAAGCTCCTGGGTGGACGCTTGGTTGGACGTGGGCGAAGAAGGAGGTTATTTGGAGCATGGTCGGAGGCCAAACAACTGAACAGGGAGATTGTTCCAAGTACAAAGGTAACATTCCCCACTGCTGTCAGAAGCGTCCAACAGTTGTGGACTTGCTCCCAGGAACCCCTTACAACCAGCAGATTGCGAACTGCTGCAAGGGGGGAGTAATTAACTCGTGGGCTCAGGATCCAGCAAACGCCGCGAGCTCATTCCAGGTTAGTGTTGGGGCTGCTGGGACCACTAACAAGACGGTGAAAGTGCCCAAGAACTTCACCTTGAGAGCACCAGGGCCCGGCTATACATGTAGTCCAGCAAAAATTGTCAAACCGACTCAATTTGTGTCCTCAGATGGAAGGAGAGTCACGCAGGCTATGAGTAAGTTGTTTTTTATCGATAGTAGACACTTCTTACTTCTATTTATCTTCTTTTTCAATTGGTGGAAGAGCCAGATGATGTTAGTAGTATCTACTTGATCGGTAAATCAAATACTGAAGCATGGGGAACTTCACACATTGTTGATCTTGGACTGCAATTGTGTGCTTACTGTACTAAACCTATTGTATCCAAACTTCTGTTGGTTAGCTCTCATGAGTTCATGTTATTTTGTGTTGATATTTGAGAAACATGAGATGGCTGCAGATAAGGGGAATTTACCCGATTTCAATCTTATGACAGTGACATGGAATGTTACGTGCACATATTCGCAATTCCTGGCTCAGAAAACTCCTACATGCTGTGTTTCGCTCTCATCCTTTTACAATGACACAATAGTGCCCTGTCCAACATGCACGTGCGGCTGTCAAAACAACAAAACTCAGCCGGGGAGCTGTGTAGAGTATGTTCTCTTCTGACTTTTTTCCCCGTCTCAATCTTCTGATGTGTTCCTATTGTTTTTCTTTCTGGCCTCTCTAACATGGTTCCCCTTGCCTTCTCCTTTCCTGCAGCCCAAAATCGCCATATTTAGCTTCAGTTGTCTCAGGGTCTACTAGCAAGAATAGCTATACGCCCTTGGTCCAATGCACGAGCCATATGTGCCCCATCCGAATTCACTGGCATGTTAAGCTCAATTACAAGGATTACTGGCGAGTGAAGGTCACCATCACAAACTTTAATTACAAGATGAACTATACCCTGTGGAACATAGTTGTTCAGCACCCCAACTTTGACAACCTGACCCAGCTTTTCAGTTTTAACTACAAGCCATTAAATCCTTACCAATCAATAAGTAAGTGGAGATCCTAAACTCTCATTGTTCTTTTATGTTCTTATTCTATTTGAGTTATTTTCTTATAACGGGTCTATTTGGTGGGTGTGATAATTTATTGTTATTACTCCCCTTATGTTAGTCCTCTATTTGGGATGTCCCAGAATGTTAGTCATCTTTGAAAAGTCAAAGAAAGTTTAGTTTTTTGGAACTCTCTCTCATAAGTTGTTATCAGTACTGTACGTGTATGATAAGGGAAAAAGGGTAGTGTAGGATTAATGCTTTGAAAGTCGAAGACATGAGTTGCATGTCCTCTTCAAAAGTTTGGACTCCTAAAAGACTACCAAAATGGGACGGGGGGAGTAGTTGTAAGTTATTACTGTGAGCTTATAGAGTTAATAGTAACTTGTACCTGCAGAATGGAAATACTTACTTTTTACTCTCTTTTTGCAAACAGATGATACTGCCATGCTATGGGGAGTGAAGTTCTATAATGATTTGCTCATGCAAGCTGGCCCTTTGGGTAATGTACAGTCAGAGCTACTCTTCCGAAAAGATGCTTCAACTTTCACTTTTGACAAGGGTTGGGCTTTTCCGCGAAGGATCTATTTCAATGGTGATAACTGTGTCATGCCGCCTCCTGATTCCTACCCATTTTTGCCAAATACCAGCCCCCGGAAAGACTTCTCTTTGCTTACTCTATTGTTGACTCTGTTGTTGTCTTTAACCCTCTCCTGTGCACACGCTTAAGAATCTTCACGCCAGAATAGCTACAACTTCTGTAGTTTCAAAAGAATTGTTATGTATACTTTCAACCCCAGAATCTACAGCAAGCTGATTGAAGGGTACTTGTGTCTGTCTTTGATTTCCATCAAGAAGTGTAGGATCAGGTATGCCTCCATCGGAACAAACTTAAGTTTTTCTTTTGGTGGTGAATTCACTACTATTTTGTTGCTTTTGCACCATTATAATGGTTGTTTAGTACTGTTCGGTATAGTACATCATCTTGTCTGAAGTACTCAATGTCCCAAGTGTCGTCGTAATTGTAATGAAAATTAAATACCATATACCAGGGAAAGTGTTCTATTATACGGAATTTGTGTTGCATTTTGTGGTTTTCACTTTTAGCTTTATTATCTGTACGTTCTGTACATGTTCTGTTATTGATTAGTATAACAATGGCAGCTATGCAATTGAAAAGACTTCATTTGGGTGAAAGTGCATTTGCTTGTAACAGTACAAAGTGATTAACATTGTGCTTTCTCTCATTACATGGAGATCATATATAGTGTTTCTATCCATGAAGTCATCATATCAATCTATATCTGAATGGCTTGAGCTCCTCATGTTCTGTAAAGAAAATTTGAATTGGTGTACCTGTGGTTCCTGTTATCTTAGCGATATCATTCCCTTTGCTTCAAAACTCTGCTTGTTGGACTTTAGGAGAACACTCACCAGAATCCAATCAACAAGATAATGATAGAGTAGATCACTGTCGAGAACCTAAAAATGTTTTGACGGGCAGAGTTTGGTAGGAATGGGTATGTATCGGGAGGGGGAAGCATGCATTCATCGCCATTAAAGTACACTTTCCGAGGAAATGCCCATCCTTGCTTGAGGGAGAAAGTGTTCTGGTCCTTCTGAAGTAGCACCTCTGACTGAAGATTTCCGAATGGGCCAGCTTCCATTAGTATGTCGTTGTAGAACTTCATGCCATAGAACATTCCCGTGTCATCTGCATATCCAATTCCATTTGTTTAAGTTAAGTATTTTCGACTTGATATCTTCCCTTTGCAATAATATGAGAACAGATCATAATTGTAGGGGGATACTCACTGATGGACCCGTAGGGAATGAGAGGTTTGTAATCAAAGCTGAAAACTTCAGTCACGTTGTTCAGATTAGGATGCTGAACAACTAGGGTCCAGAGGGTGTAGTTCATCCGGTAGTTGAAGTTTGTTATTGTGACCTTCGCCCGCCAGTACTCCTTATAGTTGAGCTTTACGTGCCAGTGAACCCGAACAGGGCACATGTGATGAGTGCACTGTAGGAGCGGTGAATTATCTTCTCTTGGTGTGTTCACTCCGACCACACTAAGAAGTTTGGAATCGCTCCTAGATCACAAACAATAGTTTAGATTCTGTACTTAAAACATGTATACGTACATATCGAAGAGTGGCTTACTTGATGCATTTGTTTTTGTTTTCACAACCACATGCACAAGAAGGACAAGAAGTGATTGTGTCGTTGTAAAAGGATGAGAATGAGACACAACAGCTAGGGTGTTTCCGGGCAATAAACTGTGAATAAGTGCAGGTTACGTTCCATGTCACTGCAAACAAAAGAGTTGAAATAGCTCAGCCCCATATTTTAAGTGATACAAACAACATACGATAGAATACGCAGAGTTTTCAATCAAATGGATGAACATAGAAGTATGAGAAAAAGTATTGCCTATATAGATTACCCCTTACAGACAACTCTAAATGGCAGAAGTTGTCGATTTGCAGTATTTTGAAACCATTTTAGGGTGTCGTCAGCTGTCTCGAATTCGACCAGATTATGGTGATAATCCATTTGTGACCTGCACGACCTGATTGATTCGGTTAGCCTCTGTTGCTTATGACAGGGTGTTTTTGTCTAATTCGTGGCAGAGGTTTTTCCTATATAAGGGGTTTTTGGGGAATCTAGGGTCGTTATGAAAGAGTTACGGAACACAGAAGGCTCATCATACTCTCCTGTTTGATAATGGTATTCTAACTTATCTTCCCGTGGTCTTATGGGTTATCTTCTTGTGTGATGGCTTTGTTTTTACATTGTCCTTTCGATGTCTGGTGTAACACATAGCATTCATGAGAAAGTACATTACATCAACCACGAATGCATTTTCGGGCACAAAAAGATTGCATTGTGCAGTCCAGATTCATAAACCATTGAGTTGTGGACAAGAGGAGACTTACTCAGAGCCTGAGTCTTCCTCCGGCGATCAGCAGTGAGAAAATTTGTAGGAGGCACGACCTTTGCTGGTCCACAAGTATACCCCGGTCCTGGACCTAACAAAGTGAAATTCTTCGGAAGTTTCACGGTCTTGTTCGAAGTACCGGCTACCCCAACGCTGACCTGGAAGGCTGAGACAGAGGCTGTAGGATCTTGGCCCCAAGATGCCAACACCCCACCTTTGCAGCAGTTCTGGAATTGCTGGTTGTAGGGTACCCCAGGGAGTAAGTCCACAACAGTAGGACTCTTCTTGCAACAATGTGGGATGTTGCCTTTGAATTTGGAGCAGTCACCTTGTTCAGTGGTTTGAGCTCCTACCATGGACCATATCACTTCTTTCTTAGCCCAGGTCCAACCTAGGGTCCAACCAGGGGTCATGACATGTCGATGCATCTGGAAATTGTTCATTGTGACTACTGCCTGGTGTAAGGCCATCAAAAACCTTAGTCAGTAAATTGGGATAATTTTGAATAAAATCGAACTTCGTAAGTATTTAAACTGATTTAATGTACATAAAAATAAAAGAAACAATGTAAAGAAGCAATTTGCCTATACGATTTCACGATTATCATCTGGGCTATTGACGACACAATGCAAAGATTAAGGCGGTGAGCTAGTAGAGTGTAGCCGTGTAGCTTGTTACTGTGTTTGAGTTGATCTAGCGGTAAGCTGGAGATGGTTATCGACCTGAACCTCTGTTATCAAAACCGTAGGATACATGATACTACTTGTACGAGTTGATTTGATTCACCAAGCATAGATTCGTATTTGTGGGGTGAACCGGCGGAGCACAAGAATCATACAATTTCTGATACATACTGTGCAATTGGGTATGATACGGGTAAGAGCCCATTCACTATATCAACGTATTTTACGTGCCAAAAGGAATCATATGATGTCTTCAGATGAAATTTGAACAATGTAGGGATTAGGCATTTGGGTATTGATTCTTGAAATTTGAAGACATCATATGATGCCTTTTGAGGTGATCAAGTAGTAGGACTATATGAACTGTAGAACCGTATCCGTGGAATCCATCTTCCTTATTAGACCCTGTGATAAACAATTCATCACTCAAGACTAGTTTCTTATTGACATAGGCTCAACATAATCACTTTTCCCGAAGGCACACACACACATATATATTTCAACATATCGTAGAAATCGAGACCGAAACAGTTCAATTCGAATAACGATGAGCTTGTAACGAATTGAAACAAGTTGAGCTTAAGTAGCTTGGTTCCTTTTATAACTTCAATGAAATATATTAATGAAATCGGGGCAGTACTCACCACATATCCATCAGGGGTCCAGGACATGATATCCCATTTGATCGTTATGTTTCCGGTTGGATCCAAGGGATCATACGCATCTGCACTTGAAACAATTAGGAAGAGAATCGCGCGAACAACGCAAAATTGAAACAATCCAACGAATTATGAAGCTTGAGAAAGTAAAAGAATTTACCGCCATAGGAGAAGAAAACAAGAAAGAAGAGAACTGGAATGATCGCAAATCTCATCTTTTCAAAGCTGGTATGTGGTTTGTCTCTCTTCAAGACAAGAAATGGGTTCTGATCTTATTCGACTTTCGCGATTTGGGTAATTGAGACTTTCGGTGTTTGAAGTGCTTTTAAGAGAGAGAAAGAGATGTGCAAATCGAAGGAAATGTCAAAAGAAACTGGAGATGGGTTACCTAATGGTTGTTGGACACTTGAAGAGTGTATCAGCTTCCACCTCCTCTTCCCCTCCTCCTTTAACTCTCATGCTTATATATCTGTTTGGTTTTCTGTATCTTCAAGCAACAACTTTGGAATTGGAGAGAGAGAGAGAGAGAGAGAGAGAGAGAGAGAGAGAGAGAGGAGGGAGGGCGGGAGATTTAAAGGATGCAACATCTCAACGGTCACCTTGACAACAAAGTTGACAGGTAATGTAAGAGGTTGGTTTTTTTTACCTACAGAATTACCCAATTGCCCCTGTTACGGTAATTTTGTTAAATTTAAAATATAGCGTCTGACATTGCTATTCATGTCCATATCCAACAGTCCCACAGAGGGGCGGATGCAGAATTCTAACATACTAAGGAAAAGTTTGCAGCATATGAAAAATGATATGAGTGCACATGAAAGACGATACAAGTGTATGTAAATACAAATTGTACAATACTACACAAAAAAAAAATTTATCATACATATATATATATATACATATATATATATATATACATATATATATATATACATATATATATATATATATATATTTATCAAACTCAACAATTACAAAAGAAATGGCCAAGGTAAACTAGATGTTTACAATTATTATTGTACATTCATTTCACAAGGAAAAATCAAGAACATGTAGGATTAGTTTTTTTGAATAGGTATACAATGCTATGACTAATGAGAACAAGTACATCAAACAATGTAAAATACATTTTTCTCTATTTTGGAGAGAAAAATTACAAAAACTTGTTTGCACCAGATTAGGTAAAAGAAGAGGTAAAATCCATTTGTAAATAGTTCTTCGTCATTTTTACCTAAGCACTATTCATACTCTTTTCTTTTTTATTGTTTCTTTTTTCTCTCCTTCCTCCTCTCTTTATTTTTAATATTGAAAAAAGAAAAAAAATAATATTTAATAGATGATAGGTAAAATGGATTGTGTTGGTATAGTTGTGAAAGAAAAAGTTGATAGCTAAAATAGAATTGAAAACTGTTCACAGGGTAGTTTACCTTTACACTATTGGTAAACTTACTCTCAGGGCGTTACTAGCTTTTTCAAAAAAAAAATAATAATGATGGGTGTTAGATTTGTTAGAAAAACTTTGAGCGTTTAAACTTATATAACATTAAAGTTAAAAAGCTACAATCTCAAAAAAAAAATATAAAATTTTGGATAAGACGGTCGCCCAAGATTATAGCGCCTCTCAATCTATCCTTGGTTCCAGATGATATATTTGCTTGGTCATCAAGTCCGGAAACTCAACAGTTTGTTTTCTCCTAAGGTATCAAGTTCGAAACAAGTTAGGCGCCATCAACTTTTTCAAGATCCGTCCATACAAGGCATTTGCTCCGACTTTAATTAGGCTCTCGATAGTAGACAACGTGACTGGTCCCAAGAGTTAGTCGAGTTGCGTGCAAGCATACTCGGGCAACTAAAGTTAAAAAAAAAAAAAAACCAATACTGCAGGTCTATAACAGATGGTAAATAAATACTAATTAATGTGTTAACGCTGAGGGCCTTTTGGTCACAATGGGTATAACAGTGTTAGCTTTCTTAGATTTATGGCTTTCTTGAATTTCCTTCTAAGTGCGATTTTCAAATCTGTTGTGTGGGGGCTTGCTTGTTGTTAGTTCCACTGTCACGTTTTCAGTTCAGAAGGAGAAAGAGTTTGTGGGAAGTAAACAGAGGTGGGGACAAGAAGTACTGATCAGGTCCCCCATAGCTTGTTATTCTGATGATGAGGAGACATCTCAACCATATTCCATTCAATTCACTCGAACTTTTTTTTTTTTTGGTAATGGAGGGTGTTCCGGTCCAGCTTGCGCGCACCTCGGACTAATACCTACAATCTCCTCCACAGCCGTTTCACATGCTTACACGTTGGGTGAGATGGCCCCAAGAGTTGTTGTCAAGAGGAATCGACTTGCAACCGTTCAAGCTAATGAATAAATTATGTCAAATTTGCATGTTGCATGTTCACAATAATTAATAAATTGTGCATCTCCATTTTTTTCATTCACAACTTATTCATAGTGTGAACAATTTGCGATTATGAATGACTAAGATGATATTTTCACTAATGTTTTTGGTTGCAAAATTTGCATGTTGTTCACGCTAATGAATAAGTTATGCATATTATTTATTAGCGTGAACACCGGTTGGCCAATTTCTTGAGATTAAAATTTGCTAGGCTTGTTGGATACTTCAAACAACAATAAAATCCCCACAATGTATAGTCTATTTCCAGTTTTGTCCATAATTCCGTCGGTGATCCTCTGCACTCAATTGTCACAAGCTCAAGCTAGTTAAGGAAAACTCTTTCACCCATACACGAAAGTCCGAAGAACGATTTGGACGTTAATATCACGGCATGCCGCCACCAAAATCAATTCTGGCTTCGCCGCCACAGGAATAGACAGGAGACTGTGTGGCCTACATGGATAAGTGACAATTTACCTCCCGAAGACATAAATCCCCTTTTTCCACACGGCCAATTTGTTCTCCAACCTATCACAGGTTGCCAAGTTTGCACTTTTCTTGGATTAATTCCAAGAGGGAGTCCAAGATAGTAGTTTAGAGGAAGGGACCCAACGTGACACCCCATCACTTGGGCTAGACTTTTAAAAGTTGGCCGTGTGGAAAAAGTTAATTTTCAGACCCGACATGAGTTGAAATAATCTGAGAATCCTTTTCAAAGCTACAAATTCCTCCAATATGGTTCTTTCTTCTTTACAAGCCCTACATTGAAGTTGAATTTCAATCAAATGGTTCAAAATATGTTAATCAAATGGCTTACATAAATGCATTTGAGGTTCTGCTTCCTAAAATAAGGTTCGACTTTTTTCAATAAGTAATCATAGGATACGCGATCATATCGTAAGAGTTCTATACAGAAAAGATATATACAATGTGGGATACGTATCGTTTTCTGAAGGAGACGATACAGACCGTAAAATACGTATCATGTATTGTAGATTTTTAACAACTATGAATTTCACATATAGTCGCGGAAATTCCAGTTACTCGCTATTGAAATTCCACAAGTGATGAGAATAGCATGTAAGGACCAGAATAAGTGGTCCCACGCTTGTGCATGCAGCTGCACTTACATATATTAATGAGGCCGTGAATCAAACTGCTATCGAGATAAAGGAACCAATCTTGTTGATGAGTTTGCTCAGAGTTAGCGCGCGGTAGTATAACATGTGATATAAATGTTGGTCTCGAACCAGTGATTGGGTCTCGGGTAGTGTGGAGATTAAGTTCTTTCTATTCTTGTCCTTTTAATCTTCGTAATATTGCAGAGATTAATAAAAAAAATTTGCCAATCAAAAAAAAAATCATGTGATATGAAGGAAAAAGAATATGAATGAAATAGAGTGCAACTTTAGTCTTTGTTTTATAAGTGAAGCGATTCATTGACATGCTCTCTCTATTCTATTGTTTTCTAAACGATCGTTTGTCCCTAATATTGTTAATCCTTCTTTATTTTTTCCGTCATTACAATTAATGATATTTTAAGAATTGCGGGTAATGTGGGGCCATCTATAATAGGGATGCAATCGGAACGATTTGTACTCATGAGGCTTTAGACCCAATCATTCATCTGTAATATATGTATCTAATATGAGTAACCACATAATCAGATCATATTTATCTCCGAAAAATAGACGACTATTTCGAAGACGAATTTTTTTTCAAACCATGCAACTTTGATTATGTACTCAATCTAATTTGTTACATAGAGCCGTCCAAAAAGACCCGAATAAGTCCACAATATTCTTCTCGATGTGGTAAGAGATACATTTATATAAGGAATATAATCCTTTTCAGATTCTCTTGAGGTCTTCAGTCCATTTGTGAGTTCTTTTCAGACATACTTTACTAACGGAATTCAATTTTTTTTTTATTTAAGTTTATCGAGAGCATATAATATATCATACATAACAATTTAAACGGAAGTTGTTTAATTAGTCATTTAAAGAATGTATTTATTTATCATTTAAACAGGCCGGCTTACGGCCAAGGCAGGGGAAGCCTGCACTTCCGGCCGGATCCCAAAAAAAGTTAAAAAACAAGGGCTTTCAAAATTTTAGAATCCCTATATATATATATATATATATGGCCCTCAAAAAAAATGCCCTAGCCTCCTTTACACAAAATAGGCCCAATTGAAATTTAAGAGCCACAAAATAGCCCCAAATGATGGAATTATTCATTAGAAACATTAGGCGTTAAAAAAAAAAAATTAAGGGACGGCAGAAAGATATATTGCACGGCCGATCATAAAAAGAAGAAGAAAGAAACGCAGCAAGCTGCAAATGCTTCATGCTTAACGCTTGAGGAGTCGAAGGGAAGGGAAGACAACGACCGACGACCATCGACGGCAAATACTTGTATACGAAATTTCTTGAGGCCTCATTCAAGAGATTCTCTTCCGGCCTCTAAAACTTATAAGCCGGACCTGCATTTAAACTTACTCCCAATAAAATAAGTTTTGCAGGGTTCAATGTGACTTATAATAACGCGTTAATACGTCGTACTATCGACAATATCTTCATACTTAATTAGACTCCATTCTCGTAAATTTATTAGTATTTTTCTTCGTTCGGTGTGTTTTGCACATCTTTTCTAAAATTGTATTAGATTCAAGTCATATTTTTTGAATTAATAATCCGTCTCGACGAGAAAAGTCTAAAAGCCCAAAATTATGTCGCAAAGAAAAAAAAAAGTCACTAAAGACGAAAAAAGTATCAAACAGCTGTCTTATTTGTTTAAAGGGCCGTCTTATTTAATTTTTTTCAACATCGGTCCATATTTTTATACTTTTTTGATTCGTTGTGTTGAAACGAACGATTAACTCAAAAAATTACAACGAAAAACTAAACAAGAAGTTACGAAAAATAAAAAATATATATCAAAATAAGTTCCAGACTTATAAGTTTACAAGAATTAACGCATCCTTAGCTCTTGAATTTATCAAAAACATTCTATCAAAATTAGTGAACTTAAATTTTGTATTCTGAAAAATTATTTGAGCCCTATTGAATTCAAATTGTGCTGCCACAAAATGGGTTATATATAGTTTCCTTTCTCATCTGACTCTGTTCTATCTTTTGTCTTTGATTGGAATCATTGGACAGCCAACTTCTTCCTCGTTTCTTCGTTGTTTCCCCTGTCTCTTTCTCAATGCCAGGAAAAAATTCCCTTACAATTGTTGCTTATTTTTCTCATCCTCATCAGTCACATTAATTCAAATTGAGTTTTCCGTTTTTTCCTTAATAATTCCAAACAAAAATCCCTCATTAATTCCCACCAATTCATTTCCCTTCCCTTCAATTCCTTCAACTTAATTAGTTGTGCATTTAATTTCTCTTCCTCTCTTCCCCAATGGGTATTGGGAAGAAGTCTCTGTTTTTGTCAGCCGTTTTGGTGTGCTTCAGTGTTGCCAGAGCTTGCTCCAATGGAGAGTGCAAGGTCTCTCTCTCTCTCTCTCTCTCTCTCTCTCTCTCTCTCTCTCTCTCTCTCTCTCTCTCTCTCTCTGTGTTGTGATTTTTCTTTGGTGGGTATTTGTTAAGATTTGAATTCTGATTGTTTCATTTGAATGATTTTATAGCTGCTTGATGAGTGCACAACGGATGGGGATTGCGAAACAGGGCTGTACTGCTTCTCATGTCCTCTAGGGTTTACGGGGTTTAGGTGTGTCAGATCCGGCTTTACTGATCAATTCAAGCTTGTGGTACGTCTCACTCCACTTTTTTATTTCACCTCATAAAAATCAAATATTCGGGTTAGTTTTTGCATACTTCGAATGTCTACCCACTCATGCATAGGAACGTCCGTCCCGTGATTTTAGTCATTTACAAAAGTTTGCATATGAGTTTTTGCACATGAGTTTGTGCTATTTTCATATTAAAGAAATGAAGTACTCTTGCACATGAGTTTTTGCATTTTTCGTACCCATTTAAAGTATTCATAGGTTGGGCCAATGTTTGGATTTGTGTTAGTGCAGGCCTAGGCCAAGTTAGTTGGGCTTTTCCCTTTCAACAGGCCAAGCTAAGCCCCTTCTAATATGATCTGTATCTGCAAGGCTGAAAGATACATGGACTAGACCATGACCATTTTGACCATTAGCTATTCTTTTCCTCATCCATTTGGCAATCATTCATCTAGCAATGTTATTGCCTATTTTGCTTGAAAATCATGTTGACATTAGTAAACATCTAGTGCATACAAGATGGGAAATGCAACTCTGTTGGGAGTTCGGCCCGAGTGAAGATGTTGTCACATTTGTCCCTTTTTAAGGCTTGTAGCATTATTCAATTATTCATTTATATGGAAACTGTTGTCGGATGTTCTCCGGATAAAAGTTAGAATTTAGTTGGTCTCTTTGTGGCTTGAAGATTGAAATAAGTACTTATTTTTTGAATTAAAGGTGATGTGGCTGATTATCTTTTTTCCTTTTGGGCACTAGAATGATTCTGTTTTTTATGTTTTGGTACTTGTACGTACTACTCCAGAATGATTCGCTTCCATTCAACAAGTATGCATTTTTGACAACCCACAATGCTTACGCTATCGACGGGGAGCCATCTCACACCGGAGTCCCGAGAGTTACCCTAACAAATCAAGAAGACAATGTCACTCAACAGCTAAACGTAAGATCATCCTCCAAATCTTTTTTAATGATCCCGGACACTTTTTTCAAATCCTTACAAACTTGTTTCTCCTTAATTGAGTGTAGTTTCTACTGGCATTGCTCTTTTGTAGAATGGCGCTCGCGCCTTGATGCTCGACACCTACGACTTCAAAGGTGACGTATGGTTGTGCCATTCTTTCGGGGGCGAATGCTACGATTTTACTGCATTTGTAAGTTTTCTTGCCTCCTTTCTTTGTTTCTCAATCATTACCATTGCAAAGGAAACAATTGTAACCAAAAATTGCTATTTTAGGAACCAGCTATAGACACCTTGAGGGAAGTTGAGGCCTTCTTATCTGCCAATCCATCTGAAATAGTCACCATTATACTGGAGGACTATGTTCAGGCCCCTAATGGATTGACCAAAGTCTTCACCAACGCGGGTTTGATGCAGTATTGGTTCCCATTAACAAGCATGCCACAAAATGGTCAAGACTGGCCTCTGGTTAGCGACATGGTCGCGAAAAACCAGAGGCTTCTTGTTTTCACGTCGATTAGATCCAAGCAAGAGAGCGAAGGGATCGCTTATCAGTGGAACTATATGGTTGAAAATCAATGTAAGAAGTTTTTCACATCTGATTCCCCATGATGTAGTATATAGTATAATTATGGACTCTAATATCTTAAGATCAATGTAGGAATAACGAAATACATATGTCAAAAAGTACAGGTTTTTCTTCTTTGATCACATTGTATGCAATGGAATTTGCAGATGGGGATGGAGGAATGGAGGCAGGAAACTGCTCTAACAGGGCTGAGTCATCGCCACTCGATGACAAGACTAAATCACTGGTTCTGGTAAATTACTTCAGGTCTGTTCCAATCAAGCTGTCCGCCTGCGTTCAAAATTCCGAAGACCTGATCGACATGCTGCAGACTTGTCATGGGGCGTCTGGGAATCGATGGGCGAATTTCGTTGCTGTTGATTACTACAAGGTACTATATATTATCTCAAGTCTTCGGTGTAATCATAGGGGCTTGTTTGGATTATCAGTACGCGATGTAGAAACCGTGATTCTGATTCATTGTTCAATTGTTTATGTCAATGATGCAGAGGAGTGAAGGAGGAGGAACATTTCAAGCAGTAGATACTCTAAATGGGGAGCTGCTGTGTGGCTGTGAGGATGTACATTCTTGTGTGGTAAGTGCAGATACATTCCAGCATTACTTAACAGTAAGAAATACGAGGTCGTGTAACAAAATTTTTTTTTTTTCACCAGTAATTACATCAAGTTCTTGAAATCGTAAACCATGCTATAACGGTCTACTTGATGAAGTTATTTCTGGTTTGTCTCACCACGATTTTGCATAGTAATTTCTTGGCCCGTGAACTTTTTTGGAGTTAATAAGGTTGGAGAGGTTACTAGCGCGTGAAAATCTTTCTTAGGCGTGACCAAAGAAACTCATCCCCGCTGGGAGTTATAAAAGGAGCCCAAATGGGTCCAACAACGAGGGAAAATCATCAACAAAAGACGGGCTTGAATCATAGCTTAACCCCGTTCGCCACGAAGACATACCGACAGAAAGACAAAAAGCAGATTTGCTAATATTGGCGATCGAGTCTACACCTAAATGAGAATTACGAGAGGAAATTTTTTATTTTAGTTGAACTGAAGATTCTTTTTTACTATCAGTTTCTATGTAGCAAATTTTAGTGTGCTTGAATTTCTAGCTCGACGAATGCCACGCTAGCATAGGTGGTTTGTTCTCTTCTCTCCCCAGTGGTGAGTCTAGTGACCAAGACTTGAGTCCAACGAGGAGCAGGTTTAGGGTTTCAGGGCTATGGATAGCTTCTAAACCCCCGTTGATCACTAATATTCTAACACCCCGCTAACCCCCATTGATGTATATCATTTGGCAAAAAAAAAAAAAAAAGAATTTCTAACTCTACCGGAGTCGAGATTTATGACATAATATTCTTCGATTTTTTCAGCCAGGATCTACACCAGGCGCCTGCAATACTCCTCCCCCAACGTGATGGTAGCATGACGAATTTCACTTTGCCAATCAATTCGAAATCAAGATATCCTCATGAATTTTAGTTACTTAGCAGTTTAAGTCAAATGCATAAATCCCTTTGTAACAATACAAATAAGTAATGAATGGAAATCTTCTCTTTTTTTCACCCTGTTAACCAGAGCAATTGAAAACAATCCTCTCTTATTTTACCCTGTTATAACCAGAGCAATGGGAATCTTTTTCTTTTACCTTGTTAACCTGACCTGGGCTTCTAGCTCAGTTGGTCGTGTACCAGTACTTGGGTGTTGGGAGGTTCTAGTTTTGAGTTGATGGAACAATGTCGACACCTTTTGACTAAATCTTATTTGACTAACATACTAAGGTTGTTTGGTATCAAAATTCAACACTTAAAATTAAATGAATTAAGTAATAGGTAATTAATGTGTTTGATAACAACATTTTACATTACTTAAGCTATTAAGTGCCTCTTAAAATGTAAGCTAAAAAGTTGATAAGATTAAGTAGCTTTGAGCTACTTAATTGTAATTGAATTCATGAGTTCTTGCATTCAATTCTTTTCTCCTCCACCACTACCCTCCGCACCGCTGCCACTATCATTGTCGTCACCACCACCACTCTGCCACCACCATCTCCACCATTCCACCACCACCAATCTGGCCACCACTAGCACCAGTGCTACTATAGATACCACCACCACTCCCACAACAGCCGTCGCCACTCCCGCTAGCACGCCACCACCATCTGAGGAATACTTCAAATAACAAAAGGATAAGAAGATTGATTATTCATACAGAGTCACATTTGAGTTCAAATCATCGGAATAGAACCATGTGAGCAAGGACGGAACCAGGATTTTACCCTAGCAGTGGCGAAATGTATACTAAAAAAATCTAATAGTGGCGAGACTATATAAATTGGGCATAATTTTTTTTTTAACATATAATAATTGCATTTTCTAAAATTCTTGTCGTGGCAATCGCCGCCACTAGACCCCCCTGATCCCATCCTTGCATGTGAGGCATATTTTCGAATAACATGAGGAAAACAAGAATGATTATTCGCACTCATAGTCACAAAACGAGTTCAAATCATCGAAATCGAACCACGTGAGCATATTTTGAAATAACAACGGAGAAAAAGAGTGATTATTTGCATTAGCAAAGCTATATAATTTCTCCCGTGAGAATAGCATGTAAGGACCAGAATAATTAGTCCAATGCTTGTGTAGCTGTATTTAGACGAACGATTCGAATGTGCACAGCACCATCCCCAATCTATATTTAGATATAATGAGGTTGTAAATTAAACTACTATGGTGATGAAGTTGCCAATCTTGTTAATGAGTTTGGCTAGAGTTGGCGGTAGTTCGGTTTAGTTATTGGAAAAACTAAAACATATATTTAAAACCAAAATCGGTGGTTTTCATTTTACTTAAACCATCAGCAAAATCATTGTTACCGATTCAGTACGGTTTTTCACCGAAACCGGTGGTCAACATTTTTAGCGAAAAACTTATTCACAGAGCTCTGTGAATATGTTTCTACGGAGGTGAATCATGCGCGTCTAAAAGTGTTTTGGAAACTCTTCCTCAGAAAAGTTTGTTTAAAATCTGGACCATTGATTTCCGAAACAGACGAATGAGATCCCCTGGGTTCCATTTTAAACTTATGCACGGAGCTCCGTGAATAAGTTTCACTCAAATTTTTAATAGAGTTAAAAAACACAAATTATCGAATAACAATATATCCAAAAAAAAGCCAACAAACTAATACACTATTACACCATAGGTTCAAAGACACCAAAAAGGCAAAAACCATTTTTCCAACAAAATACCGGAAAACACAACAAACTAACACACCATATGTTCAAAGACATTCATTATCAAAACAAAGGGTATATATGGGTCAGTATATAGGGGGTATATATACATATATATATAAGCGTATTTTTGTAATTATATTCCGGTTCGGTTACGTTACAGTTCGGTTTTCGGTTCAGTTATCATATAAAATCAAAACCGAACCAACCAGTTTTTAAAATTCAATAACCAAAAGAAAAACCACGGTTAAAATTTTGGTTAGAACCACACCAATCGATTTGGTACGGTTTGATTAACGGTTTGGGCTGAATTGTCATCGATGCTTATTGACTAGTTCACACTATATTTGGTAAGAGATACCTTTTCAAAAGGGTATAATTCTCAACAGATTCTTGAGAGATTAGGATGATTCTGCTTAGTCAACAATTCATTTTGATTTCTCTTCAGGTCCACTTTACTATTGACTTTGTTTTTGTTTCGTTTTGTTTTTTTTTTAAGTTTACCGACAACATCGATCATGATTCATATTAAACAAAATATAATCAGATGATGTTTTACATATTTTCAGAATATATCTATTTATCATGTAAATTTACTCTCGGTTTTCAGAATATATTTATCTATCATGTAAATTTACTCTCAATAGGACAAGTTTTGTAGAGGTCCGTATGAATTACGATGACTCGAATTATTTTCATAATTTTCTCATGAATTCATCCAAAAAAAAAGCATTCAACAATAAGTAGTAAAATTAAAAATATATATATTGGGCAGTGGAGTCTCACCAATGGTGCATTACTCAGGCCGACAAACCTTGCTCGTGAAATAAATCATCGCACCTATGATCCAACCAATTGACAAAGACTCAATGGATTGCTTTTGGGGTCCATCTAGGTGTTCTAAATTGAAATACTTATATCAAAGGATTCATAACGACCAAAACTCTATCCTTCTTTATTTAGATGATGAAAAATGGACGCATAGTGAGACATAATCTTTTTGCTCCGATAAGTACAAAAATTACTTCTAAAAAATTATCTAATCTGTTTGATCCTTATTGACGATTTGGACTCCGCCAGTGCTAGCACAAAATTGGTACGTATACAAGTGGAGATTAAATTCCTTCCGGCAGTGGCGGAAACTACAGGTTTTCCACCACCATCATTTTGGGCCCAACATTGCGTTAATTACCGATCTGAACCGTTCATCTTGCAGGGCCAGCAAAATAGTATTCTCATTTAAAAATTTAGCTTCACTGGACATCGATAACTGAATCTAATCAAAATTTTGGTTTGTAGAACGGATGGTCATAGACAATTTTAACTTTGACAGGATTAGACCATGCATTTTATAAACTAAAATTCAACTTATAATTAATCTATCGATATCTAATAAAGCTAATTTTTTGCGTAAATATATACTGCACTATGGGCTCTACAAGACGAACGTATGGTTCGAATTGTACCAATGAACGTATTGTGGGATCCACAATGGATGGATTGTAGTGAAAAATCCACATTTTCCGCCGCTGGCAGAAAGAATTGAGTAGAATTTAGCAAGGGCACCGCTATTTGCAGCCCTTTATTTTCTCCTGTAGCCCACAACATTTCGGTAAATGGTTGTTGAAAATCATAAATAACATTTCGGTAAATTGCTGTTGAAAACAAGATTATATTTCGGTAACTACATGTCGAAAATATGTTCAACTTTCGGTAAACAACTGCCGAACATGCATTTTCGGTAAACATCTGTTGAAAAAAATATTATATTTCGGTAATTAGATGCTGAAAATATATCTCAATTTCGGTAATTAACTGTCAAGTATAATTGAAAATTTTTAACGGGCAATGGGAGTAAATAGAGGGCTGCGAATAGCAGCGCCCTTTAGCAATTTCTTCTCCGTCCCCTGGCCCCTCTCTCACGTCTTGACAAAAAAAAAAGGTAAATTATATTTTGCCCCCTCTAACCATCATCCGGTTACATTATGCCCCCTTTAACTATTTTTTTTGGCACTTAGCCACCTTTAACTACCAAAACCTAGCAAACCACGGACATTGTTAACGGTGCAAGCAAAATCCCATTTATACCCCGCGGCATATATGATTAGGGCTTTTTCATTCACACAGAGAGGACGGAGAAAAGATTGCTCAGATTGGGGCATTTTTAGAAAATTGCCACCAGAGGCTCGACCTTCCAGCGACGATCTTGGTTTCTCGGCGTCGTTGATGTGGCAGCGGGACCAGTCCTGGAGCACCATAGACCCCCACGAGTACCAGGTATACAAGGCTGAATCTCCCGGCCAATTCTCCACTGTTGCTGCCACATCCACTAAGATCGACGATAAACAGTCGTCGCAGACCTATCGGAGGAATAGATTTAGATGAGGAGAGAGAAGATAAAATCAAAGAAGAATAGCACGGAGTTGAGCAGAAAGATCTCTCTACCGTCATCGGTTTCGAACCCGAAACCCTAGAAACTCTAAAGAAGGCCGACAATCGACTGGTCCTGGTTCGCCTGGAGAGAATGAGTTTTGCTTCAAAATTGCCATTGAAGCTGTGTCTGATTGGACCTGTACGTGTCTGATTGGTCTTGTGTCATCAGTTTCAAATCAATATTGCCATTTAAGCTTTGCTTGGAACTGCTTCCTTCCATTGGCAGATAGAGTGAGATCAATAGAGAGAGGGAGAGAGCAACAAAGAAAGAGAGGCAAGAAAATGAAGAGAGAAGTTGGGTGAGTTGGACTGATTTGTAGAAAAGGAAGAGAGAGAGAGAGAGAGAGAGAGAGAGAGAGAGAGAGAGAGAGAGAGAGAGAGACGTTAGGGATGAGGAAGGAAGATGAAGAGCACATATGTCTTAAAATATCTAAAATGGCATGTGACCGGCACATGTTGCTTTCCATCCAAAAACATAACAGAATCTAAACGGAAGGTCTACCTTTATCGGGTTTTGGTAGTTAAAGGTCGTTAAGTGCAAAAAAAAATACTCCAGTTATAGGGGACACAGTGCAAGTGTGCAACCGGGTGATAGTTTTTTTTTTTTTTTTTTTTTTAAAAGAACCGGGTGATAGTTGGAA
Organism: Rhododendron vialii; assembly: GCF_030253575.1. Classification (NCBI taxonomy): domain Eukaryota; kingdom Viridiplantae; phylum Streptophyta; class Magnoliopsida; order Ericales; family Ericaceae; genus Rhododendron; species Rhododendron vialii. The sequence goes on from NC_080566.1 coordinate 6,098,098, forward strand.
GGGGCAAAATTAGAGCTGGGCAACGGACACGTAACACGATAACACGACACGAATCGGACACGAAGTTAGCAGGTTAGGGTTGACCATTTCTGACACGAAACACGAAATTGATACGACTCGAGAACACAAATTCTAAATGGGTTGGGTTCGGGTTGAACACGCAAAACCCGAAACTGACACGACTAACACGATTACTTATCCGTGTCACCCAATAACACGACCCGACCCGAACACGGGGAAAAAAAAAAAGATGACACCCATTAGCACGACCAGACCCAAACACGAAAACAAAGGGGCTGGGCTGTGCCAGGAATCAAACCCAAGTCTTTGGCTCATTTTTTAGTATTTCCTACACAAACAAACCACTATGTCACAAATTGACTTGTGCTATGGATTTGAAAAATTAGTATAAAGTATATAGCTCTATTATATAAAAACGGGGCCCTCAAGTATATAAAATTAGTATAAAGTATACAGCTCTATTAGATGGTTTCGATTTTTAAAAATAGCTTAGGCAGCCCTCAAGTGGTGTATTATAGGACTTTAATGCATTTGGAAGCACCGAATGTGTTCCAATAATGTGGTTTCTGACATCCGATTATCACCTATTCAGGTGAAAATGATAAAATTGATAAGACGTTAAATCGTAACGGTTTAGATCGAACATTTGAAAAAATGAGTCTGCAGCCACTTTTGAAATCTATACATTGAACTCACTTGGTTCTAAACCAAGATATTCTGCTATAGTCTAATGTACGCGAGCCACACAATCACAAAACAATTATGACGATCCATACCATTCATTTTGTTATTCTTGGTGTTTTAATCACTCTCACCAATTTTTGGGTCTATCGGATTTTAAAAGCTCCTTCATCGGGTCGTAGATTAATTATTATGAAAACTTTTGTTATGTACGATCAAGTACATAACGATAAGAAATTTAATTCATTCTTGACATGAATGATATAATCCCTCCAACGTAAAATCTAGACGGTTTCGATTTTTCAAAAGTAGCTCGGGCGGCCCTCGAGAGAAGCATTGTAGGACTTTACGAGATTTTTTCATTATTGGTGTCTCATATCATCGTGTGCACATGCAGCACATGACTACACGGTTCATATAAAAGGCAATGAGAAGCTCAGATGTTGCCCTAGCGCAGACATCTCTCAATTCTGATCTCTCTCTCTCTCTCACTCTCTCGACGACTCAAATACTCAATGTTCCGAATCTTCTGATCTCTCTCACTCTCACTCTCGTCTCACGCCTAAAAGACTGAATCTCGATGCCTGAGGTTCACCGTTCACGGTCTCACGCCCTAGCGCGGACATCTCTCGTTGGTAATTGCCTAGTTGGTATGTCTCTCTCTATCTCCCTTTAACTTCCGATCTAGGTTTTGTTAGCTACAAACCCTAAGACCATGTACATTGTACACCAGATTTTGGTACTGTATTTGAAGATTTTGTTACTGTTCACCAAAATAGATCCGAAAGAAACCAAAAGAGATACTACCTTTTCGGGTTCTCGATCTTCTTGGTTTTCCTCGGTGAAGTGTTTGTCTTTGTCCCAATTGAAAACAATAGCAATAGAGGAGTCTCTGCGATTTGGGTTTTTGGGTTTTGACCGAGAGTGCTAGAAAGGTCCATTTGGTGTATTTTTTCTTAGTCTCACTCTCACTCTCGTCTCAAGTTGTTTGCGATTTGTTTGTGTTTCGGATCTGTTCCTATTTTTGTGATCTGTTTCTATTTTTACTTAGTCTTGATTACTGGTTCTATATAGTCATTTACACTGGTCTGTTGCGATCTATTTGTTTCACTTATACAGTCGTTTTGACTACACTGGTTCTGACAGTTAATCTTTGAACAGATGGATACAAATCTTACAATGGAATCAGTTCATTCTCAATCAGCTCATTCACCACCTAAAAAAGGTGTAGCCAAAGCCAAGAGCAAGAAGCCTCCTTTAAAGAAGGCTAAAAAGCCTGTTCTGAAGAGAAAACGTAGGCTTACGTCTGAGGTATGGAAGTATTTTGACATTCTTGACAAGCCTAAGAAAGAGAATGACCCGAATAATGACAATGACCCTAATAATGAGTATGACCCTAAGAACCCTGATGATGATGAGAATGACCCTGAGAACCCTGATGATGTGATTATGGACGATGAGCCTGGAAAATGCAAGTGTAAGAAATGTGGTCAGGTGTATCTTTCAGATAATAAATATGGAACAGGAAATTTGAAGCGTTATTTACTTGTTTGTTTAAAGAATCAAACAATGGATATTGGACAGATGCTTATATCTAAAAATAGAGCATTGCAAGTAGGGAAATTTAACCTTGATATGTTTCGTGAACTGTTGGTGCATGCCGTAGTTAGACATGACTTGCCACTTAGTTTTGTCGAGTATGAGGGTGTTAGGAATATTTTTACCTACTAACACCCAGAAGCCCACTCAATTTCAAGGAGGACTATTAGGACTGCCATCCTTTCTCTGCATGAGAAAGAGTATCGAACTCTAGGTCGCAATTTGCGTACTTTGCCTGGTAGAGTTTGTTTGACGTCTGATTTATGGACATCTATTGCCACGGATGGTTATATGAGTCTTACTGCCCACTTTATTGATGCGAATTGGGTGTTGCACAAGAAACTTCTAAATTTCTCGTACATGCCTACACCACATAGTTGCGTTGCATTGAAAGAGAAGGAGTATGATTTGTTGGGTAAATGGGGCATCGAGAACAAGTTGTTCTCTTTTACTTTGGATAATGTGATAAGCACCCGACAATGCCATTAAGGGTGCGCTAAGTCCTTAGTTTAGTTTAATTATGTCATTAAATTAGTTGTTTTCTTTTATATTTGCACGTAAGGTGTTTTTAAGATATTTCGGGAAAACTCGTGCAAATAAGCTGTTGTTAACGCTATGGATGACCCTTGAGGGTAGTCGAGCCCCAAATGCTAAAGTCAGAAAGACCCGGAGAGGACCCGACGGCACGAAAGGCCAAGGCGTGGACCAAAAGTTCAGAGCTTGAGATAAGCAGCTCGGTACCGATACCATACTATTTCTTCTATCGGTACCGAGCCCCCTCCAGCGACAGCAGATAAGCCGTTCGGTATTGATACCACTTAATTCCTTCTATCGGTACCGAAGCTCTTAGCACAGCAACGTAAGGCCTTTGCTATCGGTACCGAGGGACTTAGAGCAGATTTTCAGAGCATCTCTTAAGAATATTCCGTGCGCGACCGTTGGAGTATAAAAGCCTGTGATGTCATTGTACAAAGAAGTAGATTTAGATTTTGCTTACATAATTTTAGATCTAGATCTAGATTTGTTATTGTTCTTGAGTGTTCTTCATTTTCAGCTTTGAATATTTTAATTTCTTCCTTTATTTGTTAGTTTTTGATATTGTCGCTTTAATTAAAGTTGTTGCTTTACTTCCGATCTATCATAATCTCTAATTTTCTTCTAGTTTTGTTATTTCATTATGTTAAGTAGAATTTTGCTTGCTCCTATCTCAATAGATATGGGTGAGTAGTTTTCCAAGGTTAGGTCATGGGGTGATTAACACCTCATGGCTCAAGTAGAATTGCGTTTTTCACCATAAAGTTTAAACCTTTGGTTTTGATCATTGATGTGGGGTTCGGGTTTATTTGTCAAATCGTTAAGGTGTTAATCTCCTTGATCATGTGTAGGTAGGAGCATCGCCTACCTACCACACATGATACTTGGAGCTCTGACGCACGAGGCATTTGCTAAATAAATTCTAGAGCTAGCTTGGTGTTCGAACCATTCTATTTTTCCGATTCGGAAATCTTAATTGTGTATCCTGAATTGCGTATTTGGGTAAGAAATGCAGTTTTAACTTGAGTTATGAGTGTTAGTAATTTCTAGACCTAACCTGTCTTTTATTTTAGTTTATTAGTTTTCAATTTAGCCCCTTTTAATTTTCACTACGCACGTAAAACCAAGTTGGTTATTTAAAAGCCAAAAGCCCTTGCTTGCATCTATAAATCCAGTAAAGCTGTATTAATTTTTCCCTTGGGTACGATCCCGGTCTTCCGAATTATTATGCTTCAACTGACGTATTAGGCCCTACGCTTGGGGCGTTATCTCTTATATCAGAGCGAACGAAGCATAATGCTTCTGCAAATGATGTGTTTGTTGACTTGCTTAAGAATCATCTTAATTTGAATAGTGCACTTGTGGACAAGGGTAGCTGTTTTCATATCCGTTGTTGTGCTCATATTCTTAACTTGGTAGTTCAAATGGGGCTGAAAGAAATAGATGTTGTTGTTGACAAGATTAGGGAGTGTGTCAAATACATGAAAGGATCTCAAGCAAGAAAACAAAAATTATTGGAGTGTGTTGCGCAATATTCTCTAGATTCCAAAAGAGGTTTGAGGCAGGATGTTCCAACTAGATGGAACTCAACATATCTCATGCTCGCAAGTGCCATTTACTATCGGCGTGCATTTTTCCAGTTGTAACTTAGTGACTCGAATTTTAAGCATTATCCTTCTCAAGAGGAATGGGGTAGAGCGGAAAAGATTTTCCAGTTCTTGAAAGTTTTCTATGATGCTACTTGCATTTTCTCGGGTTCGAAATATCCTACATCAAATTTGTATTTTCCAAAGGTTTGTGCAATTCAATTTCTCCTAAATAAGAAGATGAACAGTACTGATCCTTTCATGAGAAGGATGGCTAGTCAAATGATGGTGAAGTTTGACAAGTATTGGTCGGAGCATTCTATGATCTTGGCAATTGCGGTTATATTTGATCATCGTTTTTAAGTTTCAGTTGGTGGAGTATTCTTATGGAAAGCTTTATGGTGAGTCATCCAGTGAGATATTCACACAATGTACACGAATCCGGAAAAAGCTTTTTGGTCTCTTTAACGAGTACCAATCTAAAGCCTCTTACAAACCTGAAGTTGTTCAAGGAAATCTTGTTCAAGAAAACCAGGGCGAATTCATTGAGGTAACAACATTTTTTTTGACATAGTGTTCATGTAAATTAACTTGGTATTTTGAGTTATCTTCTAATTTTTTTATATTTTATTGTTTATAGGATTTTGATGCATTTGAGAGCCATTCATTTGTTTATAGTGCACAAAAAAATCAGCTAGAATTGTATTTGGATGAGCCTAGGCTTCCAAGAAATGAAAATATTGATGTACTTGAATATTGGAGAGCCCACAATTATAGGTATCTGGAACTTGCATCTATGGCTCGCGATGTGTTGAGTATTCCTATTTCTACTGTTGCTTCTGAATTTGCATTTAGTGTTGGTGGTCGAGTTCGTGACAAATATCGGAGTTCTTTAAAGCCTAAAATTGTTGAGGCTTTGATGTGCTCTAGGGATTGGTTGTTTGGAGGGGAAGGTAAATATATTGTCATCCTTTGTTATGCCTTTTTTAGATAATAAACTTGAGACTAACATGACTTATTGTTGTCATTTAGAAATTGACAACATGAAGTTGGATGATGTCATTGAAGACATAATGAACTTGAATCTAGACAACGATTAGTCCGAATCAGTGGGATGTTCTAGTTCCGTGATCAATGTTGAACCTTGATTAAAAGTAAGTATTATCTGCTACTTTGATGGTGATTGTTTTTAACTTTTTATGGCATGGCTCCTAAATTGTGCAGCAATGACTAGTCTAGTGTAGTGATAACTAGTCCTGTGAAGTCAGTTGTTGGAAATTAAAATTTAGAACTGATTTGAAGTTTGGAACCACTCTCTTCTAGTAAAGAAAAAGAGTATCAATCCATTCCACTGGGTTAATTTGTTGGAATTTGGCATGGAGCGATGCCTATTCTGAGAATAAGAGGAAGGACAAGTTCATTTATCACAGAGAGTGAGGGAGGGGGGAGTTTGTATCAAGAATTGATGTTAACTGTTAAGTTCCTATAATTATGAATCAACTCAACTCAATGGAGAGTGCTGGGCCATCATAGGATTGTTATTATTTATTAAGTTGATTGTCAGTCTGAAAATCTCAATATGCTTTGGTACTCTTTCCTATAATTAGTTGACGTATTCTTTGTTTGTATTTTGTCTCACACTCTGCTTCAATTACAGTCTTGCAGGGATATGGTAAGGCTCTGTGGTTGATGCAAGGACAAATGGGGAGTGTGGTTTTGTGAAGAAGTCTGATCTGGAAATGGAACCAAATAATGAATGGTTCCAGTGAGAACTTATTTTGTATTTGAATGTTTAACTGTTTAAGTCAGACTTATTTAGTATTAGAACTTATCTTTGTAAGACTCTAAGTGGTGGTGGACCTGGTGATTGGAACTTATGTTTGCAAGACTCTAAGTGGTGGTAGACCTAGTGGTTCATTTGATTTTTCTAGATTGGATGTTGGAACTTAAGTTTTAATTTTTAGGGGAAATTACAATTAGCCCCCTCCAATTATACCTCGGTAACGAGTTGCCCCCTTCGTCGTTTAACTCGGACACTTAACCCCCTTCATCGTTTATCGCGTGACACTTAACCACCATCCGTTAATGAGCCGTTAGTCAAGAATACATACAACGGTACACTCTCTCTCGCTCTCTCTCTGCCCCTCCCAACAATACTCTCTCTCTCTCTTTTTTCTATGAAATCTCTCTTTCTCTCTGCCCCTCCCAACGGTACTCTCTCCCCCTCTCTCTCTCTCTTTCTCTGAAATCTCTCTCTCTCTCTCTCTCTCTCTCTCTCTCTCTCTCTCTCTCTCTCTCTCTCTCTCTCTCTCTTTGTGATGGAAGGTAGCACTGGGTCTCATTGTATATGTGGTTGCAGACAAAATTCGGTTGTGGATTTTTCGTCTGGGTCGACCGACCAAAATCCGAGTGCACACAGTCCAACATAGAGAGCACCCAGAATTTACAGATCCGCAAGTCAGAATTGCGGAGAAAGGTTGATAAATCAAAAAGTAGAGTGGAAGTGTTGGAAGCAATGAAAGAACAAATGCATAAAGAAGTTCAACAAATGAAAAAAAAATTGGGCAAATGCAGAAGGAAGTCCTATGTTTGAAGAAGGAACCGTGGTAGAAGAAAATATGTTTCCTTTTGATTGTTCTCTTTTTTTAATCTCACGTGTACAAAAAAATGGAGACTGAAAAGTACCCTGCTTTGGCTAGTTACAATATGAATGAGTATTGGTTGATTAATGTAGTGCATTCCAATAAAGATTACAACCCAGAAACAAAGTACTAGAAATGGTAGTTATTACCCAAAAAGACAACCTACTTTTTTTAATTGTCCTGTGCATCGAACGGACATAACGCTAGAACGAGTTAGTTTTGCCATTAAGGCATCATCTTATTCAGGGCTGAAAAGAGGATAAATTGGTAATTTCAACAATTCCGTTAACGGCATCTTCCATTTTGCTCGAGATAAAAGATGAAGAGGGTTAAGTGTCCGAGTTAAACAATGAAGAGGGCAACTCGTTACCGAGTTATAGTTGGAGGGGGCTTAATGTAATTTCCCCTAATTTTTAAGACTCTGAAATGTGAATGCAGGAAGTATTTTATTTGCAGAAAGTGTTTAAACGTGTTCAAACCGTGTCGTGTTACGGGTTGACACGACTATCTAATAAACGGGTTACACAGGTCGTGTTCGGGTTGACCTGTTTGTTAACAGGTTGTGTTCGTGTCTGGAAACTTGACACGATTAGTAAACCGGTCGTGTTCGTGTTGGGTTGTTGGTGACACGAACCCAGCTGACACGACACGAACCCGACCCGACCCGTTACCCAGCTCTAGGCAAAATATAATTTACCCAAAAAAAAAGTGTAGATTCATGAATAGTCGTGCAGCTAAAAAACGGCCACACACACTTTATTTTCCTTTCCCATCTGACTATGTTCACAAACGTATCCTTTGTCTTTGATTGGCTGGCCAACTTTTCTTCCTCGTTTCGTCGTTGCTTTCCCATCTACTCACTCCTACGACCTTTTTGGTTTTTCTCTAGTCCCAAGTCTTTTCCTCGCTGCCTGAAAAATTACCCTGCAATTCTTGCTTTCTCAGCCTCATCAGTAGCATTCAAATCGAGTTTTCCATTTTTCTTTCGTTTCCAAACAAATCCCTTGCCAATTCCCACCAATTCATTTCCTTCCCCGTCTCTTCCTTCTCTCCCCAATGGGTATTGGGAAGAAGAAGCATCTGTTTTTGTCTGCCGTTTTGGTGCTTTTCAGTGTTGCCAGAGCTTGCTCCAATGGACAGTGCAAGGTCTCTCTCTCTCTCTCTCTCTGTTGTGGTTTTTCTTTGGTGGGTATTTGTTAAGACTTGAATTCTGATTGTTTCATTGGAATGATTTTATTGCTAGCTACTTGATGGGTGCACAACGAATGCGGATTGCGGAACAGGGCTGTACTGCTTCTCATGTGCTCTGGGGTTTACGGGGTCTAGGTGCGTAAGATCCGCCTTCACTGATCAATTCAAGCTCGTGGTATGTCTCACTCCACATCTCCTACTACATAGTTAAGGTGTCCAGGCACACATAATCGTCGGGAAAAGAAAAAAAAAAAAGCATTTACATATACTACAGGCATTCTGGTTCCCTACTTAGGTTTCGCAATAACATGAATTTTAATAGAGTTATAATCGTAATCAAATACGCATACTTCCTAAAGTCTAAAGTTTAAAATTTCTCACGCCTATAAATTTCTTCGAGACCAGTCCATACGGGCTCTGTCTCGACTTTAAATATGAGGCGGGATTGATCCCTCAATATTAGAGCATCCACACTGCATTTCAAAAAAGACCAATCTTAGCAACAACTAGACCATACCCATTCTAGCAATTGCTTTCTGTCATTTCAGCAATTTTGTTGCCCATCATCTTAGACAATTAATAACATCTGATGCATATACAAAGGAAAATGCAACTCCTTCCAGAATTCAGTCCGAAAGTGATGGCGTGGTAGCTCCTGAGTGACAACTATTCGAGTGGACCCTAATCCCTATTAGTTGTCATTCAGGAGTTGCCACATTCATCACTTTTACGTCAAAGTGGGTCTCTATAGCATTACTCATTCGAGAAATAACGCAATCTAAAACTCTTAGTTTGGTGTCTTTGTTGCTCAAACATCGAGGAAGTCTGACTGTTTTATCCTTTTTTCTTGTGGGCAATAGAATGATTCACTTCCATTCAACAAGTATGCGTTTTTGACAACCCACAATGCTTATGCTATCGACGGGGAGCCATCTCACACCGGAGTCCCGAGACTTACCGTTACAAATCAAGAAGACAGTATCACTCAACAGCTAAATGTAAGATCATCCCCCAAATCTTCTTCATGATCCTGAACCACTTTTTCATTTTTCACAGAAAACTTGTTTGTCCCCTAATTTGAGTAATTTCTATTGGCATTGCCCATCTCTAGAACGGGGCTCGCGCCTTGATGCTTGACACCTACGATTTCGATGGTGATGTATGGTTGTGCCATTCTTTTGGTGGTAAATGCCATGATTATACTGCATTTGTAAGTTTTCTTGTTTTCCCTGTTTTTAGTTTCCTCAATGATATTAGGATATTACCATTGGAAACACAATTTTGGTTTAACCGAAATTGCAAATTTGTAGGAACCAGCTATAGACACTTTGAGGGAAATTGAGGCCTTCTTATCGGCAAACCCATCTGAAATAATCACAATAATCCTAGAGGACTATGTTCATGCCCCAAATGGATTGACCAAAGTCTTCACCGATGCGGGTTTGATGAAATATTGGTTTCCAGTTGCAAGCATGCCACAAAATGGCCAAGATTGGCCTCTAGTTAGCGACATGGTCGCGAAAAACCAGAGGCTTCTCGTGTTCACTTCTATTAAATCTAAGCAAGCAAGTGAAGGAATCGCCTATCAATGGAACTTTATGGTTGAAAACCAATGTAAGAGGTTTTTCTTATCTTATCTCACTTGATATTTTGCATTCTTGGGGATCTTTATTGCTAATTCTAATAACGGAAAATCAAGGTAAAAATATCAAAAAAATATGTTAAAGTACAAGCCCTTCCTTTCTAATCATAGTTTGTGCACTAATGCTTGTTTTTTCCTATGGAATTTGCAGATGGGAATGGAGGAATGAAGGCAGGAAGTTGCCCTAACAGGGCAGAGTCGTCGCCGCTTGATGACAAGACTAAATCACTGGTTTTGGTAAACTACTTCATGTCTCCTCCAGTCAAGCAATCCGCCTGTGTTCAACATTCCGAAGACCTCATTAACATGCTGCAAACTTGTTACGTGGCGGCTGGAAGTCGGTGGGCGAATTTCGTTGCTGCTGATTATTACAAGGTATAAACTGTCTAAATCGTTAGCGTTGTGGCGTATCGCGCTATATATGTTATTCAATATCGCTTCACTATTTGTCTGTTATGTTATTCATTTTGACCTATCTTCACTAGTCTACATCCCCAACACGAATGGGGGCAAGTCCCTAGTATCCGGAGGACACTCACTAGATTAGCAGCCATATTGAGAAGGATCCTCATATTTCCTAAATTCATCAACGCCAAATGACCGCACTACCGCAGGTGGGTCGTAGAACAGTTCCAGGGCACTTGGCTTAGAGTCATAGTATAGTGTCACTATAAGCCGGTCAATCAAGCATAGGCTTCCAATCTAAAAAATACTAAAATAACGAAAACCTGAGATAGCCTTGTGGGATGCGAAAATCCTAATTTCTTGTTAAATTGTTCGTGTAAATGATGCAGAGGAGTGAGGGAGGAGGAACATTTCAAGCCATAGATACCTTAAATGGGAAGCTGCTGTGTGGATGTGAAGATGTACATTCTTGTGTGGTAAGTGCAGATACATTCCTTGCATTACTTACAGTAAGAGATATGAGTTTGAGTAACAATTTTTTCCATCGGTAACAAGTCAAGTTCTTGAAAACATAAATTTACTATATAATTGGGCTACTTTAGTGAAGTTATTTACGTTTTATCTCACCACGATCTTACATAGTAATTTCTTGGTCTGGGAACTTTTTTGGAGTATGAAGGTAGGAGAGGCGGCTACTAGGGCGTGAAAATGTTTCTTAGGCGTGACCAAAGAAACTCCTAAGTCCTACCTGCTCGCCTCGGAGCCACATAAAAGGAGCCCAAATGGGTCCAACAACGTGAGAGACTCGCCAACAAAGAAGGGACTTGAATCATAGCTTTACCCCGTTCGTCCCGAAGACATATAGTGACAGAAAGCAGATGTGCTAAGATTAGCAGGCTTGGACTCTTTTCAAACTTCTCCCAAAAAATCCTGACCAATGATTTTGCAATCACCGAGCCACTGGGATGGGAACAGCTTAGCAACACACAACCACCCCAGGTGGTTCAGGCCCAATATTAGTGTTCCTTATCAAGTGAAGTAATTGAGTTTCAACTAGTTGGGCCCAAAGTTAGCCCAATTGAGTTTGTGTACTTTCCCAACCCCACCATAGTCTTGAATTTATTGGGACAACAAAATGGAAGGTTTATCTTATGGACCATTTTGCTAATATTGGCTATTGAGGCCCCGTTCCGCTAGGATTTTGTATTTTTTAAGTACTTATTTTTTGGTTTACGAGACAAGTGTTTCTCTTACAATACATCATCTTTAATTCAAAAAATAAGTAGTACTACTTTAGTTAGTGGAACAGGACCTGAGTCTATACCAAAATGATAATTACGAGTGGAATTTTTTTATTTTACTTGAATTGCGGATCTTTTTAATCAGTTTTTATGTTGCGATTTAACTGTGTTTGAATTACGAACTAGTCGAGATTTATGACGACCTGTACTCTTCGGTTTTTGCAGCCGGGATCTACATCAAGCGCCTGCAATGCTCCTTCCCCAGCATGATGGGAGCACGACAAAATGAATTTGAATCAATTAGCAGTTCAGGTTAAACACACAAGAATTAATACACGAATCCATGTGTAATAGTACAGATCAATGACCAATTACTGGGTACTCTCCGCAAATAAAAGATCGTCACCGCATAATTTGAGTTACTTCTCGTCGTGAATGATAACCTCTTCACCACCAAACTCGTCGCTACGTAAATCGTTAGGAGTACCCCCGTCACTCATAACTAATGGAAATCTTTTCTCTATTTCAATAAGTAGAAAATAAGGATTTTCCCAGCTTGGTGAATCCAGAAATGGAGAAAACTAATAAACACTTGTGTGTAATGATGTGTGGCCAATGTGGATCCTCAATTGGTGCTAAAGCTCAACCCTTGGTCCAATGGTGTCAGTGAATTTCAGCGTTTTATATTATGCTATTATTGGCTCAACGCAACTTTTAACTCATCTTAAGCATCTTTTTTTCTTCTTTAATCCAGATTTTGTTCACAAGCATGTGCCGCAGATTAGTGGAGTCCAGCATTCCTTTTCCTCTTTAGGGACCATGATCAGGCTAAAATTTAGCAGTAAGTGTGTCAAATAATTCCTAGCTTTCAGAAGAAATTATGGTGTCAAAAATCCGTCGTCAAAGCCTAACGGATTCAAGAGCCAAAACCCAGGAATTCCATCTTCAATTACCTCTGTTTCTTGAGTAGCACAACTTTCATTTATGGATCGCAAATTTTAGATATCTATAGTCGTCGATAGATGGATTTGTTATTGGTATCCTTCGCGCATGCTCTTCTCGATGACTAAGACATGGGTAATGAAATATAATTAACTTTATTGTTTATATTTTCAATAATGAACCATGAGTGGGAGATAGCGCTTGAGAGTGATAGAATTAGGGCTGTAAAATGAGCTGGACGAGCCAAACAGTGTTTGTTTATGCTTGATTTGAAATTTTTAGAAGCTCAAAAAAAAAAAAAAATGCACTCAAACTTGTTTATCTTTTTACTCAGATTAAATGAGCTTTAATCGAACTGATGACGACCTAACTCGAATAACTTGATTGTTTTAACAGTATAAGCTCTGACATACCAAGTAGTGGGGTTTTCAAGATTCATTTGAAGGTGTAACAAGTTTTGAAAAAGTATCCTCGTTTTTAGTTTGTTTATGCAACAAATCAATCACAAATAAGATCTTAACAACCCGAATATGCGTCAAGCTCAAGAAAGTACGGCACAATTAGGCACACTGAAAAAATTGGTACGCTGAATCACGCACTTCCAGTCATTCAATGAAGCTGAATTTTCGCAAGATCGTTTGGAAAAATACTTTAAAACTAATGATCGGTTCGCATCATTTGTGAGGAGCATGAAAGTAGGCCCTGCACGCTGATCATCTATGCACCATTGGCGTATGCATGATCGGTACCCATAGAATTATTCGTAGCCGAAATGGAGAGGGGAAACCTTTTTAGTACTACTAGCCTAGTCCCGTTGCCCCTACAATTATGGTGATGATGAAAACAACTACCCCAACCACACGATTACCATCCCGACACGACAGCCCTGGATTTGATTTAGTAGGCCAAAAGAATTTGGGGCTCTCTGTCCTCAATAATTGAGACGTGCCCTTAGTCCGATCTGATATGATGATTATCCCCTACATGGATAAGTACTTTATTTTCTGCACTTTTCATTCCTTTTTCCAATCATGTATTTTTTTTTTCCCTCTCTTTTTCCCTCTGTGGGAAAATTAGTGTCCATCATTAGAGGACATTGAAGAGGTTTACCATTTGTTTAAGGTATGGTTTGTCCCTTGATTCTGTAAAGCTATGTCCAAGAAAGGTATGAGAATGTATAAATACATACAGCAGGTTCACGGCAGTTTGCGCGATGGTGGCGGCGTTTCAAATCCTGACCGATTGTGGTTCTGGGTTTTAGGTAGTAGCATATTTTCAAGGCGTTCAGGGCAAGAGTTCGGGTCGTTTGTAGTTTCTGGCAAAGCAGTGGGGTTTCAGTTTTTGGGTGTTTAGGGCTTTGATTGGTCTCAAACCAGAGTTTGGGTCTCGGGTAGTGTGAAGATTAAGTAATTTTAATTTTCTTTCTATTCTTGTCCTTTTAATCTTTGTAATATTATAGAGATCAATAAAATTTATTTTGCCGATCAAAAACATTTATACCAATGTTCTAAAAGAATTAATCGGTTATTAATTCGCTGGCGGGCCCTGTCCGACTAGATCCGACTAAGCCGATTACTAATTGCTATGAGCTGATTAATCGCTGATTACTAGGCCTTGAAGCTCAAAGGTGGCCGACCGACCGACTAGCGACTTTTAGAACAATGATTTATACTACTAACACATTTATAATCATGTAATGCAAGTGGATGTTTAGCTTTTTACAACTAGACTGGGTTCAATTATGTTGTTGGAGCCATAGAAACAACTAGTATGAACTATTACATGATTTGAGCCAGATGGGATGCCAACTCTCCCTCAGATTCTCCAGAGCGGATCAGAAAAAAGCTAGTCTCTATTGAAAACACGTGAATTTTAATGACCAATAAAAATGCTACGCGATCGTTTTTCGACAAAATAATAATAATAATAATCATCGCTCTACCTTACTTTTTTTGTGATTATCGAAATTTTCCCTTCTCAGTTATCTTTCCCTCGGATTGGGAGGGTCGATCGAGATCATTGTTTTCGACCAACTTGTATTTCAATGGTTGAGATTTTCATTTACCTGTTACGAGACCGCCCATCTTTTAAACCGATGGGTTGGTAAAATTTCCATGCAGTTTAGACTCGACACTCGACGGGTTGAGCAAATTCGCGAGTTGAAAATGGGATTAAATAAGGGGACACGAGACAGTTACAACAACAACAACATAACATAACCCATCTAAGTCTTCAATCATTGGGGATATGGGCGGACACGGGACAGTTAGAAAGAGAAAAAATAACAATAAATTCCTTCCTCTCCCCCATTTCCCAAAACATAACGCGAAAAAAGAAGAAGTGGACGTCGGGATTAATGACGATTGAACCACGCGCTCAAACTCCCCAACGCGCAAACTTTCAGGATCTTGGATGCTATGAATCACAGAAAAACAAATCAGAGAAATAAAGGAAGAGAAAGAGAAAAAGAACACACAGATATACGAGATTCGACAACTTACCTATTCCATACTCAAGCAATGTGAGACCATTCTGTAGCTACCACCCCATGACGTTTAGCCACATGTATTTAGATCTATCGCGTGTAGTCACTTTTTGGAGATCTATCCTCATGCAGCCTTTGCATGAGTCTGTAGAGCGTGGACTATTTCAACTTTAATTTGGGATAGAATGAGCCCACTCTTATGATGTGAAAATTTTGTATCCAATCCAAAATCAATTACTCAAACAATAAGTGGAAAAGTTCCTCATGCTATTAAATGATCTCACATTGCATACTCAAGAAATGGAGGACTATTAATTCTCTAATAAGGATTGTGTTCCTCTAAGGGTTCTTAAAAAAAAAAGTATTTATTTGCAATTTTCAAGTTTAAAAATTATGGACTTACTAAAATAATTTTTGTGCAATATAAATCTTGTTTGATAGATCTTGATGAGCTCTTTAGAACGATGCAAAAAAAAATCAAAAAATTATTTTCATAAATACATTTAAGTTTGAAAATTGCAAATAATTCTCTTCCAAGAATTATTCGAGATGCCCATTAGGTAACCCCGACACCCTACATTATAAAAAAGATTTACCATGCCATGCGTACATTAAAATTTTCAGGTGACAACAAAAAAGAGTACTCTGTCCGTTTTCTTTCTTTCTTTAATTTCTTTCTTTCATATTTTTAGTTCGTGTCTTCTAGGTCAGATTATTTCATTAAAGAATAGATGCAAGTCAAAAAAAAAAAAAAAAAACTGCAATTCGAGGTCAGTCAAACGTTGAAATTAAGGTAGTTTGACAAACAAGATCAACTTATAAAACACAATGTTATTAATTACTCTCTTAATCTAAGGTTTGGAGCATGTGAGTAGGTAGGTTATTAGGTATCTAATCCACATGCTAGCTATTAATATAGTAACCAATAATCCCAATTAAAGTTTTGATATGTTTGTCGGTGTAGGTACAAGAGAAAAACTTCTTTACGGAAGTTTCCGTAAAGAAAGTTTACGGAAGTAAATCGTTGCCGTTTAAAAGTGTTTTGAACGGTCCAGATTTTAATAAAACTTTTTCGGAAAAAAGCTAATTGTGACTGGTCATAATTGAAAAGGAATCTCAGCCATTAATTGCGCGAATGAATGACTGAGATTGCGCCGCTCTGTAAACATCCTGTTCACGGAGCGACAGTGAAAAAGTCTATCTCATAGGTACAATTGTCCCTCTAAACTATCGCACTTTCTCAAATGACCCTCTGAAATACAACACCTTGCGTTTGACCGCGTTAACCAACCTAAACCTTTCAACTCGGGCCATTTATTAGTCTTGGGTAGTATCATGGCTGTTAAAAGAGCCCAAAATAATGCTCGAATATGTTTTGTATGAAATTCAATTAATTACCAGGTCTTTAGCTGGACAGCCATCTTCCATTCACCCTCACTGATCGATCTCCCCCTATTTTGTCGTTGTTGACATCTCTCTGTAACCCTTGTGTCATCAAAACCTTCAAGATGCGAGATAGATCATAAAAAAGAAAAAGACAAACAATATATCAATCTCCATATTCTCATCATATTTGGAAGAAATACCGACATGGTAAACTATTTCCGGATCTTTAACGGCCATTGAGCCGATTTAAGTTAAGGTGGTCAAGTATAGGGGTACGTAGTTTGGGGGGTAATTTTTAAAAAAAAATGCGATAGTTCAAGGGAGCAAGATGTAATCAGCATGGGCCTTTATGGAGGAGGGAGTAGTACTGGCCTGGCCTGGCCTCAGATTTCAAAATGAGTTTTATTTTACACCGGTAGATTGGACACTTATCGATATTCTAAGAACTTGATTTTGCATAGGTGATCGAGGGAAAGATATTGATTTAAAAGATAAAAGATTTGGATCACAAAGTTGGGATAAAATGACCGGAAACACCGAAATCGTTCCCTAAAACAACAAAAGTAGACTCCTAGCTCCACTAAAACAGTGTCACCTCCCAATCTAAATTAACAGTGACTCCGGCATGCACAGAGGTCGAGTAGCTTGACTCATTTATTCGGCCTAGCTACATTTGCACCCTTCCTTGCTCTAAGAGCAACTTCCAAGGAAGGAAGCAAAACTAAAATTCCTTACAAAATTGAGCACCTCAAATCATTGAAATTCTATCGGAAAAGGGGAGTCCGCATTTTAAGAAGTTCTCATTTGAAACTTTCCCTTCAAAAGATTGGTGGAATAGAAAAATGCCTGCATCCTCCAATAAAAAGAGTGCAATTATATTTATATGCATCACTACCGTAGTACTGCGAGGATAAAGAAAGATTAATTGATGACATAAATATAGTTGGAATAGAAATGAAGTGAGATGATATTCTTTTTGTTTTAGCTGCAAATATAATGTAAGGTTAGTGTCACTTCTTTTGAGTAGGGTAATAGTCAATTGTCCATTATAGCACCATGGACAAACCCCATACAATAAATAAATGTGAAGTTATTCAGTATTCTGAGAGCACCGTTATGTGATGCTTCAAATCACTTCGCAACACATATTTTCATGGACTCCACAATCGAGTGCATAGAGTCTGCATAAATTCGTGATTCTAAAATAGTCTGGAGCGCCCACGTGGCGGTGCTCACGAACTGCTGAATAGCTGCTATGGATAGATACTTTCTCCCCCCACGAGGGAGTAACATGCAACTGATCGAGATTGTATCCATTTGGTGTTTGTGAAATAAGACCAAACCACAAAGCCCCCACCCAAATGCTTATTGTGGCCAAGCAAACCCCAGATCACATGGGTTTTGGTACCCCTTCCCCATTTGACAAATGGGTACCCTTATTGGAATAGACTTCTCTTTATGAGGATGCAACTTGTAGTTTCTGCACTTTGGGGCCATTATAAATCTATTCTTAATGATCGGAATTATTCATCTTTTATAAGCCACTGATAATTAACTCCATGAAAGATAACGCAGGTTGATCGGATGCAGATGAACTCTTGATTGAATTAAACACCTTTTTTCTTAAAACATGTGTTGCGCACATTAGATAGATCGAATCCATTTTTTCTTAAGATAAAGGTGTTCCGATAAATATTTAATGGTATCAGACCAACATGAATTTTGACATAGTTCATGATCTTTACAAGTTCTAAAAAATAAGCAGTTCCGATCATATATTATTGTGGAATCGGCAGATACGAACACAAACAACACGATGCACGACTGTAGAGGAGCCTCCTTACTTGCATGTGTGTATGAGAGAGAGAGGTATATCAAAACGATGAGAAAGACAAGCCAAAAAGGATGAAAACAAAATGGAATGGGGACCTTCAACACATGGGGGGTGGGGGAGCTTGAGCTTGTGCAGTGGAGCCAAACTCAAAGCTAGTACTGATATTCTTTTGCAATATGCTGGTTGGAACCATACACTAAGGCCATGTTGTACCTTGGCTGTACCCTGATAGTAATACAAATTTTTAGTATGTCAATCTTATTTTCTCACATTCTTATTTTCTCCTTTAATCTCCATTACATTTTTTTTTATCAGCAAAAAATTTATAGAATGGACAGTAATGTTCGCACTCCACATGTTACTATCTGCTCTCCAAAAGTGGCCGGTGCGAAAAATCAATCCCGATCGAGTAATTTGTAAAGTGAAAAATCTCTCTTCTTTCAAGACGAATGTGTTCCTATCTTGGCCACAATACTGAAGACATTCCAGAAACTAATTAAACGTCACATAATCGAGATCCTAACTTCATGCATACACCAAATTTTGATGAGAATAAAACACTTCAGAACTTCGGTTAAATCCTTGATACCGAAATAAGAAAATGCTATAAGACAATTAACCCAACAATTCGCAAACACTACACATCCAGAGAGTCTGGGACCTACAAATAAATGTGAGTGTGTATTTGTTTGTGTAATAAGTTTGTGGTTGTAGACTTTTTGTTAACCCAATTAGCTGCCGCCTTCAGCAATTCTTTTCCCCGCTCTCTCCTCCTTGCACAAAAAATGGTTCCTCTACCAAATCTAGGAAAATGCTACTCCCTCGTACCCGAATTGCTGGTTCTTGTTCACTGTTCGAGACTTCTCAAATAATTGTTTGTATCTTTTAATTTATAATATTTTTTATATCCAATATGAATCTTTTTTTGATAAATCTCAGTTAATTTTATTGAACAAAATTTTTTAAATCATAGAAAACTTTATAAATTGTGAAAATTTAGATAATTATTTGAGTAACAAGTCTGTCAAAAAGAACCAGCAATTTGGGACGAAAGTAGTACAATACACATCCCTATAGAAATAGAATCACCACAGATTTATCGTAGGGACGGAAGTAGTAAAGTTTTATCCTAGGGACATTTCCACTCTCTATTGAAGCCACCACAGATTTAAGACTTGGAATCGTAAAATAAACCTCATTTAGAATTCAAAAAATTGATCTGACCTGTATCGTTTTGCACCAAATCAAATCGATCAAGTGCCGATAATTCTATGATCAGTGGAAATTATTTTGTAAACATAATACAAAGATCACATTTAGGGTTTATTTTTATGAGGACGACGTACTTATGTCACATATATCAATGTATTTTTTTCACATTAACCATTGCTCAATGCGGTAAGCAGTTTCCACAACGGTTGTCGGGACTAAATTCCAGCACCTTTAAAATTAAATTTAGAAAAAACAAAAAAAAAACGTTGCCTAAATCCAGCCCTATTTTTATTCTTTGGTTTACCTAGGCAGAAATTTTGTAATCAAGAAAACAAATACTCCTAGGTTGAAGCCAAGAAATATGGAATGGGAGCCCTATTGAGCGGTGCAGACTCAGATCTTTTATAACCGAGCAACAGATAGTTCATATTTTTATAAGATTTATATGCGGTCAAATTCGATCCGGAATCGCCGGTACCAAAATGAACGGCTGGATCGAAGGCTCTGTACCCGCCCAGCAAATGATACTGCTCCTGGGTCCCAGAAATATCGTGGTCTCGCAGTGGTGGGAAAATTTTACTACTGGTAGAAAGATTTGAAAGGGACAAAAGGTCAATAAATCCACTGAATAAAGAGAGAATAAAAACGGGTGCACGTGGATTTGACGGACCACACGTGCATTCAATCATCGTATATTCATATGGGCTTCTCTCTCTCTCTCTCTCTCCTCCTACAGTATTCTTCTAGGATAAGGCCTCATAGCAAAGCAACAAAAGAAACCCAGCTAATCTCTATTCTCTAGGGAGTGTGAAAACAATCTTGGAATTCGCATATTTTCGATTTTCCTCTCATCTCATCACTCTTTCTAATGAGATTGTGCGTCTCTAGGCACTTTCTTTTCTTCTTTTTTTAGCCCCCATGACTCTCTACAATATGCTATTTTGCCACTGCCAATTTTAGCCCAAGCTAGAGCGAGAGAGGGGAAACAGGTTTGTTCTTCAAAATGGTTGGGTGAAAGATCGCCTAGATTTTCTTTTCTTGTATTTTAGTCTAATTAGTCAGGCTCATATAACGAAGCAAAGTAGACGACTACTTGACGTTTCTTTACTTCTGTTCAACGTATCGGTTTTCGAAACGAGTACGAGTAACATACATAGAGTGCATACCCGCGTGCGTACGCGCGTTTAAGTCCCGTTTGGAGACCCGTACATATTCCTTGTGGGACTCAAAACGGATCCCAAAGCCGTATGTATGTAGGACTACTTGACGTTTCTTACTTCTTTTCAACATATCGGTTTTCGAAACGAGTACGAGTAACATGCATGGAGTACATACCCCGCGTGCATACACGCCTTTGAGATCCACTTGGATACCCGTACATATTCCCTGTGGGACTCAAAATGAATCCCAAAAGGGTATGTACGCAAGATTATGTGCTCATAGCACAGCTGTTCTGTTTTTCACCTTCCATATTATTCATTTTTCTTACATATACTTTTTTCGTCCCTTATTAAACGTCAAACTTTGTAATTCCAATACTCCTTCTATCCCAATTTTTTTTTGTACCAATTTGCATTTTTTAGTGTCCTAAAAAGAATGTCTCATTTAAAAAGTAAGTACATGCAATGATGACAAGTCGGAAAAAATATAACAAGTGTAATAATTATGTTCTCTTAGTAAAAGCATCACAAATAAGTTGAAATTCCTAAAAGGAACCAATAAATTGGAACGGATAGAATATTAAGGATATATCAACATTACTCATTATCCTCTAGTTTTTCTCATTAACTTTTCAAAAGGACAAAATGATAATAATACAAACCTTTACCCATTTACTTTCAAAATGAATGCTTATTAAAAAACAATCCAAAATAAAAATACGAGACCCTTATATGGGGACAGATGAAGTAGTTTTTATAAGAAATTTCCTTTGGATTCAACAAATACATCAATTTTTTATTCGTAAAATCTTTTTATTCACAATATTGTCACTCGTACGCAGCTCAATTACGTCTGTTATCAACCAGCTAGCATAGTCCAACAAAATTCAAAATAAATCCAGTCTAACAAATTTTGCAGCAAAAACATACAGAGCCACAAAATTTCGTTATATTTTTGTTTATTGCCAAATAAATTCCGGGAACCGTACCGTCCATAGACATAGAAAAATTGTAATACTTCATATTTTTGGGAGGTGAGTTTTTAGTCCCATATTGATTGAGAGGCAGAGCCTCAATTAGTACATTAACACTTACACAATAAGGCTACATGATATCCTTTTAGGTATACCTTCTAAGGAAAAATGTTTAGGGCGATAGAGCAAACAAGGAGACTATTGACCATACCATTAAAAGAAAAGACAAACAATTTCATTAGAACTTATCTAACTTGTTTAATGGAGCTATTGTTTGGTATATCCTAACATTGTTATCCAAGTATCTTAACATTATTTTCCGAAGAAAAAAATATTGAAAATAATTAGAAGGAAACAAAGGAATTGGGGAGAAAGGGGGGAATGGGAAATCTGCACTACAGGGGCTTTAGGGCGGTCGATCCAGTCATTCATTTTGATGTCAACGTCTTAGATTTAATCCGAACTCTTATTGATTCAAACCATTATTTGAATTAAAATTCGAACCGTCCATCACCGAAGTAGACGGCCGAATGGCCTCTCTACCGCCGTGCAGTTGCGGGCTGCACTGCAGGATGGTGAAGGCTATGGTTACCAAATTTCTTGGCAGCAGAAATAAATAAAAGCACAAGAGTACAAAAGAGAGGCCCTCGTGCAAACTGGAGTCTTCATTTTGCACATCTCCACAAATTATATGAATGATCCCGGTCCCTTGCAATCTGTACGTGTGGGTGGACATATCCCCACGGACCCCACTCACTCTCTCTCTCTCTCTCTCTCTCTCTCTCTCTCTACACTTATTAGTATACAAACCTTGTTCTGCCCAACTGTATATGCATCCTTTCCACAGTTCCGTGCACATCCTTTTTGGTCCACCTCATTGCTCTTATCATTCACTCTCCTCCTACACCACAAGAACAAAATACAAGAAAAAACAACTCAACAAAACAAAACAAAGTTAAAAAAAGGTGCTGATCTCACGATGTCGGACCGATTGAGTATTCCGCTCGTGGAGGTGGGTGGAAGATCGCTGCTAGATTTCGTTCCTGCCACAGTAGCACCACTGGATCTGCCTCTTAACGCATTCACCGTCACTATTGGAGAGCTCAAGAAACTGTCGCCGGAATCGACCTTCTTCAATAGTCATTACCCAAATCTGAAAAATCTGGAACTCCAGAGAATTGAGTCTCTGAAGCCTAAAAATCATAGGGAGAGTGAAAGATCTTTCCCTTTTAGAATAGAAAGTCTCAACCATCTCACAACCATAGAGGTAGGAGATGAGAGTAAAGAGTGAGTCCGGACCAGTAGGGGATTGAGAGGGGAGGAGGAAGGAAGAGATTGAAAAAGAGGGAAAAGCAAAGGGGTTGGGAGGTTGGACATCCACCACCTAGACTCTATCTCCACCTTATGAGAGGGGAAGAGGGAAAAGCAAGTTGTTAATGTTAGTTTATGCAACTTGACTAATTTCTAAGGATATCACTCTCACCGTCTACTCTTTGAAATTTAATTATAGTCAGCGCGAAATCCCGTATAGGCTGGATCGACAAAAATTGATATGTAAGAGGTTTCAAGATTTAGAAAGAACTAAATTTCTAAATTCCTGATCTCAACAACTAGACTAACCCCTAGGGTTAAATAGACGATGTGGTGCCATTTGCGTTCAATGGACTCTTCCGTACCTGACCCATTAGTATGATTCAAATGATTTTGCTTCGTTTGCCAAGTCGAGTTTATTGGTCATTCGAAAATGACATTGATATATTAAACATAGAAAGTACCAATTCTTTCGGTTGGCATGTCACGTCTTTGTTAATGGAGATGATCTAATTAATACTCTCCTTCCCAAGGGAAAAAAGAAAAAACTAGAACAATTAACTGTCCAAGATCTCTCTACAATCGTTGTTTATTCATTCGTGCATGTATATCATTTGTCTGTTTGCTTCAATTGGTTCCTATTTGCTTCCTCTGTCGGCAATGGTTCAAAGAAATATGCTGTTACATATTACTGTTGCTTGGTGTTCCAAAATAGGAATCAAAATTATTTATGATAGGCATTGACCAATTTGATTGATCTCGTTATGGGGATTATTATGCCGTTTGTCAATTTATCAGCCACATATACTGTAAGAGTATTTTTTGTGAATTATATTCAAATGACACAATCATTAGTATTCAAGTTGTGATTTTTTTTTTATTTTTATAAAGTAAGTATCTGAGTCAGCTTTCACGCATGCTCACTGTTTTTTAGGGGATCAATTCCAACTTCCTCTAGCGGAGGGCTTAAAGTCGGAAGGGAGAAAATATCTCTGTCTTGTGCTTTAACTAAAAGGTCATTTCGTTGTGTGGCTTGAATTTTTCGAGAGGGACAAACCAGAAAATCAAGTCCGGACGAGGATGAGGGCCATTTAGATGGTCGATGCCGCAAGCAAAATATTTTCCAGTTTTGTATTTTCTAGTCCGGGCAGTCGGGCATAGAGAGCACTCAGAGCAACAGTAATTAAGTCTATTTTTTTCAATTTTAAAGTTTCTATGCTTGTTCTTGGTGAGGAAAACCTAGTAAAACTGAGAGATAAAGAAGAGAAAAGATTGAAGGTTTTTATCCTTATTGATTATACTCCGTAGTAGATTGATTCGTTTCTGTCCCCCAATGGATCAGTAGATACACAGATTATGTGTTGAACCACTTTAAATCTCTTGTGTTCTTGTGTGATTGTTTCTTGTTTGCCTTACTTTCATTCTTCTTTACTATTCGCATTTTAGATAGCGTGTTTGTTAAAATTGTGGTGTTTTCCGCAGGAGCGGACCAAGGGGGGTGCAAGCAGAGGCTCAGACCCTGCACTTCTCAATTATCCTACTAACTATACTATGTTTTCTGATTAATTTGTCAAAGTTCTATGGAATTAGCCCCAACAAGTCTCCTGAATGAAATGTTTTTGGATTGAGTTTATTTTTATATATGTGTGAAAAAACCCCTAAACTTTCAATTTGTCGACCACTTTTCAGTCATGCTTATAAAAATTAACGCGATCATGTATATGTACCCAATTGCGTCTTCGATCTTCTCAAAACTACAGTAAGTAGCAATATTTGTATTATAGACTACAGGAGTTTGCCCGTGTCTGAAGACACGGCTTGAACGCTCAATTAAAGTTCTACCATATATGAGTTTTACTTCCATAACAAATAAAATCAACATGGATTGTGTCGACTACCATATATATATATATATATATATATATATATATATATATCAATTAAAGTTCTACTTCCATAACAAATAAAAGCAGTCCAAAATCATTCCTTTAAGATAAGTAGTGTTTGGGAAATTGATAGTAGCCATTGGTAGCAAAACATGGATGGTCTAGATATATAGAAACTCTTGACACTTGCTAACCATAAGATTTAGAAATGAAGAGTCTAAATTTATAACTACGTATATAAGTTTCAAAAATTGAGCTCCGTTATTATATAGATAGATGTTTTTTTTTTGTGCGTAAAAATACACGTAATTTGAGCCTCTGCTAATTACAAATTCCGCGTCTGGGACTCTAGATTCATGCATTTTTCCCACATACCACATACATGGAAACAACGCCCACAAATATGACGTGTTTGGTAATTTCTTTAAATTGCCAAAAGTGGGGTTGTACTATCATTTTAAAAGAGTGTCAAATCCCTTTCCAAGGATCTTCCCTTGGATCCAAACTTTCCTTCAAGTCCCCATCTAATCCAACTTTTTGCGCCTTACCAAGACAAAACCCATCGGCCTCACCAAAAGTCAAAAAACAAATTGAGGGTCGGATTGATCAATTCGAAATTACAAGACAAAAAAACATCTCATCTCGATTCATGATCGGTATAATGTGTAGCAGACGTACGTTGGACGGTCTCAATAAGATCTTGTCGTATTTGAGGATGTGATCTAAATGCTTCATCGTGCAAGATTCGTCATACGTAGAAATCAATAATGAAAAATGTTACGTTGATGAGGGATCAACAATCAAGCGACCATGCACATCGCAGTTGTCATTAAAAGCTAAAGTAGAATCCGAATATTCAAGCTGCCATCAATACGAGATTCGATCTAATTTGGCAATTCTTGATTTACAATTACTTGAAATTTCGGAACGGATGATCTACTTGGCGAATTTTAATGTATCAATCAATTCGAATCGCGTCTTGAATTTGGGAGGGGTCCTTGTAGCTTTCTTTTTGGCTGCCCAGCTCGATGTGCAGCACAGAATTGTCCCTCTTGTTTGCCTTATAACCACAACATTGCCTATTGATTAGACTCATCATATAGCACACGTTTGTGTACAGTAGGGCTGTAAATGAACTGAGCCATTCGCGAACTGTTCGAGGTTCGGTTCGGTAAGAGCTCGTTCGAATTCGATTCGTCTACTAAACGAACTGAACTTGAACCTCAATTCTAGGTTCGTTCCGTAAATGAGCCGAACCTGAGCCTAATGGTATTCGGCTCGGTTAGGTTCGCGAACCTATACTTAAATTTAATTAATAATTCAATAGGGGTCTATTTGTAAATGTAAAAAATTTTAAGGTTGTATATATAATTCAATACTTATTTTTCTCCCAAATTCTATGCGATCAATGAGGGAGTTTGGGTTCGCTTGAGTTTAATGAGCTGAGCCAAATCAAACCTGAGTCTTGATGAGCTCAATTCAAGCTTAGATTCAGCTCGGCTCGATTCATTTGAGTTTAACGAGCCAAACTCGAGCCAAGATGTTCAAGTTCGAATCAAACCCGAGCCGAATCCGAGCCGAACTCGAGCCAGACTAGTATCTTAACGAACCCAACCGAGCCGAACCCGAGCCTTGAAAAATTTTAACGAGCCGAACTCGAGCCAAGTTGTTCAGGCTCGAATCGAACTCGAGCCGAACCCGAGCCAAATTCATACATTAACGAACCCGAGCCGAACTTAACAGGGTTCGGCTCGATTCGGTTCGTTTACAGCCCTAGTGTACGTACAGCAAATCATGAACGCATGTGTGTGTGTTACACATTCTCACTTTGTTATGTCGACGTGAGGGTTGAGATGATACATGAGAAAGGGAAAAAATTTGAGTGCCGAGTGAGTATCACGTGGTATCTGCTCGGCGCATTCGAACCGTCCATTGCGTTTTTCTACGACTCTTATTTGGAGAGAGAAAGTGTTAGGGTGGGAGGAGAGAAAGAGTTTCAATCCGAGCCGTCCAAAAGTGTATTGGACGGCCCGGATGTGCCCAGCAGGTACCACATGGGATATACCCACCCAGTACCGAAAAAATTCTCCATGAAAAGGATCCATGAAAGATAAATCAATGGCACAAATTCACTTTTGACATACATCTTTCATTTCTTTCTTCTTCTTCTTCTTCTTCTTTTGTGTGGTTTTGATGGGGATAGAATTTTTATTTTGGCCAAGATGATACAGTATATATCAGCAGGGGTTAGTAGGGGAGTTAGTGTACAAGAATTTTAGAGACTATCCATAGCTTTGAAATCACAAAACGTCCAAGACGGAGCTCGAACCCTGACCTCTCACAAGTGGATGACCAAGGATGCCAACTGGGACAGAGAGCCCATTGGCATGGGGATACATCCTTCGTCTCAGCCTTACATGTATCCATCTTTATGATTCGACTTATGCATATCCAATCATTTCATGACCCACAATTCAATAATTTAAAATCACACACCCCTTTTCCATTATCTTTTGAGAACTTATAATGTCACTCTCTCAATTTATAATGTCACTCTTAAAGAGGAGTTCGGTTATTAATTTGGAGAGTGGCGTTATCAATCCCCATATGAAATTGATTTTGCCACTCCCTAGGCTCCCCTAAGAGTGGCATTATCAATAGCCTATCTTCTTCTTCTTCTTTTTCAAACAAAAACATTAAAAGTAAAATTCCTTCTACTTCACTCCTTTGTGTAACCTTAAAAATAAAACGGGTTTATTAATTCCACTGCTGTTACAAGTCTGAAATCTTGAATAACCTGTTAGGTTTAAACTTAGGTTGGGTTTATTTAGTGGCGAAAATCTCTTAAGAAAATGAGGATGTATATCTGGACTTTCGTGATCTCAATGTTTGAAGTGAGCTGAAATATGAATCTCACACACGCCATAAGTCTATAATAGGATTCAGAAAGAAAAGGAAACACCAAACTGTAATGAATATTTTTATGACCAGAATTAATTGTAAACACTATAATAGGATCCTAATACGTCGTACGAGTCCTTGACAATCTTGAATTCCAACTCAATTCTGAATCAAAATTAAGAGTGAAGCTTAATCAATAAAATTTCTTATGAGAAATATTTTCTGGATAAGGTTCAAGAATTTAATCCTAAAGTACATGGATGACATGAGGACAAGAATTAAATAGCCGGATACTGAAGAATTCTAGGGTAAGGAAATTCACAACGGGATCACCTTTGGCGGCAAAGTAAGGAGGAAAAGAACGTCCTGATTTTGACACAAGGAGTGTTAGGTACAAAGAAAATTCATTTCGAAAGTGTTCCAAAAAAAGCAATCAGTAGTTGAGATTCACTTTTAATGATTGGGTTTCACACATCAAAATGAATCTCAACTAGCAATTGCTCTTTTCGAAGCATTTTTAGTGTAAATTTTCTTTATCCCTTGCATTAATGTTTTGATATTGCAATTCCTTTCACATCAGTAATTTGATAAATCTGCAATCATATGAAAGTGATTCGTGGAAAACCAAGTATTTATCTCTCTCGGACAGAGGCATCCACCCAACTTTTAAAGTGGTTTGGGTTTTTCTTTTCCCCTAAGTGAAAGGGTGGGCTGGTAACCAATTAGGATTTGCTCAGTTGGTCAAGACTCCTATATCTCACTAAGAGTTTTGGAGTTCGAATATTCTCTCCACATGCGTATGTTTGTTTTCTCCTTAGAGGGCTTTTTCTTTATTTTTTATAATGGGCTTATTTTTTGTATTGATTGAGTTGTTGTGTTTGGTTATCTCGTTGACTTTCACAATCGATGTAGTGCTCCGAGTTTGTACTTTGTAATTCATTCATGATGTAAACGATCCCTCTTATCAATTGACAAAAAAAATGGTGGGCCGGAATGAACTACCGATCAACAGGAGAATCTATGTGACCCAGAAGGCTGGAACATCCATAGCTGACCCAGCCGAGAAAAAATTATTGATCCATTGCAACGTTGCAGGCTCCATCATCAGCCCTCCATCGAAGTGTGATCTAAAAGGATCTCCATAAAGTACAAAAGAGATTACAAGATTTACCGTGAATATAGAGATTTGAAGCATTAATGAGTTTGGTTGAGTCGCACTTCTGGCCTTGCGAAAGAGGGATAGGATTCTCTCCGGTGGTCTGCTATAGAGGGTGTTTTTATTAAAAAAAAAAATTACTAAAAAATTAACGTATTAATATTACCATCTCGTTTTCACTAACAAAAAAATTTCAGTATTTTACCATCTTCTTTTCACTAACCAAAAAATTGTCAACAAAACCTTTTTTTGCTACAGTAACTCTACAGTTGTTTTCGGTAGTGAAAAATTTGTAGATTTTTTTTTTTGTGATCGAGAAGTTGTTAGGAGTTTCCGACAGTGAATAAGTTGTTGAGAGATGTCAAGTTGTTTCCGGTGGTGAATAAGTTGTTGTTGGGTTTTTGAGTAGAGTTAATATAGCAAAAATTATTTTTGTTGACGATTTTTTTGTTAGTGAAAACGATATGGCAAAATGCTAAAAAAATTGTTAGTAAAAATGAGATGATAAAATACGTTAAATTTTTAATATTTTTTGTTACTGAAAACACCCCTCAGAGTCCAACCACGTTATTCTCAACTGCCAAAAAAAAAAAAAACACGTTATACTCAATTGGGTTGTAGACTCTTAATTTGGCGATTGGAGTAACTACTGATTTTGTGGGTTATGATGCACAGATCTTTTTTTTTTTTTTTTTAAAATCTACTTTAATAGCAGTAGAATATTAAGAACAGTAATGCTACACACACAGCATTTATGCACAGATTTGTTGTGGGGCCCACTACGGGTCTCACACAAATAATCCGAGCCGTTCATTAAATGTAAAACATTTTTTCAAGGGCCTTCGCGAAAAATCAGCTCAATCCGATACCTATAAGTGCTTGATTTAATCATCTAACTTTTTATTATCCTGAAATTCGAATGAAAAATTAAATGATTGAATCGAGCATCTGTAAGTATTGGATTGAGTTGATTTTTTGCAGAGGCCCTTGAAAAAATGTTTTACATTTAATGAACGGCTCGGATTATTTGTGTGAGACCTGTAGTGGGCCCCACAACAAATCTGTGTACAAAATCTGTGCACAAATGCTGTGTGTGTAGCATTACTGTATTAAGAAAATACCTAATCGTACTACATCTGTACTGAGAAATTTGAATCATACAAATCTACTTTAATGTTTGGGAGCCGAGTTATACATTCTCATTGTGCATTTTTCCATTTTCATTGTTTCGGAGCCGAATTATTATAATGCATTATCTCATAATGCATTTTCAAAAGTATACTTTAGATACACAATTTGAGAATCACTGGAAAAGCTTTTTTATTCTCATTTTTTAGGTGGGATGAAAAGACATAGTTACCCCTGCCTTTGTACCATAATTTCTAAAATTGCCCTCATATATAGTGAGTATTCCTATGGACTTCTTGTTGTGCAAAATTTTTAGTTTTTATTGTTATTGTTCTTGTTCTTATGGTCCTGGAACCCAGGGCTAGCTCATATGTTTCGGAAGTCCGAAGCAAATTTTTTATATTGAGCCTATTACATATTCTAGAATTTCTTAAAAAAATAATAAAAGTACAAAAATAACAAGAAAATCAAACTAAAAGGATACAATTATGATAATACATACATAAAAAGATATGATCGCAAGAGTTTTTTTTTTTAAAAAAAAAGATACAATTGGGTTTTTATTTTGAAATATTTTAATATTAATATGTAAGTTACATTATAATAGGGCCTCAATTTTGGACAAAAATTCGAGGGACCGAAGCGGTCGCTTCTCTCGCCTCTCCTATAAGCCGGCCATGCTGGAACCCTTTCATGTTGCACCAATATTCGCTGTTTTAATTTTTTTTTTAAGCGACCAGGAATTAAGCCTTTCACATTCCAAAAAAAAAATTGGAGACTTTTGTCAAGATATTTTAATTATGAGTATTTAATACTGTAATTTATATCAAACTAAAATGGTTATTCATCACACAATAATACCATAATGAATAACCAAGGGTCCAAGAGCAACATAGTAAAAAACTAATTCATAATCTATTTTGAACACTATCCTCTCAAACACTACTATATTGCGAAATCTATTTGCACTTATCTCCCAAACACTTTACCAGATTCATAATCTATTCTGGCTACAATCCAATATCAATAACTTGGAATCCAAAATACAAAATACAAAAATAATTAGTAATATTGCTATCCATATATATATGATTTAGCTAACTATCAAATCGTTCATATTTTTTTTCTCAAGGTGAAACTACTTTATTATGAGGACTATCTGTATGAAACTAAGCTAAAATTTGTGATGGATAATCTACATTGAGCTTTCCACATAAAACAGATTATATTATCAAAATACAAACGAGATAGGTCTCGTATCATACAATACACACGACGACATGAGAAAATCAAATTTTTTGAGAGAAACAAAAGTCCAGCTCCCCTGGAGGAATATAATCGTGTTGTTGAGCTCGTTTGTGATTGTGAGCCATTTCTAAGTCTATTACTAATCGGTGTCGTTCATTTTTTAGAATTCGTTGATAGCATTATTTACGGCAAAAATCTTCCTAATTGGTTTTGAAATAAATGATTTTAAATTCAGTGTGGGGACAAAATCTTTTCAAAGCAACTGTGTCAATGTGTAATGACGCAATACTGATTGTCGCACTTCAACCCGATTTTCCCTTAGTTCATGGTACAAGGGGGGTGTTTCGTATTGTAAAATATATATTTTTTGAAAAAAAAAGTAATTTTAAGTTTAAAAATTATATGTTTACGCAAATAATTTTTCTACCAATATGAATTATGTTTGGCAGATCTCATTAAGCTCTTTTATACGGTGCAAAAAAAATTAAAAAAATTATTTTTTATTTTCATTATATTTGAGTTTAAAAATTGAAAAAAAAAACTTTTACAAAAGAAAGGTAAACTAGAACGGGGTCTAAATGAACTAAAAAAAATGCTAAAGTCCCGTTTTTGCTAAAGTTTTTTTTTAAAATATTTTTTTTTTATTTTATAAGACGAATCATTCTTTTTCAATACATCGTCTTTAGGGATACAGGCCTTTAAGACCAGCAAAATCTACAACTCTCACAGTGTCCAGTCCCAATCTATCCTTGACTTTAGGTTTTTATCCTTTGGTGGCATGTGATCTTCAAAAACATTTTTTAAGGAAATGTGTAGACATTTCAGTCAAGGATACTGTACTAAACAAGTCAGTAGCATCGCATTTTTTCAAGGAATTACAGATCCACAGTTTCAGACTACTACTGTGAGAGAGGCAGCAAGCTAATTATAGCCTAGGCTTCAAACTTTGCAGTTTAGAGCAGAATCCCCCTCTCTTTGCAAACTTGGTTGGCAGGTTTTCAGGTTGTTTTCGGTTGTGAAAATTTTTGTAAATTTTTATTTGTGATTGAGAAGTTGTTTGGTGTTTTTGATAGTAGATAAGTTGTTAAGAAATATGAAATTATTTTCGATAGTGAATAAGTTATTGATAATAGGCTTATGAGTAGAGTTACTGTAACAAAAAAAAAAAAATTATGTTGACAACTTTTTTATTAATAAAAATGAGATGGTTAAATGCGTTAAGATTTTCGTGTTTTTTTTGTTAGTAGAAACACCCAATCTACGCAACGGATCAAGGTTTGATTTTCGGAATCAAGCCGCCAAAATTTTCTTTTCGTGAATCTCATTGCTAGGGGTGTGCACGGGGTGGTTTTGACCATAAACCCGAATCCGACCCGACCATGTCGGGTAGAATAGACCCGCAAATCAAAACGCACAGGTGGTAAGAACCGTCCGCGAGCCCGATTCTTTATTTCGGGTCGGGTCAGGTTGGTTAGGTCCGGTCCGAAACAAACCAACCCGAATCCTGAACCGAAATTTGATTTTTAACAGAAAGTAAACCCGCACCCGTCCGAACCACATGTTAGATTCCACCCGAGACCCTTCGGGTCGGGTCGGGTTGGATCTGCGGGCCCGCAGGTTTTTGCACACCCCTACTCATTGCCCCGGCGTCCATTGTCTGTCTTTGACCAAACCTGAGACAAAATTAATCGAGATATGAGTAAACTGACTTGAACACTCCCAAACATCAAACAAAAACAAAGACTATTCACATGGTAACCAAACCAAGAGTCAGTTGTCCCCTACTGAGATATTTCTTTTTTCCCTTGTGATTCCCACGGGGGGTTGGGGAGAAGATCTTGACTGACAAGTGAAGAAGCACTCTGCTTTTTTTTTTTCTTCCCCCCTTCTGTGAAGCCCCATTGGGGTGGTATCGTGGTATGCATGTGCCTCTTCCAACCTACTCTAAGCCTATAGGGTACAGGATTCCTTGTTTAGGCATACAGACCAATTTTTAATACCATACATACGTTCTTTTTTCTTTTCCTGTACGGACTTAAAAATAATGTATCCTGGATCAAATATTTACTGATATTCGACGGAATGAAATTTTTTACAAGAACCTTATAAAAAATATTCTAAATGAATTAAAAGACTCGGAATAATTATATGGGACCTCGAAATGGGTTTCACAAAAATAATGTACAAGTGTTGTACGCATAGCAATTTTATTTTAATACCCCAGTAAAAAAAGAGAGGTCAAGGTAGAACTCCAATTTAATACTCCATTCGTCCCAATTTACTTGTTTCAGTTTTATTCTAACTGGATTAAAAAACTAGTTATATATTTAAAGTGGTAATGCATTTTATTTCAAATATAGATTTTGTTTGATAAATCTCAATTTATTCTATAATTCAATATTTTCGAAATCACCTAAAATATTATAAATTACAAGATATAATTAATTGAAAAGTGACACAAACACCAAAAAATGATAAGTAAATTGGGACGGAGGGAGTACTCCTAGATGAGGGAAAAAGTTACTCCTATTTTTCTTTCATTAGTATAGTAGTAGTATTTTATGTAGCCCTTCTCTCTCTTTCATTTATAACATTTTATTAAGGAAAAAACGAAGGGAGAATCCAATCAATGTTGAAAAATACATCAAATTGGACAAAGTCCAATCACACCTATAGGGATATTGTCCAAAATACCTAAAGGCTTAAAAGACAGATCTTACAATTAAATCCAAAAAACACCTTATGACCTAAAAGCCCAAATCTTAAAATTAAGCACAATAAGAAAAAGCCCACTAAGGGGGTGTTCGGACAAATAAGCCAAAATGGCTTATTTTTTGTCTTTATTCAATTTTTTTTCTTATCACTTCGCTTATTCTCATTTTTTTTGGGAATTATTGCATCTTCATGAAGAGAGAAATCTAAAAAGTATAAAATTTTGATCGAAATCCAATATTTTTTGAATAAAGACGAAAAAAGTGGCTTATTGACTTATTTTTGTTTTTATGTGGATTTGTTTGGCTTATTTTTTGCGGGAAAGCCAAAGACTTTTTTGTCCGAACAAGCCCTAAAGTGAGCTAAATCCAGCCCGTGAAAACCCAAACCTAAACTACAAAACAGTGCCGTTTGAAACCCAATCATCAAACTAACGCTGACCGCCATATTCAGACTGTCAACCACCCAACACCACCACCAAGGCACCACCGACAAACCCCATGGAGAGACGAGACAACGGCCAAGAACCCAGAACTGTCGCGGATGCTCACCCAAGTCGTTAGGCAAGAATCGTGTCGCCCAGCAGTGGGCACGGTGAGAGACTACGCCAATCGACACACCCACTGCTGGAAGAACCCCCTTGCCGCTAGGCCGAGATCTGATAACCCTAATAGAAAACCAGATTGTAGCACAAAACAGGAATGGAAGATAGATCGAGAGCAGGGGAAGCGAAAATAGAGATAGATAATTGAGAGAGAAAAAGCGTAGTGAAGTAGAGAAGGGGGTCGGAAAAAAGAGGGAAGAAAGAAAGAAAACAAGAGGAACCGAGAAAACCTTAACGTTGTTGATCTCGTCGCGGACCGGAGACCCCGTTGATGAACACCGAGAAACCGCCATTTCGGTCCCCCATAAACGCTCTGGAGAAACCCAACTGTCAAGATCTATAATCCCGAGGTCAATCGCTAGCACCGCCGCCTCCAACCTACTCGATACTCTGCCAATTGTTTTAAATAAGAAGAAAAAGAGGATATCAAAATGGAAGGGGAAAAGATGAGAAAGGTGGATAGGGGGTGGGGTGAGATAAAAGGGGAGGGGGAGGTGCAGCGGTGATGCCTCCCGAGGTCAATCGCTAGCACCGCCGCCTCCAACCTACTCGATACTCTGCCAATTGTTTTAAATAAGAAGAAAAAGAGGAGATCAAAATAGAAGGGGGAAAGATGAGAAAGATGGATAGGGGGTGGGGTGAGATAAAAGGGGAGGGGGAGGTGCAGCGGTGATGCCTCCCCCACCGAGAGAAACCCTAAAGTTTGCATATCCATGATTGAATGAAATGATCAATTTTAAAAATTAATTTTGTAGGACCAAAATTGAATGAATCAATCAAGTGTTTTTCACATTTGACTGTTGTATTTTTTTGCAAGGATTCTTAAAACGATTACGTTAAACAATAATGGTAGGGGTACAACAAACCTCTTACTGCAGTCATGCACAGATCTATTTTGCGCCTGTCTCAAATCTCACAAAAATGATTGGAACCGCTTATTTTTGTTCAAAATATATTGTTTAGGGTCCCTATAAAAAAATATCTCAATCCGATATCGATAAGAGTTTTTACGAATCATACAACTTTGCTTTAGAGTTTGGTATAATCGTACAACTTTGCTTCAGAATTTGACCAATTGCTTCTGAATTTGAGGCCAAATTCTGAAACAAAGTTGTATGATTCGTAAACGTTCTTACCGGTATCAGTTTGAGATAATTTTTTATAGGAACCCTAAATAATATATTTTGAACAAAATGAGCAACTCCGATCATCTTTATAGAATTCGAGACAGATAAAAAATAGATCTCTATGCTATTGGTGCAAGGGCTTTGCTGCTAATCATTTCTAGGGACCTTAGGTCCACATAATGTAGTGTACGTTTGTTCTGTACACCAAAATGGTGTACCCATTGCTTTTGTTTGATAATTTACCTGGACAAGCTTTTATTACTTGGGGTTAAAACTTCGGGGCCCCTCCCCTGGCAGAGTGCATGCTTCATTGGCAGGATATGGTCTCTCTCTCTCTCTCTCTCTCTCTCTAACACATGGACGCACCCCCACATTCCACAGCTTCAATATATATATATGCACATACACTCTTCTAACTAGCTTTAAACTAGAGCAAACCCATACCATTTCCAGCTCTCTTTCAAGTGGGTTTCTCTGGGGAGCTTCCTGGGAGCAAGCCAATGGCTGCTTTTTTCTTGGTGATCCTATTGTGTGTTTTGGGACTCTGTTTCTGCATAGCTCTGTTGAAATGGAATGAGGTAAAATACAGGAAGAAAGGGTTGCCTCCGGGCACAATGGGTTGGCCTGTTTTTGGGGAAACCACTGAGTTTCTGAAACAAGGTCCTAACTTCATGAAAAATCAAAGAGCTAGGTAAAGTTTCTGTTGCTCTGTTTTCCTCTGTTTCTCTCTGTTTTTGTTCTACTTTTATGGCTCTGTGCTTTCTCCAATCGAAAAGTCTACAAATACAACTCCGAACACAATTACGTCCGGAGCTGTTCGACGCACACGGACCAATGTGTATTGAACGCCTCCGGACATAGTTGTGTTTTAAAGTTATGTCAGTAGCATTGCTCGCAAATAATCTGCGGATTTCTGATGTCGAAATGTCTCTTCTTCTTCTTTTTTCCCTCTCTTGCTGGTGTAAATGGACAAGCACTCCCATTTTTACCCTCTGGGTCAAAACTCAAAAGATGGTAACTGAAACCCTAAACAGGAAATCCATGTTCATGAAAATAACTCTGTGGCCTGTACGTTTTTTTTTTAGCAAGTGAAGATTTGACCCGAGCTGTCTTGTATTTTACTGTACCACAAAGAGTTACTGTATAGGTACGGGCTAAAAAAAAGGCAGCGTGGGAGTTTTCTTTTGTTTCTTTTTAACTCGTACCTGTCCGGTTCATTGGATCGATTAATCCCGGAATCAATCCCCCGTCTGCTAGCAACACTCAATGGGGCAAGACAGAGTCTGTTTGTCTTGCCCCACTACAGGAATTGATACATACGCGAGTTTATTGGACTCGCTGTGAGATGAGCGTTGTCAAGTGACTACCATTACGGCCGACAGATTCGCTGTGAGATGAGCGTTGTAATCTTTATTGCATACAATGATTTATTCTTCCTCCCCGCCACAAACACCCTAAACCATGTAACTTATTTTTCCACTAAGTACTTATTTTTTGAATTAAAGCTCTCTCGTAAAGGGAAAAAATAAGTAATTAAAAAATAAGAACTTTAGCGGAATGGACCGTGTTTTTGCGTCATATGGTTGTTTGTGGTGTGGATTGGATTTTTTTTTTTAATCTCAAAACTGACGACCAAACAAAGTGAATAATATTTTTGTAGTTTCTTGTGTTAAACTTGTGTTAATTTGTGATAAATCTGTGACTAATGGCAGGTTTGGGAGCTTTTTCAAGTCTCATATATTGGGGTGCCCTACCATTGTATCCATGGATCCAGAAACAAACAAATACATCCTCATGAATGAAGCAAAAGGCCTGGTTCCTGGCTACCCACAGTCCATGCTTGATATACTAGGGAAATGCAACATTGCTGCTGTTCATGGTTCCAATCACAAGTACATGAGAGGGGCATTGGTTGCCCTAGTCAGCCCTTCCATGATCAAGGCCCATCTTCTGCCGAAAATCGACGATTTCGTGAGATCCCACCTCAGCAATTGGGATGGCAAAGTCATTGACATCCAACAGAAAACAAAAGAGGTTTGTTCAATTGTCAAACCACCAAAAGCCATAATCAGGGTTCTAAATCGTAGTATAGGGATCTTTACCATCGGTTCGGTTGTCTATTGTCCGATGTCGAACAGTATCGCTCTATATACTATCAAACATTGGTATTGTAGGTCCAAAATTCTGTTTTGTATCAGTTGTACAATTAGGTTGTACAATTAGCAACAACCGATATGTAGAATGCTTATTTTGTGCTACGGATCTTGTGTTTCCGAAAACTCTGTGTCCTTGTCTCAATGCACTCCAGTTAGACGGTCCAATAGCTTGAGACAAAAAATTTAGGGGAAGTATTTCGGGAATAGCGGATCTCTTGCCTTATTGTAGTTTTACTCATTTCCTTCTCACGACATACCACGTCTTTTGTTCAGATGGCACTTCTCTCATCGCTTAACCAAATCGCCGGCATTGATTCCATATCCATGTCTAAGGAATTCATGCCTGAATTCTTTAAGCTGGTTTTAGGAACCCTTTCGCTTCCAATCAACCTTCCCGGCACAAATTACCACCAGGGTTTTCAGGTAAATTACTTGTCTAATTTCATTAACCCACTTCTAGCAGTTTATACAATACCGAAGCAACTTGGTATCTAAGATGTACAATTTCACAGGCCAGGAAAAACATAACCAGCATGTTGTCGCAGCTGTTGGAGGAGAGAAGAGCTTCCGATGAAACCCGAAATGACATGCTTGCTGTCCTAATGAATGGGGACGAGAATAATAGATATAAACTGAGTGATGAAGAGATAATTGATCAAATGATCACAATTTTGTATTCTGGGTATGAGACTGTTTCCACCACTTCAATGATGGCCGTAAAGTATCTTCATGACCACCCCAATGTTCTTCAAGAACTTAGAGTAAGTTCCGCGCGTGTAACTTTTGTATCTATATACATGTGTTCTAGTGCTTTTGAATCTGACCGGGATCTTCTAACTTCATTTTCGTTTTTTCCAGAAAGAGCATTTGGCGATTAGAGAAAAGAAAAGTCCAGAGGATCCGATCGACTGGAACGATTATAAGTCGATGCCTTTTACTCGTGCCGTAAGTGTTTGGAAATATTGTTGCCAGTACGTTTTTTCAAGTGGAATTTTGCAGCTGTAAAAAGGTTGTTAGTACAATTTAGTTTTAACTCCGGTTTTCGCGGTGCAGGTGATTTTTGAGACGTCCAGACTTGCTACAATTGTTAATGGGGTCCTAAGGAAGACTACAAAAGACATGGAAATGAATGGTAAGTCTCAAGATATTCATATAGCTATGCAAATGCAAACTGAGATTCAGCTCTGCGTCGCTCCGATTCTTAAAGGGAAAAAAAAAAACTATGTCTTAGAATTTCTAGAATTTTTGGTACGTACACTCATAATTTTCTTAACCAGACAGTGAAATGTGTAGCTTAGATTCAAATTTTATGCAGTATAGGTAAAATTAGAGGCACGGCGTCCTTTGCACCCAAAATCAGGTGTACTATCGTTCCTGTGTATTCTCAGCCGTAGGATTCTCTTTCGAGATTCTCGTGCTTAAAGAGTCTCACATAATCTCATGGCTGGAAAATTTACCGAAACAATGATTCACCAAGAGGCACGATATAGTACTTTTGAATCTATATTTTCTCATTTAGACTGAATTTCAGCCACACGATCACACTTCGAGATTCGTGCATTTTCGAAATTACCCCTGCCTCACAAGGGGAGCAACAGAGATTCTTGAGTTTATGGATCGAAGGGCCTCTTTTAGAAAGCTTTCCCTTTTAGGAACCTAAAATAAAAATCCAATATTAACCTATGAAAATTTTGAGATCAGCGTCTCCAGTGGACCCACCCTAGTATCATGATCCACATGGGATACCTACTATTCCAGCCAGAACATTCCCTCCATGACCCACCTTCTTCTAAAATGAATAATTGAGACAAATGATATTTTAAAAAGTCAAGAGGAAACTCAAATCTCCATTTATTGAGGGCCAATGGGCCATAAAGTTTTATAGAGTTATTGAAAAATACTTAAAATCACATGATTTCTCACTTTCTTGCAGGGTTTGTTATTCCCAAGGGGTGGAGAATATATGTGTACACAAGAGAGATTAATTACGACCCGCGACTGTATCCAGATCCGTTCACCTTCAACCCATGGAGATGGATGGTAAATGACCGCAAAATCTGTAGCCCAATTTCTCGTTTCGTATTGCCTAAATATTTTTATTATTGGCCATATGTATAGCTAAGTTGCTGATTCCAGCCATGAATTGGTAAATGCAGGACAAAACCTCGGATTCGCAGAACTATTTCTTTATATTTGGAGGAGGAACCAGGCAATGTCCGGGGAAAGAACTGGGAATGGCGGAAATCTCTACATTTCTTCATTATTTTGTAACTAGATACAGGTAAATACTAATTTGAACGCAAAACAGAAGTCTCGAATTTTTTTTTTTTTTTTTGTGCGTAAATGTTAACGCTGATTTGTTTTTTGAAATGCAGATGGGAAGAAGTTGGGGGAGACAAGTTGATGAAATTTCCAAGGGTGGAAGCTCCAAATGGGCTTCACATTAGGGTTTCAAATTATGACTAAATGGCCTTTGTTAATACTAGTTTTGTACAAAAGAGATATATAGCATAGCACAAGGAACGTATAGGGATGTACAATAATTTCTAGCACATAAGAGGTTGAGTGAAATTGATTCAAAATTTTGGCTAAATTCCAGTGTATTGTTACACATAATGCGCGCAATCAAGCCAAACAATTTAAGTTATCCGCTTTTCTATATAGCAAGATAAGATAAGAGACATGAAATTAGCAAAGAATCAATTAACACGGGTTATATGAATACGTTAATGAAAAATCAAATTACGCTCTGGATCCTTTCAGACCTGGAGAAAACGTGAAGTTAGGACCAAAAAGTCATTCTTCATATACCTGAGCTCCGAGAATAGAAGTGATTCTACGAACGAGTGCGGCGCCTTAGGATCAATCAAAAACCTACATCACTACACCTTCCTCTGTTCTTATAGATAGGAATGATTACATTGCCCTAATCCCAAGTAAATAAAACTCCGGACTAAAACTATTCGAAACGGCATAAACTTTGTTTTCAAGAAAAATTACACAAACGTCGCGCCCATCCGCTACTATGCGTACGAGCTCAAAGTCGAGCTGTTGGAACCATATGTGCTTCAGTGCATGATTAATAGAGGCCTAATTATGATGAAGAAATGTACTGTACATGTCTTTTAGGGTCGTGAAGAAATGTGTGCTAGTAGTGTTGGCAAAGGCCAGGCCTAAGCCCACTTTCAGAAACCATTTGAGAGAAGTATAAATCTGGAAGGAATGGACTTAATTATATCAGCTAAAAAGCGCCCAGTTGTTCGGCCCACAAAAGTTGTGGTATGAGAAATTCCGGCATAAAATAAGTCAGATGACTGCTTTTGGTACCGACAGGCCCACTACGGATCCCGCATGGCTGATACGAGAGCCGTTCAATAATTTTAAAAAAAAAAAAACGAGTGGACTCGCAAGGTATAAGCTCAATCCAATATGTACAAGTGCTCGATCCAATCTTCCATTTTTCCATTCAGATTTTAGTTCAAGCCATTTTATTTATCGTCACCTAGGTTGAAGGTAATTTTACTAGCATACGGTGGGGTATGTGGCGGGGTATGTTGCAGTTATCGATCCGGGAATCATAACG
Organism: Rhododendron vialii; assembly: GCF_030253575.1. Classification (NCBI taxonomy): domain Eukaryota; kingdom Viridiplantae; phylum Streptophyta; class Magnoliopsida; order Ericales; family Ericaceae; genus Rhododendron; species Rhododendron vialii. The sequence continues at coordinate 6,139,445 of NC_080566.1, forward strand.
GCTTTACTTGCTATCAATGGATTTGTTACAAGACCAGACAAAAATTCAGCTCAATCAAGCAGTGGCCGGTAGGCTAGTTTTGAATAAAAAATCAATAAGTCAAAAAAGTTTGACTCAAAATTAATAAATGCAATTTTTTTTTGTTTAAAGACAAAAAAAAGGTCAACTTTACTTTTTAATCCAAAACCACCCTAAGTATTTGATAGAAAAGTCTAATTCTTGGATTTAGAAGTGGATATAGCAAATTTTGGTTTTTCGATCGTGTAGTTATCGATGTCTTCTAACAAATCAAGTCATAGCACATACAATGTTGGGATTATTGAATCAAGTTTACAGACACGAAGTGGGTACAAACACTAAATAGGTTAGAATCGTAGAGAGAACACAATAAGGAATTATAAGAACACAAGAGACTGGAATATTATTGCAAACACTGATAATTTCCTAACTTGGTTTTTTACAGAGATGATGCTCTCTCTCTCCTTTTATAGGCGTAAGGAGGCAACCAGATGCATCATGCATGACATCAGGAAATAGAGATTACATATAATTGGTGTCTGACAAAACTATTACAATATGGACTTTAAGCCTAGTTTACAAACATTTACGTACTATCATTACAACAACATTACTGACTAATAATTTACAACAACAGTACTCAATAGTAAACACTAATAATTTCACCACCGTCCGGAGAAGAGGACAACATTACTACACTTTATATTACACCACACAAAAAAGACAGCTAGTATGAGCACGTGATTGTCACTTTGGATCATCTGAACTACTTTTTTCATCGGACCTTCAAGGCGGATAGCAGATGAGGATCTGCTAATGACATGTTGAAATTGGGGTAGAAGGTAAAGATCACAGTTCCAGCATTTAGTAGTAAAGTTTGGAATTTTATGCCAATGAGTCGTCCTTTCTTGGGAATTATGAAATTTCAAAGGAGGAAAATCGTTTTTCCATTTCAAATCACCACTTTCAATGGTTAGTCATGCCTTTTGGATTGAAAACAGCCCCATCAAATTCCCTCTTCCTTGGATAAGTGTTCTTTTTGAAATAGAAAACTGGAAGGCCACTAAGAACATATTTCACCGGACCGAATGTGGGTAAAGTTACTATCACTCAAGGTGGGGGTGTACAAAATTTTTCTTAGACCCAACTTTAGGTTTTTCGGTGGAGTAGTTATCGAAAAACATATTTTTAAATTTTTCTTAGACCCAACTTTAAATTTTTCTTACACATACACATACATATTTCACCGGACTGAATGCAGGTAAAGTTACCATCATCCAAGGTGGGGCCGCACACTAATTTTTCTTAGACCCCGTTCTGCTAAGTACCTTTTTTTTTTAGCAATTTTTGTTCTTATTCAAATTTTGTTCGCATTTATTAGTTTTGTGCAATTTTTTTTAAATGAGGACAAAAACGAAAAAAAAAGTCTTAAAAACTCCCAAAAGTTACAGTGGAACGGGGTTTTAGTTGGGTTTTCTGCACAATCAAGCCCATTGGACAACGCAGCTCGTCGACGCAAATAATTTAGGGCTGACCAATTTAAATTATCAGTGGCTCCACCACAAAATCTTGCACAACGTAGCTCGTCCACGCCGGCAACGTTAGACACAGGTAGCGCTCTCTCTCTCTCTCTCTCTCTCTCTCTAAATTATCAGTGGCTCCACCACAAAATCTTGCACAACGTAGCTCGTCCACGCCGGCAACGATAGAACAGGTAGCGCTCTCTGTGTGTGTGTGTGTGTGTGTGTGTGTGTGTATCTGTTTGTCTCTCTCTCTCTGGATTCGTGTATCGCATTCTTTTGGGTGGCTTTCTTCTGCCTTTTAAGTAGTTCTCTGATTTTCCCTGTCTAAAAACATGTTGGAGCTGAAATTTAAATTGACTATTTTCGTTTCAGTATGGCTGTGGAAACTCTCAAAAAGAGCGTCTTCTTCTTTTGTTTCATAGTGCTATATTTACTACACGTACGTATGTATGTCAGTATGCATAATGAGAATATCGGCTTCGGCGAACTGTTTTTGTTTCGATGGAGATACGCTGTGCGTGCTGACAAAGACTACATCCCAATGGACGAACAGGCTCCAATAAAGGAAAAAAAGAAGATGAACTGTCTTGGAAATTTTTTTTTTTATGAGGATTCCAATTTCCTAATGCAAAAATACGTAAATTATAAAACGTCATGGATTCTATTTGAGTCGTGACGCCGCAGCCTTAAGTTTTGATTAGCTAAAGTAAATTGTACATTCTGTCAGTCGCTTATTGAGTTCGTTTCCTATCCTCTAGTGGTACTTATGACATAAGTGGCCAAGTGGTTGGTAGTTACATTATTCTTGCTCAGTTATGAGCACGGATGTATATGGTCCTGCTGCCACGCGACAAAGGACAAAGTTCGCCTCAGTTTTAGAGGGATCCCTAGACTTAAAACTTGGATTCATACTCTAGATAAGGTTTCCAATTGTGATTGTCGGGCAGCTAATTCCTGTCAATTTGACTATTTTGAAGCACATTTACGTATTGCTGTGGTTTGTTTGCTGTAATAAGGAACATCGCACAGATCTTGTTGAGCTGACTATTGTATGGGTATCAAAGCTCTGTCCTTTGCGGTCCTACCACCACAGTACAGCCATCCAGTCATTATCTCCCTTAGACACCTGCCACACGTGTTATGCGAAAGATGGAAAGAGGAAATCATTAATCTGAAATTTGGAATGTGAAAGTAGGAAAGAGGGGGCCGAGCAAAAAAAAAAAAGTAGGAAAGAGGGGAGAAGAAATTTGGGGTGGCAGTTTTTTTTTTCTTGGCGGTTTTTTTAGGTAGTTAAAGTGGTAGTTTGGGAAAAAGAAAATGTGAGTATTCCCTTTATAATAATAGACGGAGACTCAACTTCTTCGTTCAATACATTTTCAGCTGGTTCTTTGCTGGCCTAACCATCATCTTTGTATTTTCCAGTATAGATGGCTGCTACTGCATTAAGCAAGAGAAAGGAAGCAAAGTCACAAAAACCTCCACCTAGAAAGAAGCAAAGGAATGAACCTCCACCTAGAAAGAAGCAAAAAAATGAATCTTTCCCCGCCAAAAATCCAATGAATCTTATTAGTGATTCTGATGACATGGATGAAATGGTTGAAGAACATGGCCAATTGCATGAAGACCAACAAGGAAGCGATTCAGGTTCTGAGATGTCTTCTGATGGGGATGATCCGTTGGTCGATGATTTTCTCCTAGGAAGTGTCGACGGAAATAGTGATGGAGGTTTTGTTGGTTTTCTTCTTGAGCAAGTTTTTTTTGTAGTATTTTATGTAGCTGTTATTAGATTCAGTGTTTTGGTATATCGTGTTCTATTGCAGAGAAAGGTTCTGATTTGGATTCTGATTCTGATGAGTCTGACATTGAGGTAAAGGCAAGAGCTGATGAAGAAGAAAAGGTGAGAGAAGAAGAAGATGCACTGGAAGAGTTGAAACTGAACATTAAAGAAGAACCGGATGAATTCAGATTGCCAACGAAGGAGGTATCAGTCTTTTGTTGATTCTTGTTCTGCTAATCACTTTCATTGCCTTTTCCTTTATTTATCAGATCGGTACTTCATTTCGCTGTTTTCATATGGTTATGATTTCTTCCTATGTAACAAAGGAACTTGAAGAAGAGGCAAATCGCCCTCCTGATCTCCAAAGTCTCCAAAGGAGGATAAAAGAAAGTGAGTCATGTGTCCATTACGAGGCATGACCGCATGAGAGCCTTGTCCATTTTTTTTTTTTTTTTTGAAAATAGCTGTTTTTGTTTTTCGTTCAAATGCATTTTACTATTAATTTCAGTTGTTCGGGTGCTTTCAAATTTCAAGTCTCTAAGGCAAGAGGGGGCAACACGAAAGGATTATGTCGAGCAGCTTACAATGGATTTAGGTTCATACTATGGCTACAATGAGTTCCTGATTGGGGCGTTGGCGGAGGTAATCTGCATTTTCCATGTGTTCACCTATATATTTGCTTGTTGCCCCGTGATCCATTGCAATACTTAAGTTTTTACTTGATGATGATGATGATTTTATGTTGCTCATTTGCATTTCCTACAGATGTTTCCAGTTAACGAACTTATGGAACTTATTGAAGCTTTTGAGAAGCCTCGTCCAATATGTCTCAGAACCAACACCTTAAAGGTGTAATGACAAATGAATTTGTCCTTCCACTGCTGACTTTTTTATGTTTCTGTGCTGAAATAAATCCTTACTGATTCAATTTATTTCTTGCCCGTAAAATTAGGCTCGCAGAAGGGATTTGGCTGGTGTTCTGTTGAACAGAGGTGTAAACTTGGATCCATTAAGCAAATGGTCAAAAGTAAGGTTACATTATGTCTGCTCTATAGCCTCTATTGTCCTCTTTATCATTATGTTAGATTGTCTATTAGAACTTCATTAACTTTGCAGGTAGGACTGGTTGTTTATGATTCTCAAGTTCCTATTGGTGCCACACCTGAATATATGGCCGGTTATTACATGGTATCTTTTTCCTTGTTCTCCCTCTCTTCCCCTATCGTAACCTACACACGATGAAATAAATATGTTTCTGATTTATGTGGCGTGCTTTGTGCTGATATCAAGTTTGCTCACAGTTGCAAAGCGCTAGCTCATTCTTGCCTGTGATGGCTCTTGCTCCTCAAGAGAAGGAAAGGATTGTTGATATGGCGTAAGTAAATGTATCTTGCTCGTATAGAAATACCTGCTTGCTTTCTGTCTGAAACCTTTTGTAGTATGCAACAGTAGTTTCTTAGTTTCGTTTAAGCAGGTTTGATGGCGTGTTTTCTTTTCCTTTAAATAGCTGTCTACTTCTCTTCTTCCTGTCAATGTTTTCATTGACAATTGCGTAGCCAAAGTATGCACATCCATGTTGGCCCAGGTTATTTTGATTGTAGCATTCATTGTAGTTCAGCCTCACACGAACGCAAAGACATTTCATGCTACACAGAGGCATTGTTTGATTTTCTTTGGTCCACAGTATTTCATTCAATTTATACTCTATTGCAGCGCTGCTCCTGGGGGTAAAACGACCTACATTTCTGCTATTATGAAAAACAGTGGTATGTAGTAGTTCTCTGCTAACTCTCTATTATTTTTTATATAGTCCTTATTCTCTTTGGTTTACACAACTTGCTCGTCGGAGTTTATGATGTACCCGATATGTTCGCACTGTACTTGTTTGTTATAGTCTCTCTCTTCTCTGGCATTATCCGAACACCATAATTCGCTGCTATGACAACTAGGTATAGTTTATGCAAATGAAATGAAAGAATCAAGACTCAAGTCACTTACTGCAAATTTGCAGCGAATGGGTGTGACAAACACCTTAGTTTGCAACTATGATGGAAGAGAGGTAAGCTTTGTCTTAAATTTCCCTCAACTCTTACATACTACAATTTAAATTCCATTTCTTCTGTTCCTAACCTAAAGAACTTCGACTTTGAGTTGAGATTGTTGTTCAATTATGCTTTCTTGAGAGCAAGACATCTTGCTTGATGTTAGGAAGAGGAAATCTGATCCCAGATCTTCATTTTATTTCTTGCTGTTAAGTTTTGATGTACTGGCATCAGTAAATGGACCTCTGCTTTCTTGGGAACTTGTGAAAAATGAGAGAAAGGAAGGGAAAATAAAAAAAAATTCTCTCCCAATGTTTGGTTTGGAGAGAAAATAGAAAAATCTAGAAGTGTGCATAGTACATTCCCCCTCTTAATTTTCCTCTCATTTTTCTCCCATTTTCATTTCTCTTCTTTTCTCTCACTATCCTCAAGTTCCAAACAAAGCATGTGTGATCTTTATCTTTTTATTTTTTCGATTTTGCTTTTCGTTACCTTTTAAAAATGTTGAGTTCACTTGTTTCTGTAAAGCCCTCTTCAATTCAAGTGAATATCTATAAGACTATTATACCTTATTTTTCCTGCCTGACTCCAGCTGCCCAAGGCTTTGGGTCAGAACACAGTTGATAGGGTTTTGTTAGATGCCCCATGTAGCGGAACTGGGGTAAGTGACTCTCTCTCTCTCTCTCTCTCTCTCTCTCTCTCTCTCTCTTCTATTCTCTTTATCATTATTGGTCATAGAAATTAGACCATTTCACCTTATTTTGCAGGTTATATCTAAAGATGAGTCTGTCAAAACCTCTAAAACCTTGGAGGACATACACAAGTGTGCCCATTTGCAGAAGGTGTATATATTTGTTCGTTGATGAACATTTCGTTTATCTGCTACTCATCATCTAAATCTGTTGTGCCGCTTTCGCTTGTGGATTATTGGGGAAGAAGTTATGCTGATTCATTTAATGCAGCCTTCTATTTCAAATATTTTCCCCACCTCTTTTTTTAATTTTTTAGGCCATGCATCTTGAAGTATAAGGTTTATAGAGGGACTATTGAAATATTTTTAACCCAATATTTTAGCTGGTAGATTTAAACAACTGAGAAATAACACTTATCTAATCCTTTGCAGGAGCTGCTGCTTGCTGCCATCGACATGGTGGATGCCAACTCAAAATCTGGGGGATACATTGTTTACTCCACGTGCTCAATAATGATTCCTGAGGTTTGCTTCTGGGAATACCCTTAGGATATTAAGGCGTGACACCTGAGATTTATTGCTCGAGGATTTATTAGATTCACTTAAATCTTGCAGAACGAAGCAGTCATAGATTATGCTCTCAGGAAGAGGGACGTAAAACTCGTGCCGTGTGGCCTTGACTTTGGACGCCCAGGGTATTGCTGATATCTTATCACCGTGAATATACAAACAAGCCTTGTTATTGTAAACATTGTTAAAATTAGTGACTCTTTACCAGGTTTGTTCGCTTTAGAGAAAACCGTTTTCATCCTTCCTTAGAGAAGGCGCGACGTTTCTATCCCCATGTACAGAACATGGATGGTTTTTTTGTGGCTAAGGTACATCCTATCACTGAAAATGACACTCGACATTATAAGTATTCTCCAATTTATTCCTTATCTGCTTCCCTGGAAGTCAAAAGTATGTGTTTCTTGTTGGTCAATGCTTGGATGATGGGTCATGCATTCATATATGTCACTATATTAGGGTGTTGAATTCACTGGGATACTGCTCTACAAGATGCACATTCATTGGGTCATCTTCCATCGGTGGTTCTGTCATTTCTGCAAGAGTGCCTATGTGGAGCATACCCTGCATGTCTAGAATGGAAAGTGCACCAGAAAACCATGCAAAAATTATAATTAAAAGCTCCCTTTCAAATCTGCCCACTTATTTTTTGTCATTGTTTACCATTCCGGTTTCGGTGGCGCAAAGAGGTTAGAAAAGATTCAAAGAGACTTTCTTTGGAATGGTGTGGCAGATGAGGTCAAATATCACCTCGTCGATTGGGATACAGTTTGTGCTCCCATTAGAGAGGGAGGCTTGGGTGTGAGGCGTTTAAAGTTGTTTAGTCACGCTTTGTTGGGCAAAGGCTTGGGAGATTTGCGAGTGAAAGGGAGCGATGATGGAGGAAAGTAGTTGCTGCAAAATATGGTTCTGGATGGGGAGATTGGTCGTCCTTGGGTGTGAGATGGCCTTATGGGGTGTCGTTGTGGAAGGGGATTATGAATGGGTGGGATGCCTTCGTAAAGAACACCCATTTTCTGGTTGGTGATGGGAGGAGGGTAAAGTTTTGGGAGCATGTGTGGTGTGGGGAAGTGACCTTGCGGGAAGAGTTCCCGAGTATTTATTTTTTGGCCAGCGACAAAGATGTTAATGTTTCTGAGTATCTCCATTTTCATGAAGGAGTTGAGGTTTGGAACATCCGTTTGCGAAGGGATGTAAGTGAGTGGGAGGAAGAAGCTTTGATGGCGTTGATTTCTAGAGTGTATGGTTTCCAAAGACTAGGAGAAGGAGAGGATGAAATTCGGTGGAATTTAACCAAGGATGGCTTATTTCGGGTGAAATCCTATTATGAATCTATTTTGGAAGGGGTACTTTTTTTCCTTGGAAAGCAATCTGGAAGACGAAGGTGCCTTTAAAGGTGAGTTGGTGTGCGGCTCAGGGCAAGATTCTTACCATTGACTCCTCATTCATTGCCCGATGGCTTGGGAGCTTTGGACTATGGTACTTTCTTGGTTTGCTATGCGATGGGTCATGTCGAAGAGTGTGATGGAACTCTTAATCGCTTGGAGAGGTGCAAAAGTTGGAAAGAGGCGGAAACAAATTTGATTTTTGATCCCTCTTTGTCTTATGTGGATCATTTGGCAGGAAAGAAATTCGAGATGCTTTGAAGGGGTGAAAAAACCTTTATTTAGAATCAAAAGTTTTCTGGTGAATAGTTTGTTTAGTTGGGGCAAGAGAGAATGTGATCCTTCTCTTCACCAATTTTTAGATTGGTTTGAGCTTTTCTTTTCTCTTGGAAGTGTATAGGGTCTTTTTGTCTGGTGGCCTATTTGTTTACGGGCGGCATTCCCTTGATACCTTCTTTTATATATAAAAAAATTATTTACGTATCAAAAAAAAAAAAAATTATAAGCAATCAAGTAACAAACAAGAATAACCAGGAACACACCACCATTAGTCAAGTATACTGTATACGAGAACACGTAATATCAACTGAAAAGTCCCTTTGTGGATATTAATTGAGAATATGTAATTTATGTGTCAAAGATGTTTTCTTGGTTATATCAAGCGTTCATGCAGCATGAATCACAGCCTTCTGTCTATGTTTTGCAGTTGAAGAAAATGAGCAATTCCAAGCTGACTCCAACGGCTCCTGAACCATCAGCAACAGTAGAACAAGGTTCCGAGCTAATTGATAGCATTGACATTAATTCTGATGAAGGAGAATTTCAAAGGCATTCGAGTAAAGAAAGCATTACAACAGAAAGGACGAAAATCACCATAACAAGAAGTAAAGAAAGCAATATGAAGAAGAGTAGAGAAATCGGGAAATTGCAGAATGGTTTTCCAGAAAAGGGGAAGCACGTGCCCAAATACACTGCTGGATTTTGGAAGGAAAGGAAACAGCAACGCCTTTCTAGAGAGGAAATTGCAAAATCTAGGTACGGACCTCTCTTTTGTTCTCTTCTGTTAGATCATTGCTTTTTTAACACCCATTGAGCCAAAATTGAACTTCTACCCGTTCTCTTCTTTCGTTTCTTTTGTAATTCCTCTAGGGAGGAGAAGAGGCAAGCTTTGAGGGAAGACAAGAAAAAAGCTGAGGGGAAAAAGAGGGCTGCAAAGTAGAGTGGTGGAAATGTCAAATGATCCGTTTGGGGCAATGCGACATGGAACAGTTGATGACTAATTCCTCAAGAGATGTTTTTTGTGGAGCCACAGTTAGGCACCTTCTTCGGTAAGTCGAATGAGGATTTGAGAGCTGCATAAGCTTCTGCACGGCTATCGTCGTTTGTACTGAGGAATGAAATGAACACCTCTGAAGTGCAGCCATTCTCTATGGCTCTGGATTTTTGCTACTTCGACATTATCTCTTACAGCTTGCAGTGTTTCGATGGAATATGTTATGAGAATACTGATTCGTCTTAGTAAGGTCATGAAGGCCTAAAAGTTTTGTTTTATTATGCTAAGAAATTGTTGTAAACTTTATCAAATCGGGCTTTTATCACAGCCCCATTCGGTTTTTAAAGAAATTTTTTTTATTGAACGGCTTGAATCATTAGTGCGGGATCCAAAGTGGGCCTTGCCTGTCCGTCGGTGCCCTACATATCGGTACCAATAGTAGGATTCTTAGCAAAGAAGCACAACATTTTACCATAAAAAGGCGTAACATTTTATTCCAATAGGTGTAATACCTATAAAAGCATACCATGTGCACCCTTACCCATAAAAAATGCATAACATTCTTCGTAACAAGGCATAACATTTCAACTACTCAGATCACATCAATATTGAAAAAAATGTACTGAACACACTGGATAGATCATAGAATCCACCTTTTCCTACTTTTTTAAAGATAAATACTTTTCGATCAGGTAATGAACGGTATGCATGCGATCAAAAATGTCTTCTGCATGGTTGATTATTCGACGAGATTTACATAATGAACGGTTCCGATCATCAATGTGGGCCGGTATGGGCCCAAAAAAAAAGTAACCGGACGGGAAGCTCCTCTCCCATTAGGCAGATCCTAGTTAAGGCATCCTTGAACTTTGGATCAGACAAAAAAAAAAAGGTGTCCTGAAACTTCCAACAAAAGCAAGTGGATTGGAGTGTAGTTGTAACTCCCTTATCCCACGCACTTGGGTATGTTCGATTTCCGTAAGCACTCATCCTTCTTTTCAAGTCTTCTATGATAGAGTAAATTAAGATTAACGAATGACAAAAAAAAAAAGGAAAAACTTCCATCAAAAGCCACTCAGTTCACCATGTGCTTCATGGAATTTCCGTAGTGAGATCATTTTGCGGCGCACGTTTTGCTTTGATAATTGGTTCTGGAATCTCTAAAAAACCACCTCAAACCCCCCCAAACGTTACATATTCATATTTTTCCAAGCAAATAAACAAAAACCAAAACGTTTTTATAGGCAATTCAGGCATTTGGAAAACAATCCATCACCCATTTCAAATGATTGAGCGGTCTAATCGTCTTCGATACCTCTTTGCGGTAAACCTTCTTTCAAGACTTTCAATTCCGAACATTATTCTTTGCTATAAGTATTAGAAGCGCCTTCGTGTTTCGAAATATTTTCTAGCTTCACAATTTAAGGAGGCCTAAAACGGTGACACCGTCACTGCTTCAAATATCACGCGGCTCTTTGTCCACGTCGAAGGGTTCAATAGCAGGCCTTTACTTTCTTTTTATGCGCTCAAATCTTGGAGTCGTCTTTCGAGGGGTCAAGATTTGCTGATGTTCGTATATTTTTATGTGAAGGCAAACGGAGCTACTAGAGTCTTACTTTACCATATATCTACTTTTCCAAACAAACCACGTTATGTCAACGAACTTGTAGTCCAATGACACTTCTTCATTTCTTCTGCATGAAAGGCGAGGGTTCGAGTTTCGCCAGAAGCGCGGGTGTTTGGTTTGGTGGTTGATGCCCTCTGGGCTTGCCCCATCCGTATGCCGCTTAGTGATACCTTTTTCCCATCTCCTTAGGAGTAAACTAGACATTTATCGATAGGATGTGCTATAAACTCACTTTCAAATTAAATTATAGTTTGGAGACCAAAATTGATCACAAGGATCACAGCAAGCAAAATCGACCTTTGAGATAGATTATCATGAATATTCTGATACAGCCCATTAGAGTAATTTCCCCAAAAGGATAGAAACCCAGTACTATGGTCATATCTCAATGTTAAAATTTCTCCCTTTATAACCAGGCAATTCACGTGTGAAATGCTTGACAAATCGCCACAAAAGGTAAAACAGTTACGTTGCTGCCGGTATAAATTTAGAGCAATGCTACAGGCACACGGGATTGCATAGATTTAGACATAGATATGTTGGAATTGTCTGATGCACGAGAGTCTCACACAATAAATATGGGGCCGACAGTACACGTACACATTGGACGATTTCGGACACATCTTTGCCATTTCGTCTATGTCCGTGGCGTCTTTGATATAATTTATGGACGCCTTTTGATAGTTAAATGCTAGCCTAAAATCAAGTACTAACTTGTTTATCACCCTTGTACGTACAATCTCGCAAGAGATCAAGGGGTTAAATCTTGCAAAAGACAAGAATTAGCTTTAAGTACAAAATTTCCAATGTGTCAGAGTCTTTCGTCGTTAATTTATAACTTTTTCGTCCAAGGTTATTTCTTGAGTTGTTTTGTATGACTTGATTTAGTTATTGCGGATTTTACAAAATTGATGTAGTGTTCAGCTCGATCTTACGACTCTTAACATAAAAAAAAAAAAAAAACACGCTCAGTTAAAATCCTTCTGGTTTCAATAGATGGTAGACCCATCTCGCATGGTGCAATTCAACCAGATTAGGGATAGAAATTTATCCGCCAAACCCAATTAACCAATTGGAAATTGCAAATATGCCCTATTCACTAATTCTTTCCAAGATAGGAGTATATTTATTGCAAGTTAGTTATACATCCATAAATTTCAGAGGGCAGTTTCTCTGCAGTTCATAACGTTAAGGTCTTCAAACAAGAACTAGAGGGTTTCATTATAAAACAAAATGAATATTGAAATAAGAGCAATGGTACGGCCGACGAGAAACAGATGTTCATATACAGATCCAATCACAGATGTGTTAGGAGTCGTTAAACGCACGTTGGCTAGCTCCATTCATATGCACGTAAATCCAAACACGTCGGAGTGGCGTACGCATCCATGCATGTCCCAAGCATTTTCAATTGAATAAATAGCTTTGTTAGATTGAACATTTTTTTATTACTCCCAGAAGAGAAATTTGATTGCAGTTGAATCAAGTTAGGGTTCACGTACTCTTTAGTACTTTGCGTGAAAATGGTATTAACGTATATTAAAGCCTTGCACATGTTAATGCCCATATGCTAGAGTTGACTAAAATTCAATCAGATCCAGCACATTGCCCACCACCATATCCAAAATAAAATTTGTTTCCATTTGTTAACTTGGATCCAGAGCAGTTGTAGATATGCCAGAAAGAGTGTTTTTCTATTGACATGTGAATGGTACGGTGAAGCTGATCAAACCGTATAAAAAAAAAAATTGATGTGCAGCTCCCCTCCAATCCTTCAAATGGATTAGAGAATAAAATTTCAGCCCAAAAGGCATTTTTTTTGGAGCCCGTTTGAACGATCGGGACCGTTCATTTAGTTTAGATCGTTAAGAACATCAACTATCAAGAAAATCGAGTTGATTCGATATCGTTTGAGATGATTGTAGAACACATTTATCTTGTAAAAAATAAGATTGCAACACTCGATCTAAACCCATTTCAACCCATTTTTTGCAATCTAAACGTGTTCTAAAATCAAGGAACACCACCTAATGTGGTTGGTTCCCTTACTCTCCCTCTTAAGTGAGAGATCGATCTTGAGTTTGAGTCCTCATGGAAGAGGTGCTCGACTCTTGTGTTAACTACCAACAATTAATCCTTAACATCCTATACCGTACGTATGAGGAAAAAAATGTGTTCTGAAATCATTTGAAATTATCATATGCGATCAACTTGATATTTGGCATGCTTGATCCTCTCGATGAGTTCAAAAAGAATGAACGGCCCCGATTATTAAAGCGGATTCGGGTAAAAAGTTTTCCGGGCTGAAATTGTAATCTGGACCCATAAAGAATGTGTGTCAAGTAACTATATATGCATGTAATCATTTCATACTCTGAACAAAGATCATTCAAGATGGGTGAAATTTATAGCATGTGAATCCTACTTTGAAAATCAAACTATGGAAGAGAGATTTGTGTTTTGTATTTATGTTCAAGTTTTCCATAATTTTGAGACATATATAACCATTCAATGTGAGTGAAACTTGTTGCAAGAGAACTTTTTCACTTGGATGAAACAACTCATGTGTTCAATTTGACCCAATTTCAACCATGTCTAATCTATTACAACCTCTACGAGCAATTAATGCTAGGAATACAATAACATGCACAATATTTTACACAACATGCTTATGCGGCAGTATCTCATTGGATTCTTAATGAATTGACTGTTTGCCAAAATGTTGTACATATTGTTGTGTTCGTTCACTTCCCCCAACATCTATTCCCTTTTTTTTCTTTGAACGACAAAGAAAATTTTATTAACAAGAGGTTAAAAGGATAAGAAAGTACAAGCATCATAACTCACGAAATGCATCACAATCGACATCCAACCCACCTGTTAATGCCATGCCACTAACCACCCAAAGAGCCAACCACATTGATAAAACTACACACCCTGCAACAATGGGAGATTACAACACCATAAAAAAAAAACCCATCTAAATCAGCCCCAACCACCACACAATGCAACCCACCGCGGCTCGCAAGTCGCCAGACAAAACACCACCAATACAACACCGCATGACACCCAACGATCTTTGCACCAACAAAACCTGCAAGAGAAACCTCCAAAGAATTTTGGTTGAATCACAGATCCAACAACGGCAACAAAGAACCACCCGATACATCGAAAGAATGAGACGAATATACCCAGAAACGTCCAGACGCGCGACTCCACATCCCCGTTAAGGCCCAACCTCTATTCCTTGTCTTTTATATTTCCCCTAACTACTACTCATCCGTTTGTTTATAACAGACTAACCAACTGCAAGGAGAAATTCCCATTTTATTGGCTCTTATGTTACTTTTATTGATTTTATTTCATGTCAATCGATCCTTTTGCAGCTGACTTGGGTGTTTGTTGCGGTCAAATTTATAATTCAAGACGCAATGTATCAAATGGAAGTGGGAGTATTATTTTTTTAAGTTTATTTTGGCCACCAAGAAAAAAGTAAATTGAAGTCTTGCCAACACAGGTTGACAGCTCCGGAGAATAAAAAAAATATAAGCTGCTGCTTGACAGCACATTGGACATTATTAAGAATTTACTAGCACAAAACTCGTGCTAGGAATGAAAATTTTAAACTTAATGAAAAAAAAAATTAGAAAAAGAGTTATAGGCTTTTTCTCCAGAAAGCTAGCTACAGGTTGTTGTGGTTAACTGGTCAAATTCACAACTTTTTAGTTGAAGGGTATTTTTGAAAAATTATTTTTTTGAACTCTCATTAATGTGATCTTCTTGAAAAGTGTGACTTTTCAAAGGACACTTATTAAAGGGATCGGAGGGAATAGTATAAATTGCATGTAATTGAGGGGATTCAAATCTCTAAACTAATACGTTTTCAATTTTAATAACTCATGCTATGCACGATAATTTAAACTTGTAATTAATTTCTTTGTTAAAGCTGCGATTTCTTGTCGTTATATTGTCATTTTCATAGTCAAGTATTGAGAGGTAATATTAAGACGTTTAAAATCACAACAAATATATTAACAAATGCTATAACAATATAAAATGATAAAAATTAAAATTCTAAAACTATGACATGATGCTCTAACAAGGCTCCTCCTATAGAAAGGACCATTCACTTTAATACATAATATAGATTAAGAGAAAATTTCAATGTCGGTCACCAACAAAGGGTAATTCTTCTCACACACCTCTTAAACAAACTTTTCAAACATATTAATATCTAACAATTGCAATATAAAATGAAAAATGATAGAAATTAGAATTTAAAATTATGACATGATGCACTAACAAGGCTTCTCATATAAAAAGGACCCTTTGCTTTAATACATAATATAGATTAGGAGAAAATTTCTTTGTTGGTCACCAACAAAGGGTAATTCTTCTCACACACCTCTTAAAACACACTTTTCAAACACAATATCTAAGTGTGCGAGAGTTTCACAACTTAAACGATTCGAACCGTTCTTTTTTAGGTCTTGACATGTAAATTATTCAACGAACTTGTGGGCACGCGCCCCGGAAATTCTATTTGAAAAATCGGGCGCGACCCCTTTTTGGAGTTTGGAAGAGCGCGGCGAAACGCCTCGATTCAGAGTCGCCACTCGGGTTTTAGCGGTGAAAGCACCCAAGGAACCGAACTCGAAAACGTTTGCCACGTTTGTTTGATTTTGAAAAAGGCGTAGACCGGTCCGTCATCACCTTCGATATCTGAGGTTCGGGAGCCATGTTACGAGAGGGGAAGGGTTTTATGGCACCCCTCTCGCCCAATCCGGAGATCGGTCTCTACTCAGGCATTTTGTAAAACATTTGCATTTTTCTCTCATTTGATCATCTTTTAGCCAGTTAGGGTGGGGGAGCAGTTAATGGGGATTAAAACTGTGACACGTTGCAGTTATGTGACAAAATGTTTATGAATGGCTTGATTGCAATGCTAAATATAGATTGAGAACAAGCACTGAGCAAACTGAACAAATTGCAGTACGCTGCCCCGCAGGGGCGTGAGCAAATTCTACCAGCATGCACTGGCCAAGCCACAGCAAGCTGATTTGACTTGCGCACGCCACAGAGAGACTGGCGTACTCCACTCATCTAGTTTCACAGTCCTTATTTGCAACCCTCTGGGCTCTGGAAAAGGACCAGCGCACACCCAGGACAAACCATGCAGTTAAATAAACAGGATATATGTATTTACAGACAGATGAGACGGCTTGAAGCCATGAAAAATAGAAAAGAAACCCCCTAAACAGAGTGGGGATAGGAAGGAGGCCAAGATTAAGCTACGATGCAAGGGCCAGCCACTGGATCCTAGCTTTAACTGCCGTACGCCAGTCATGGACTGCCGTACGCACATTTGACCCTAATCCAGTGCTTGGTTTTTGCATCATCTGGGCTCTGGAACATGACCAGAAGGATCCCAGAGGCCTTTGGAATAAACAAAGAGCAGGCAATAACCTTTACGTCTAAACAGTTCTAAGCGTACAGAAAGCAACAAACCGGTTGTTTAGCATGCAAGGGTGATTGACAGAAAGATAAAACAAAAGAAATGACGATCCATGATCCCCACGCCAGTTGTGCTTGTACTGCCATGATGGGCGTACGGCATGTAGAAACTGGCGTGCGCCAAGTATCGTCGCATACGATTGTTGTATTTTTACCAGTTCAAGGCCAGGACTGGTATTGTTTACCAGCCTGGGCCTTGCTGGTTCCCCTCAGGAGTCGAAAACAGAAAAGAACGTAAAGGTGATATACCTTTTTGTATTGAGGTTTGGAAGAGGTATTGAGCTTATGGATTGAAGATGGAGGCTTAGAAGGTGACTGGATATCAGTAGGGTGTATGGAAAGTGGGCTCCCTTCCTTTCTCTTTCAATGGAAGAAGAGGAGAAAAAGAGCAAGAAGAGAGAAGAGGGGTGCTTTTGCTTCTTGATGATGCTAACCCTTTGTGAACTTGGTAACCCTTTGCAAGAGTGTGAGAGGGGAGTATATATAGAGGGGGAGTGACTGAGATCAGTTTGGTCTAGGGCCTTGTTTGGCTGGTTGGAGGAGGAAGGGAGCCTCTCATGCATTAAATGCATGGGACTTGCCTTGATGGGGGTTGTAGGAGAGAGAGGGAACGGGCCTGGACGATATAATCATCAGGGGCTGCTGTGGCCGACGTCAGGGTGGCACAAAAGTCCCGCCCAAGTGGCTGAATAAAGTTGATTTGACTGGAATTGACTGGCGTGCGCCACATATGAACCTGCGTGCGCCAATTATAACTGGGTCAACGGTCGATGACTGACACGTGGCAGCTAACTGGCGTACGCGTCCAATACACTGGCGTGTGCCAGTTGGGTTTTGCTGGGGCTGTTTGGCTCTGGTTTGAAAGGTTTGAAATGGGTTTGAAAGGGGGTTTGGGACGCTCAAAGCTCAAACACACCATTAACCTCAGACTGTTCTCGACCAAAATCATCATCGAGGAAATAAAAGATCGACAAATAACGTTATCTGGACAGTCCAGAACGGGGTGTCTACAGAACTCAAGTTTTTTTATTTTGGGTAATTAGCACACTCAGGCTAACCAAGCACTAAAAAACATGTGTAAGTTTAGATTTGTTTTGAGAACTATAGATCGATAAAATTTTCATTATCAATTGATTTGAATCAAATACTTATCGATATCTAGTTTATTTGTGTTTTTTTGTATGAATGAGTTTAATGTTGAAATATACAAAAATAAAAGAACAACTCAAATAGTCAAAATAGGTTATGGATACCATGTTATTTTAGTGATGAAGTTTGGAATATTTAGAGATTTACCCCCTTCTAAAATCTCTGCTTTGAAATTTCTCGGGTGCTATCGATTTTTTTTTGGGGTTAATTCGTACAAAGCTTTAGTCTAACTTTAATTATAATCCCCACAAGTAATTGTGTAAAACTAGCCCAGACACCTAAGATAATGCATTTCGAGTTGATGTGAACCTATTATTAAGACACATAATCAAAAGTTTTTCTAATAACCAGGGATTCGGCCAATTTACGTGCATTTTGACTTCTCTTGGAGAGATCATAAACTCATTGTCCACTAGCGGACTCGTAATCCAAAGTTATTCGTAGCATAATGATTTTAAGCCATCTATGGTGAAGCCGGATCCCCTGTCCAACCCCAATTCAGACAAGGGCCTGTTCCACCTCTCTCGGCCGTTGATCTCGCAAATCAACGGCTGAGATGTGCCGAGCCAAAACGACGTCGTTTTGGAGCAAAAAGTGATTGGCACATCTCAACTGTTGATTTGTGAGATCAATAGTCGAGAGGGGGTCGGACAGGGGATCTCGGCTCATCTATGGTATGTACGTAATGTCAATCCTAATCAATGAAACACTTATCTAATCATACATAGAAACAAAATCAAATTACAATTTCATCCGTCTCAATTTGTTGTGTCTGTTTTCTTTTTGAAACCTCACAAAAAATTATTTATATTTCACAATCTATAATGTTTTTTACGATTTCAAAATCTTTATTTAAAAAAATTAATTAAAATCTATTAAATAAGATCCATATTGAATGTATTAAATATTATATTTTAAAAAATATAAAGAACTTTTTGAGACGTTTAAAAAAAAAACAGACAAAATATTTTGAGACACGGGTAAAAAAAAAAAAACTCCTTTCCCAAAGTCACACAAAAACTCCTTTCCCAAAATCGCTCAACCCGCAAAGAGAATTAAAGGCAGCCCAAATACAGCGCTCCACGAAACTCTCCTTCATTGAACCCCCCCTTCCACGCTCTCCCGCATGTAACCCCTCCCTATTTATACCACCCAAACAACCCCCCATCTCTCTTCACATCTCAAAACCTCTCTCTCTCCTCATCTCTCTCTCTCTCTCTCCACAATGGCAGCCTCGACCCCCCTCCTGACCGACGAGCTCGACATCGTGATACCCACGATCCGGAACCTCGACTTCCTCGAGATGTGGAGGCCCTTCTTCCAGCCGTACCACCTGATCATCGTGCAGGACGGCGACCCCACCAAGACCATCAGGGTGCCCGACGGTTTCGACTACGAGCTGTACAACCGTAACGACATCAACAGGATCCTGGGCCCCAAGGCCTCCTGCATCTCGTTCAAGGACTCCGCTTGCCGCTGCTTCGGCTACATGGTGTCCAAGAAGAAGTACATCTTCACCATTGACGACGATTGCTTTGTGAGTGCTTTGATTTTGGTTTTTTCTTTTTTTTTAATGCTTTGATTTTGGTTTTATGATCTAGGTTTTTGTTTTTATTTCTGGGTTTCGGTTTTCTAGTGGCAAAGTTTGGATCTTGACTAATATATGTGGAATCAAATCCTCTGTACCGGTGCATTTTCGGCCATTGGATTGCATGAATTTTTTTAAACATAAAAAGTTCACACAATCTAACGACCCAAAACATCTCGGTATAGAGGTACACTAATTTCTCGGTATAGAGGATCTCAGGTGAATATATGCACATCATAATGTTGGGTTTTTATGCTTCAAATTTGGTTTTTTTGTCTGGGTTTTTGGCTTTGTGGCAATAATGTTCAGATCTTGACTAAAACATGCACACATAACCATCTTTCATAGATCTGTTGACTGGAGTTCAATTCCTCTGTACCTCTATACCAGTGCATTTCCGGCCTTTGGATCATATAAAATTTTTAAAACATAAATTCTCATACAATCTAACGACCCAAAATACATGTGTACATGAGTACACCAATTTCTTGGTACAGAGGAACTGAGGCTTGTTGACCGTGGCTTTGTTATTATTATTTTCCCGTGGCTTGGTTGATGTTATTGTTAGGTTGTCTAGTGGCATGCTATTTTGATTACTAAATTCCTGGTATTTGAACATTTGGAAGTTGGAACTTATTTTCTCTGTTTTTGTTCTTTGAAACTTTGGCATCTGCTTGATCTACATTGCTTTGAAATTTGTAAATATGCTGAGATTTATGAAGAGTGCTTGACGGGGACAAGTACTGTTACAAGAACTCTCCTGGTTGACTTTGATTAGGTCTCTATGACTTGTGACTTTGATTAGGTCTCTATGACTAAATTGTCTGTTTTCCAGCTTGTTTTGCCTGATTGAATTGATAAAATTCTATAAGCAGCATGTAGCGTGTATTATGCACTTGGTTTATCGCCTCGACCTCTAGTTTCAAGTGACTTTTGGATTTGAATGTTATGCATCGGGTTCATTTTCTTGATCTCTGATTTCAGCTGACATTGAGAGTTCTGAATCTTATAAAACTATTTTTTATGCAATTTGAATAACACTGGTGGTGAGATCTTGCAGTTTAAAAGTTTTTAAAATAGCTTTCCACTTTTGTACCATCTATATCCATACTCAAATAGTTCTCCTTGGAAGTCAAATTTTAGTATTACTTTTTGAGAACAAATCTTTGATTTACGTTTTTACAGTTCATTATTAACTGGTTACAATGTGATCCACAGCTGTAGAATGTCAAGAAGCTTAAATCGGATGCCATTGTTCCACGATACCGTTTAAATCTTAAGCTCTTAACTTTTCTATTTTCTAATCTTGGTTGGTGGGTCCGGATTGTTAAAGTAACTTTAAGTTTGATTTTGGAAACATTAAACTAATCTAACTAATTGACCATCTCCCATGAGAAACCTCTACTGTTGATAAATGCAAAATTTGAATCTTGGTCATGCATGTGCATAAGTAGTGGCCCACCTTTTGAACGGCTAAAAAGACAAAAAAAAAGAGAATAAAGTCAACATTCATTTTCAGTACCAAATTAGACTTACATTTGTGAACATCTGGTTACGACCCTGAAGTTCATGCTTATTAGGGCCATTGAACATGGTTTTAAATAAAGGTCGTTACGTATTGTCTCGGCTATTATGTACTCATTTCATATTAAATGATTAATGAGTCTTATGTGCAACATATGAACTTCTCTAAGGCTTGCTATATCATATAAAAATATTATGTTCGTTTTAGTTATGAATTTATGATAGCATCTGTATGCCTCTTCTTCTTATAAAGCTTTGTTGATACCTTTTGGGGAGTTAAATCACAATCTAGTTTCTGGCGTAAGTATTTTCTTTTGGCTTAATGTGGTGAAATTCATGTACATGGTTAGGTTGCTAAAGACCCATCTGGAAAAGACATCAATGCCCTTGAACAACACATCAAGAACATTCTCTCCCCATCAACTCCCTCGTTCTTCAACACCCTTTATGATCCTTATCGTGAGGGTGCAGATTTTGTCCGTGGATACCCTTTTAGCTTACGCGAGGGTGCTCCAACTGCTGTTTCTCATGGCCTCTGGCTCAACATCCCAGATTATGATGCGCCAACGCAGCTTGTTAAGCCTCGCGAGAGGAACACTAGGTTTGTTTTTCTCTAACCAAGTCAAGCAACGTAAATATTCACCTCTAGTTTTATACCAACATCTACCTAGTCAAGTTTGTTCTTGACACTGTTCTTTTATGTTGTAGGTATGTGGATGCGGTTATGACAATACCAAAGGGCACCCTGTTCCCTATGTGCGGTATGAATCTGACATTCGACCGTGATCTTATTGGCCCTGCTATGTACTTTGGTCTCATGGGTGATGGCCAGCCAATTGGTCGCTACGACGATATGTGGGCTGGCTGGTGTGTTAAGGTACTTCTTTTATGTGTTTTGTTGCCATATTCCTCGCCAAGATTTTGTGAGACGTAATTGGTATTTTCAAAAACCTTTTACAAGTGAATCTCGATCGGTGTATGTACACTACATGTCAAGGACTCTTAAAAATTCCATTTCTGTACACTCAACACTTGGGTTCAATGTAGGCTATGTGTTGTAGCATATATATGTATATATTTTGGACGTCGTGTTGTATCTTTAGTATTGAAGTGTTGTATCTTTTTGAACGGCGTGTTACATGAATCTGACACCAAGACAAATACCCTTTCCCGATTCCATGCAACATAGCATTTGCAGAAACGGACGGAAAATTAACCTCCATTGCCTGATTGTCATTTGATAGGTGATATGTGACCATTTGGGATTGGGAGTTAAGACTGGGCTGCCCTACATTTGGCACAGCAAAGCAAGCAACCCGTTCGTGAACCTGAAGAAAGAATACAAAGGCATTTTCTGGCAAGAAGAAATCATCCCATTTTTCCAAGCTGCTACCCTTTCCAAGGACTGCACAACCGTCCAACAGTGCTACATTGAACTGTCGAAGCAGGTCAAGGAAAAGCTCGGGAAAGTGGACGAATACTTCGTCAAGCTATCTGATGCCATGGTCACATGGATTGAAGCTTGGGATGAGCTTAACCCGCCAACCAAGAGTTCTGCTAAACTTGCAAACGGTTCTGCCTAAAGAAAATTTTGAGTACTGGTGACTTCATTTTTTTCTTACAGTTATTACGAGAATAAACAGTCTTTAAATATTGTCTTTACTTAAAACTATATTCTTAGTTTTCCCTGATCCATTATTGGGTCTGAAAATTGAGGGATGTAGTATTATCTTACTTTGTTTCAGTTTTTGAGCTTTAGAACAATAAATGATAGTTCATTTAGTTTTGGTTATACCTCCAGTTTATTGTTTGTTTGCAAATGACAACTATGGACACTGGTATATCTGTGATCTGCGTGGGTCGCAAATGTTTTTTGTGTCCTTTTCAATAGAAAATTACTCTATTTTTCGTTCTTGGAGTGAACTGGGATTTCAGTTTTCATTTTCCTAATGTAACCGAAACCGGAAAAAGCCAAAATTGCTGGCAAGAATATTGTGCCAGCAAAAATATTCTAAGTGAAAAATCTCGTGAAGGTATTCATCTCTTACTCTGAAATTTCAAATGCATTCTCAACCTGAATTGAGATACTGGACAAAGCATGTGAGTTACCACACTTATTGCAAATTCAATGTATTGGTTTCTGAGTATTTGGTTTTGGTGCTTGCACAGTTGGTAAAGATCATTTTTGTTTAGCTGCTTGTTCCCTGTGTTTATCTCTAGAGCACAGCTAGGAACGCAACTTTTAGAACACATATTTAGAAACACCTGTGTCCGAAATCGTCCTATGCATAGATGCATCGGGCTGTTCCGAAAACAGCTGTGTCCATATTGCAGCTTGAGGTTGTGTTTCTAGACTTTTTCTTTCTCGTCGATGTTCCTGGCTCTTTTCCAGGGTAGTTGTAGCTTAGATTCTTCATAAGATTCACCGGTGTCGTTGCTCTATCTTGTCTAAAGTTAGGACTCACAGGTTCTAAAGTTGTTCGCATCTTGTTCGTTCATGTTGGAGAACTAATGTTGACATCATCGTTTTTTCGGATGCAGGGATATGCCCAAAATCAATATCAACGCCGATATAGCAAATGTATATGAGCTTGTAGATGCTTCTTGGCATGATGCAAGAACATCAAGCATAATGATATTAGCAGCATTGTCAACTTCAACATATATATTTTTAGCATAATCCAGACTATTCCTTTTGTTGAATAAGTAGGTGAAGGTTCAGAGTATTCCCAATGCAATTTGCCACAAAGCTCAGACCCTCGACGGTCCACATTTCCAAAGGCACATTATAAAAATCGACCCGTATCGGAACACAAGAGAAATCTTGTTCCTACAATTGCGTACCAAGGTAGATAAGTTGGTGAAAATTTCGGTCCCTTTTTTTTTTTCCTATGGTGGTTAGGGATGTCTGGGCCAATTTGCGTACACATAAACTAATCTATTCTTCGATTTGGTCAAAAGACCGGTCACCCACGGCGCCCATCTCGACTTATTCCCTCCCTTTAAAATGAACTCTTGACCACTAGACTTTGAGATTTTCTTGTTACATGGAATTCTTTTGTCTATGGTGTCCCTTCATGCGAGGAGTCAAATTAAATTGATCCCACCGGTGAGTTATCAAATTAAAAAGTTCTCCAAATGATTTGAAATCTTTTCCAAAAATATAAATCACTATATAAAGGCTTACTAATTTATGGATTGGGCACAGCAAAATTGTGGGTAACTTTTACAATTCTTACGGTGTCCATGGTGAATTGCAATCTCATCTTTCTAGAGAGAAGCTTAGCAGTTATCCCTTGAAATTTATGCAGTCGATGCAAGGACGGAACCATGATTTTATTCTAGTAGTGACGAAAGGTATACTGAAAAAATAAAAAGATGCATTACAACATTAATAGTCATCGGCTCCAGAAAAAAAATTAAAATAACATAATAAAAACTATTCTAAAAGATATTTGTCATTTGCACTTGGAGTATGAAAAAAGACTAACTTTAATTTTGAACATCGATAATGTCACTCCCTAGATCCCTATATAGATTTTCCAAATTGATAACCGCCCTCCCTTTTGGGAATGACATTATAATTAAATTCCCTTAATTTTTTAGGTTAAATTGTTTTAGCGTTAGAATACGGAGTTTTTTTTTTTCCGTAATTACTCATTATCATTTATATTACTTCACTTTGGTCCATTGAATTTAGTTTTGGAATACCTTTTTGGGTCTCATTTCTTAAAAAAAAGAAAAGATTTATGACTAGTATATAATAAAAAATAAGGAAATAAACCTAGCAGTGGCGAGACTATATAAGTTGGGAATAAAATTTTTTTTACATATAATAATTGTATTTTCGTCGTGGCGGCCTCTGCCACTAAACCCCTTTGGTTCCATCATTGAGTCGATGGGTACGAGTTTTAAGGTAGAATAAGAATGACATAGGAGAAAAAGCTAGCACAGATGTTTCAAAAAGCAAAAATGCTAGAAGCACATCGGGTGTGACACACTTCAGCCACACCCCTTTCACATACATGTGGGGCCCATTGGAACGGATCCCACCTGTATGTGAGAGGGGTGTAACTGAGATGTGCCACACTCGATGTGTCCCTGGAACGGGTCCCACCTGTATGTGAGAAGGGTGTAATTGAGATGTGCGACACTCGATGTTTCCCTGGAACGGGCCCCACATGTATGTGAGAGAGGTGTGACTGAGGTATGCCATACCCGACGTGTCCCTAGCACCTCTCAAAAAAAGTCGTCTTCAACTCTTCGGCATTAATCCGTAGCAGCAAAACAGAAAAACGCCGTTGCCGGGGATCGAACCCGGGTCACCCGCGTGACAGGCGGGAATACTTACCAGTATACTACAACGACCTTGATGTTCTCCAATTTTGTACAATGTTTATTTATTCACAATTTACGGGAATATTCTCTCTCCCCCCTCTCTCTCTAAATTCATATGAATAACTTATTTGGTAAACTTTAAACGGTCTTACTATTGTCAGCCTACTGGGCTGACGATAAACACATTAGAAGACGAGAAAAATACGTATTTCTATTTACTTTTTTTTTTCCTTTAATACACATTCACACACTCACTATTGTCAGTCCATTAAGTTGATTTTAAAAATTTTCCAACTTTAAAAAGGGCTCTCTCTCTCTCTTTCTAAATTCATATGAACAACTTATTTGGTAAACTTTAAAATCCCTTTCATAAGTTCTTCTAGAAGCATTTTTAGACAATGATATCGATGACTGGAAGAAGACTAACGTGCTTCCAGCCAAAGGAGACCCTTCCCGCGTCTGCTCATTTACTTTACACCCCACGTAGACGGCTCCGATTGCTCAAGAGAAAACATGGTTTTTTTTTTTTAGAGATCATAAGAGAAAACATGGTTGCTCATCTCCCGTTGACTCAACTACTTGGCCGAACTCCAAATGGTTGTGAGAAAGCAATGAGTGCTCTTTCATGAAATCACACGTTTCATTTCACGGAAGCCAAATATTTCAATCCTTAGAGCAACTGGAGATTATACCTGGTCGTTATCTTCAGGGTTTTGGAATTAGGCGAGGTGCTTGCAAACTGACTTGTACATTCAGTTACAAAAAATAAAAAAAATGGAGGATTAGGCAACCATAAACGTGTTTAGTGCATAGTTAATTGCCTTCCTAATAGTTCACTTTGAAGGGTAACTAAAAATGGAGAAGACTTAGGTGCCTTTTCGCTTTCTTTTTAAACATTCTTTTTATAAAAAAATGTAATTTCAAGTTCAAATATAATAAAAATAAAAATAAAAATTTTGATATTTTTTTTGCACTGTTTAAAAGATCTCAATGAAATCTATTAAACAAGATTCATATTGATAGAAAAATTATTTGCATAAACACATAATTTTTTAGTTTGAAATTATCTTCATTTTTAAAAAGTACTTTTTGAAAGAAACTGGAGCGGGCCTAACTCAGCTTTTCATCTTCCTTTTTTGCACTATCGAATCAATCATACCTAGTATTTGACTCACCTTCTCCGCGGCATGGATACAAAGCTGGATCGAACAGGTGCGTCGACTCCACGCTCATCCTTCTTTGATGATCGAATCCGTTCATTTGGTAGGTACTAATTTGTAAACCACCCTAGCAAAACAAAATATTTTCATTCGGATATCATCAATTAGTTATTGATCCAAAAACACTTATCTTGCTTCAAAAGTTTAGACCAAAATTCTAAACTCACAAGTGGGTGTGTTTCGTTCAAAAACTTGCCGACATCAGATTGAATTGATTTTTTTTATTATAGAAATGGTCTACAAATTTTAGGTCTTGCAAAATGAATGGCTCCAATCATCTGAAAAGAATTAGAGTACGGGCCCGCCCCCGTGTACTGTTTCGTCCATCCCCCCACCCCCCACCCCCCCCCCCCCCCCCCCCCCCCCCGGCGATTCGGATTAGCATAATCTTTGGTACTTCAACAAGATCTCAAATCGTAATCTTCAAAAAGCTTGGTATTAATTAGTGGCCTAGGTAACACATCACTACCCATATATGGCATTATGCTACTAATTTATTGACTAATTTATTAGTTTAACCAATAATCCACTGCCCTAACATCCCAATTATACGATTAAACTTTGTAAACTTGGGTACGTGTCCAGTTGTGACTCATTGTGGGTGTCCCCTTTCACATATTCTAATACCCCCATTACCCTAATTAGCATTCCAGAAGCATCTTAATTAATTTAAGCCTAAGAAATTACTGATTAACTATCGATTAACAATTCGCAAAGCATGCAAAGAGCGATTACGTAGTCACCACATGTTGCGTTACGATTGGGCGGGACGCCATTTTCGAGAAACAGCAACAACCACTAACTTTTTGGGCTACTAATTAAACCAAGATTATGCTTTCGTCAATTGGTATTCTTGCGATTCTTGTCGTGAAATTTTGAGGTTGGACGGTTGGACCATTGTCTTGTATTCGTACGGCGGGAATGATTTAGTGCATGCACCCACTTGTTGGATTCTGATTGGTCGGAAATCTACGCCAAACATGATGTCGTAACACCTGCGCGAGAACGATAGGGTGGACGAAATGACCACTTGGAATACTTAAAGAGGCATCATTGCTAAATTAGTTCAAAAAGATAGTGTGGGTGACGTAAACATGGAGTTAAAAATGGAATGATGAATCTAAGGAGGGGTATATAAGTAAGGGTTTGGCACTGTTAGTGTACTAAGTATAGGAGACAACATAATTTGAGAGAGAGAGAGAGAGAGAGAGAGAGAGAGGAACTAATGGTTGGGTTAATGATGGGTTGGGGAGCAGGTGAGAAAGGGTGGAGGAAGGGGCCTTGGACCCCTGAGGAGGATAAATTGCTCACTGAATATGTTAGCTTGAATGGGGAGGGAAGGTGGAGTTCTGTGGCTAGGACTGCAGGTAATCATTAACTAATCACTAATATTTTTTTCTTCCCTGATAATTCGGTATTTGACTCGCTTAAGTTGCTTAATTTGAACGATATTAGTGCGTTGTAAACTTGTAAAGTTTGGTTAATTTGATTTGATTTGATTTCATTTGGAATGTTAGGACTGAACAGGAGTGGCAAGAGTTGTAGGCTAAGGTGGGTGAATTACCTTAGGCCTGGTCTTAAGAAAGGGCACATCACACCTCAAGAGGAAGGCATCATCATTGAGCTGCATGCCCTATGGGGAAACAAGTAATGCATCTCTCTCTCTCTCTCTCAAAAGAGGATGCAGATTTCTTTCAACATGGATTATGAGAATCCAAAATGCTAACACATAACAAACTTTTATAAATAAGTGC
The DNA here is from genome assembly GCF_030253575.1 of Rhododendron vialii. NCBI lineage: Eukaryota > Viridiplantae > Streptophyta > Magnoliopsida > Ericales > Ericaceae > Rhododendron > Rhododendron vialii. Next base: position 6,167,435 of record NC_080566.1, read on the forward strand.
ACACACACTCACAATGGCTGAGAGGGACGCACATGATGCACGGTCTTTTAATCTGAGAATTGTGAGTTGCGCGCGCGTGTTGCAAGTTAGTGTACATTTTACATATAGTAACACGAAAAAACTATTCAGAATAGTGCTTTAGAATTTGAAACTATCCCTCATGACGGTAAGGTTCATAGTTAGAATGAATGTTCTTTACACGTTTCAAAAGCCGAGTCCTTGTTTTTGTTTCTACATTTTTTCCGTGTTCGTAACATTGCCAGTCTTGCGGATCCAAAAAAAAAAAAAAAACATTGCCAGTCTTCGTTTTAATTTGTGTGTATGTATCCCTCTTTACGCAGATGGTCTACTATTGCTCGATACTTGCCCGGGAGAACGGACAACGAGATTAAAAATTACTGGAGAACCCATTTCAAGAAGAAAGGAAAGCCCTCCTCCCAAATTAAGCAACTAGAAAAAAGAACAAAAACCCAACTCCTCCTCCAGAAACAATTCCAGCAACGAGAGAACACCACCATGATCAACAACTCCTCCCCAAATGAAGAGCTGATGAGCAACGAATCGACGACTGAGAGTACTGCGCAAGCAGAGCAAGAGACCGGTGGTTCGATGTACCCTCCCGTCGTAGACAATCATTGCTTACCTGTTATGTATCAAGATCTTGCTTCTTGGTGCGAAACCATCACAGAGGATACTCTATGGGATGGCTTGTGGAACCAAGATGATTGCAACGTCGACAATGGAAATAATCCATATCAACCCAATGGTTACCCTTGTGGAGGGAATAACTGGTACAATGAGGAGTACATTTTCTAAGATGGGGGTCGGGGTACCTACAAAATGTAATATAGGGAAGATATATATAGTAACTCAGTTGTTTTTTTTTCCAAGTGATTTGTTCTAATTAGTTTATATGTTTTGTAGTTAATTTAGTTCACACCTACCGGTTTTGGTTGATTTTGTTGAAAGAAAAATAAAGTTTCACCTCTTCCAAGCTATTGTGCCATCTCCATTTGGCTTGATAAATTGATTTGCTACACACACTAATGTTATTGTTTTTTCAAATATATATTAGAAGAAAACTATAGGGTACACGTAAGAGCATCTCCAAAGGAAGAGTTAAGTGAAAGTGCTACATTATTTTAGTGTATATTCGACTTGGCGATCATCAATATAAAAAAAAAAATATTCCAAATTTAAAGGATGTAATATATTTAAAATTTAATAAATTGGTAGATTATGAGAATAATTTGAAGATGCCCTTGGAGTGGACTTGTTATAATGGATCTTCAATTTGCTGCATAGGTAAGCAAATTCTTTATTTGGTACAAAATTCTGCTTCTTCCCTTGAAGATGCTCTGCAGAGGCTCCAACCCGAGGCTTGCTGAGCGCTTCAACATTACTTGATCACTGGTTGTTGCTGTAAAAAGAAAATATAGTAGAGGATTCCAAATCAATTTAATTATTGAGCGGCATGAAATTGGTAATACGGCAGAAAAATTGAAGTGTGAAGTGTTGAATTTTCGGCAAAATCTTAGCCGATACGAATTGTTCAAGATTCCGAGTGAACTAGCTAGGGATTTTCTTGAGAAAATACGAGGTACTAGAAATGGAGATCTAATCACTAGAGGCTTTGTCCATAGTGGGGTGTTTGGAATTTTCCCATTTTTGCATTCTCGTTATCCCATTTTGGGTGTTTGGCACCCCATTATGAGAACTCATTCTGAAAGAATGGATTCATGAATTTTCACTTTAGAAGCAAAAACCCAAAATCAGGTTTGGAGGTGCTTTTCACATTTTTGCCTTTTCCCATTTTCTAGTCAATTATCAAAATACCCACTTCTCCCGCCTTTATTTATCAGTTTTGCCCCCCTCCTCTTATCCACTTATTTCCTCACCTGCTCACATGAACCGATGTTGGAATTTGTTGTTTCATTATTTTCCAAAATAAGGTTGTGTAATGTTGGACTTGTGTGTTTGTTTGTTTTTTTTTTTGCGCATCCTTTTTTTTTTTTTTGCTTCTGTTCCTACTGGGCGTGGTTTGTGTGTTTTTTTTTTTTTGGCCTCAATTGGTACTTTAATTTGTTTGCTAATATTAAAGGGTTTGTGTTTGTTTTATTGTTCTTTATATTATGAGATACTCCTATGTGTTTGGCGTTAAATTAAAGTTGTGGAATTTCTTATTTCAAATATTACTTGTAACATGGTCTTATTATTTAAATTCTAAAATACCAAATAAAAAATATCGAATGTCTTCCTTACACCTCACATATGAAAATAAAAAAAATAAATATTATAAAAAATATTTTAACACAATAATAACAGCCAAAGGCAAAAAGAAAACAAAATTTGTACACCTTTTAAAACAATAATAAAGGCCAAGGGCAACTTGGTAAAAAATCAATCCACAATTCATTTTCATTATTCATCTACCAAACACTACTACTTTTCCAAAATACATTCTGCACATATCTCCCAAACACTCTTTCATTCTCCAAAACACATTTTGACAATAATCCAAAAAGCCAAAAAATTGAAAATGAAAAGTCAAAAAATAGGCTCTCAAACACCCTTAGAATGTTAGCTGAGTTAAATTACTACGCAAGGTGTCGATACTCCCCTGATATCTCAACTCTAAAACCTCCTCGCACTTAGCTGCTGGTACAAGACTAATGGACTCAAAGTAGTGTTTTGGTTTAATCACCAAATTACATTGAGAGATAGCCACAGTACGTTCTACAAAACAAATCCATGCATGAAATTCAAAATTGAAATAAAAGATCTATTTTTTTGTTAATTTTTCTGTACCTAAATTTGAGAACTAACCCGAAGTAAGATTATAAAACACTGAAATATTTTGTTGAAAAAAAGGCCACTTGCTAGGCCAGTGCCCAGCGTCGAATGGTGAAGGTCAGCGCACTCTGTAGTGTGCAATTTGAGCCGTTTATCTCGACAATTAATAGTTCAAATAAGTTTGTTAACTCTTACCGGTAAGAATACATTTTGACTGCTAAAAGTCACCATCCAATCTGAATCATCAATCGGGAAAACGGATGGTCTGAATGATCACTACACCTTTGTAGGAATGATCACTACACCTCTGTAGGGACTTGCTCACTGCAGGTCCCCTGGTCGGGTCAGCGTGGGTCAAGACGAGTCCAAAGAATGCACAGATTGGATCAGTCAAAGCTTAATCTCCACCGCCCAAGTTTGGCAAAATGCACTGTCCAACTAGCTGACGTGATGTATCCAAACAAAAATATCTCATTATTACAAAAAAAAAAAATAATAAAATCTAGGGATCGACCTCGAAAATCAACCGTATGATTGTCAATTGTCTAAAATATTTCCTTTGCCACATAATTTCAGTTTACCATGAAAAGTAGTATTGTATTTTTTAAATAAAAAATAATGTAGTTTCGTGCATCATTTCTTGAATATATATACCAAGTTAGAAGATTGATTGAGATATTCGTAGTAATTTGAATGTACAAAGTCATTAAAAAAAATTTAATGAAGTGTGTGTATTGTAGTGGGAAGGATCCTTTCGTGTGGTTCAACATCTAACGTAAAATGAAATCAACCAATATTTCATTTAATTATTTAAATAATTTACTTTGTGCAAGTTGATATCTAAATTAATCATATAAAAATTTAGGGCAATCAAACATTTGAGGAAGTTTTGGTCAAAGTATTTCCTTTAACAATAATCAATGATCAAACTTTCATAATCCATTGCTCTTTTTATTTTTTTAGCTCGGCAAAAATTAGCATTGTTGGACTAGTTAGATTAGCACGTTACATGAGTTCAACTCCAAACACACCTTATAAAGGCTGGTGGAACAAAGGCCTCTCGGCCATGAATGATGCTTATATCAGGAAGTGCAAAATGAACTATGTAATTAAACGCTCAAATTCGAGAATGATGAGACGTTTTGCGTCAAATTAAATATTCCATGACCAAATTCTAACGGAAACGTTATTTTGATTCATATTATAGTGTTTCGTGGGAAAGAAAAAAAACAACCAAAAAACAAGAATCCGACCTACATGCAGTCTGGGTTTAGACCGAAAAGACCACTTCTTGCCATCGCAACTATTCAAAAGTATTTTCAATTTATGTTCATATTTATCGAAATATTCTTATCCGTAAAAAAAAATTAACTTATCGGCAAGATCGGTAATTATTATTTTTACTAAATTTGGACCACTAATTATTCAGGCGGACGATTTGAGATTTCAGAGAAGCCGAGTCGAAAAAGGCAAATATCTATGTGGAGTTGTGGACCATATGCCAGTCGAGCAAATTGTGATAAGGTAGTCCGAGTGATCCTTCATTCCTTGTAGTCCGGTTCTTGTAACTTCAGACGTTGGAGAGAGAGAGAGAGAGAGAGAGAGAGAGAGAGAGAGAGAGAGAGAATGTTTGAGCACATAACAACAATTGAATTGGCAGGATACGGGGTGGGCGCCTTCCTCTTGTGTGCCACCATCTCTGCCCCCAAAATCGACTCCCTCATTTCTACTTCCCAGCGAAGGTACAAACGTCTTCTTATTTAGTCCCTCGTTTACAGTTTGATTCTGGGGTTCTGTTTATTTCATCCAATTGGCTTCATCTGCTACCGGAAAAACCCCGTTGAAAACCCAGCTGGGTCTTGCTCTATCTCCTGTGTTCTTTACTTTGACAATTTTTCTGAAATGTCAATGAATGGAAATGATATTGATGGGTTAACCGACGTTCAATTCAGAAAATTTTCGGTTTCTGATTTGGTTTTAGTTATGGAATCAAGTTTCTTTGTAGTAGTCTGTGATTGGACTGCACCCGGCGGTATGTGTGATGCTAGCCGTCCAAAAATGTTTTTAATGGTTAGAGTTTCTTTTCTACCGGGGAGGAATCTTTTAAGAATCTGCACGGTTGATTGCCCAGATGGACATCTCAAATGAAAAATCTAGTGGTAATGTGATCGGATGAATCAAGGGAGAGCAAAAGTACAGTCACAAGAATCACAGCACAAGAAAAAGGGTAATTGGGAGATACCTAATTGCTTGTACTTGAGTTAAATGCACGTAGGCCGAAATTATATGTTGGGCTGATAAACTGGGTGAGCAATGAATTATTCAAACTTGGTTTCCAAACTTAACGAGTTTTATCAATATGTGATTGGCTTGTTTATCAGGACAGCCAATTTCAAACATTATTTCATCGAGCTGATCTCCCCTAGATCGAATGTTTAAACATCTTGACTTGAACGAGTAGAGTAATAGCTTGGTTTGAAAGCTTAACTAGTTTGTTTTTGTGACAAACCAATGACCTCGAACTCTAGTAGCTTCGTCATTTACCAACCTTAATTAGATGATTTCTTCAAGCTTTTTCCAGGAAAATGATTTGAACGTACCCACTCAAAGTTGAATGTATCTGATATCCGATGTCTATACATATGTCCCACTCGAGTCTAGGTATAGTTCTTTGTCACAATTTCTGTCGATTCTGTATCTTTGAACTTCTGGTGTCTCAATGGCGGGTGGTTTTAAGCTTGATATGTAACATATGTTATTGGCGTGCTTGATTCTTGCCCTCTGTTAAAAGTGGGCATATTCTATCTTTCCCTTTTCATGTGGTTATTCTTTTGTTCTTTGCCTATCATTGGGGTTAGTTTTCTGTATATGATTTTGAAGATCAAGAATTCTGAATTCCATCCCAATGTTTTTGTGGGAATTTAGGTCTCAATCTGCCTCAAACCGCTCTGTTGATGAAATGGCTTCTATTGAACTTACATATTTTCGTTTAAAAAAAATAAAGTGTCTGAAGTATGGAGTTTTGCTTTTCAATCAAATGTATGGAGAACTTAAGTTTCCCATTTGATTTTCCTTGAATTGTTGAACTCCTTTTGTGGACACTGAATGAATAGCTGGTTCTGTCTTGCAAAAATTGTGAAAACTGAAGGCAATTGACAACATACATTATCATACGACGCAAATAATTGTTAGCAGAAATGGTAATCTTTTGGCTGTAAATTATCGTAGGAACTGGAGTTTGTCTTTGCAAATCCCCCGAGTAATATGTTGATAAGATTTTCATAATGTTTTTCGACGTATTAAACAGATATCGACTTATTGCCATCATGCTCATTGCCCATGCAAGCTAAGTTTTTACCAAGATGTGTCTGCATCTTGTTTTGTACATTCCAATAGATTACATTTTAAAAGTTTGAAGCTGAGGTGAAAGAAGGTTGATTTTTTTTTTGTTTTTTGCTCAAACATGAATTTAATATACGAATTTTATTCTAGTAATATGCATTTAAATGTTGTTTCAACTTTAGATTTCCCGATAAGAGTTTGAGTATATCACCGCACCTGCTAAGTACACTCTCCATCCATGTGCTGCTCCCTAAATCTGCAGCTCAATGGGAATGTGCAAAAGATGTGGTGATCTGAAGATGATAGCATGCTCGGGATGTAAAGGATTAGGACTAATCAAAGAAGGTGGACCATTCAACATTATTCCAGTCGATAACGTTTATCAGTCGAAGATGAGATCCATAGGGTGCACCAAATGTCAATCTAGAGGGAGCTTCAGCTGTCCTGAATGCGCTAACCTTAGCGAGAATTGATAACATCTCTTTGCACTTTTGTACCATCGAATATAATAACATTTTGCTTTTCTGTTCCAGAAGATACATGCAAGTTAAAAATGTGATACCACTGTTTTATATGCAATCTTTATAATCCATAAGGTGTACATTTTAATTATCTCTAACTTTCCTTACTATCAATTTGCTGCCTGAGGTGTAATCTTAACATCAGTGACTTCAATTGGTGACCTTGTTCGTTTTAGGATTTGGATTTTGTATAATGAGTGGAGAGAGAGAGAGGTTGTTGGAAACTATGCGCAGAGAGAAAATTCGAAATTCAACTCTGAAGAGTATGTTCGGCTAACAAGTCCAACTCTGAAGAGTATGTTCGGTCTTGTGCAAGTCAGGTAGCACAAGCTACCCACCAAGCTCTTGGAAGGGAAAACAGAGAACCTTGGGCCATGGCTTACGTCCCTGCCCTTAAAAGATGGGAGTTTCTGCAGGACCCACCTCGCCGTCCCACTCCTTCATGTCAGTTTTTATTCTCAGCAGCTATGGACGACGTCCCCAGGCCATATGTCGTGCCAGTCGTGGTGGAATTGGATGATGGTATTGCCAATGAATAGGAAAAATCGGATGATGGTATCCTTCAAATCTACAGGCTTGGTAACTACAGGGTTGATACCAAGCTGTGGGAGGAACCCCAAAAGTTCTCTCTTTTTAAACGGCAACCACGCCCTAAAATTCTTGATAGCCCGTGCCTAGGGATCCATTTGATTAGCGAGATAATGATAGAAAGTGCAATAAAAAGAAAATTTTATTTTCTTATGAGAATCAACTATTCTAACTTTTTTATTTTCTTGTAAAACTTTCATCTTAATCAAACGAATGTAAGAAAAAAAAAATCATATTTTCTTTTTCTTTTACTTCATTTTCTTGCATTTTCATTTTTTATTATAATTTTCTCGCTAATCAAACGGACCCTGGGGTTTGTTCGCTATTTAAGTATTGGAGAGAGAGAGAGAGTGTGTGTGTCTCAAATCGGCATTACCATCGCCATCAATGTCGTCATCTTTCTCACCTTCACCATTATCATCGTCATCCTCTTCTTCTGTGGCGGAGAAAACCACCGTTGTTTTTGTAGAGGACCAGTGGTAAGCAGGCGTGGTACGCTTTAGACATCTCCGACGAACCCAAGCACAATCTAAGCATTCCTCCTGCTTATCTCAAGTACGGTACCTACTTAAGTCCTTCCATTCACGAAGAAGAACCAGCTATAGAGCGTGCCAATCGCGCACGCGTAGCGATTTTACCAAAAGACGATGTTCATGGGGTAGATAGCTAGCTGGGCCATTTTGGGCTCTATTTTATAACGTATTGCACAGTTGCTGAGGAATGATCAGTTAGTATGCGATCAAACCTGAGGAGAAACGGGCAATTCGGTCTACCGCATTGACCTATGCCTTCGGAATTGGATGATGGTATCGACAGTAAACGTGATGGTAGACTTCAAATCTACAGGGTTGATACCAAGCTTTGGGAGGAACCCCAAAACTTTGAAAACAAACTCGGTTCTGAGTTATGGGATTTAGTGGAACACCCCGCGGCTGTTGACAACAAGCTGTAATGGTTTAGCATCCATGGCAACAACCTTGCTGGGTACAATTTAGCGTTGAAGGCGTGGTTCAGGGGCCGTGTTCCTATTCATGACCACGGAGACTATTTCAGTGACAGACTTAGTTGCTAGTTACGCTCGCCCGCACTTGGCTCATCTGGGTCATGGGTGGTGGCCACAAGTTCTGCTTGGTTTGGGTTTCGGTGTTGCGGCTTAGTTTCTGGGATAAAGAATTTCCGGGGTTCCTTGCTTGTGTAAGCACCTGCTTCTCTTCTTTTTAATACTTGTGTATGTATCTCTACAGGGGCCCGTTCGGACAAATAAGCCACAATGGCTTATTTTTTGTCCTTATTCAAATTTTTTTTGTATCACTTGGCTTATCATCACATGACGAGGAATCTAAAAACTAAAAAATTTTGACCGAAATCTAATTTTTTTTGAATAAAGACGAAAAAATTGGCTTATTGATTTATTTTCGTCTTTATTCAAAAAAAATTGGATTTCGGTCAAATTTTTTTACTTTTTAGATTCCTCTTGTCGTGAGGATGCAATAATCCCAAAAAAATTACAATAAGTCAAGTGATACAAAAAAAATTTGAATAAGGACAAAAAATAAGCCACTTTGGCTTATTTGTCAGTCTTATTTTGGGTATTGTTCGTACATCCAAAGAAGGGTTGATTCATAATGTCAAGTTTCCTACAGTTTTAAATTAACTTGTCAATGATCGCACAGGGCTCGCAACTAGGCCTGTCAATGGACCGGATCCGATCCGAAAAATTCGATCCGGATCCGGATCCGAATCCGATAACATCGATCCGATAATCCGATAATCCGGATCCGGTAATTCAATACGGATCCGGGTCGGATCGGATTAAATCCGTTATCAATCCGAATCCGAACTTTATTTTTTTTTAAAATTTTAATTTTTTTTAAAAAAATAGTAAAATTTTTATTTTGAAAAAAAAAATGTTTAAGAAGTTGTATTTTTATTTTAAATTTTTTAATTTTTTTTTCTGAAAATAAATTTTTTTTGAAAAAAAAAATTGTATTTTTTTGAAAAAAATATTTTTTTTTGGCTAAAATTTTTGAAGTAAAAAAAGTTTCCGGATCGGATTCGGATTTTCGGATCGGATCCGGATTTTTCGGATTCGGATCCGGATTCTCACTATCGGATTTGAGTCTTATCGGATCCGGATCGGATTGTGTTTTATCGGATTCGGATCCGGATCCGGATCTGTCGGATCCGGATCGAATCCGGCCCATTGACAGGCCTACTCGCAACCCCGGTCGATTAGAAGATATAATTGGCAGTGACTTATCAATGGTCGCACAGGCCGCGCAACTCTGGTCGATAAGAAGAACCATTAAAAGCATCTCCAGAAACTGTATAGCACTAGTAACAACTTCCAATTAGTTAGATCAACAGAATAGCAAAATGCAAAAGCTGCACTCATTGGATCCCTGACGGATTTTTTCCATCAACAATAATAGAAAACTTCTAATCGAGTTGCAGTTATTATCCCAGTCTCCTTGAGCCCGTTCGTTTTGGGATTTTGGATTTAGATTTGTAGGTAATGAGTGTAGAGAGAAATAGAGTAATGATTGGAAATACTAGGCTCTCCATTTAGTTATAGTAGATTCGCTTGATAGTAAGATTTTGGTTTATCCGCGTATACATTTTTATCTCGCATTTTATGGCTGTTATGCTAATAGGTGTTGATTATTATAGGGATGGATACATTGGGATGCAGTGACTCCGAAGTCATCATGCACAGTCATGGTGCGTTGGTATATTTGATGTTTCTTTCTTAATTCGAAGATAAATGGTGCATAGAATTTTTAGATAAACTTAGATGACCGAGGCAAAAAACCTCGAAAGTTGTTATAATAGAATGGAACTGCATATATCCCCCAGACTCCTCATTAGTTGGTCATTAAACTGATGTAAACCTTCTCCTCATGATTGTTTGTTGTATCATGCATCCTTAGAGGAAGAGGGGAAATTATTCAGTAATTCCTGTGTATACTTCCTCTCCTCACATAATGTGTTTTTTTTTGGTGGCCGGTTTTTTGTGTGGTTGTCCTGGATTCAGTGATCGCATGTTTGGCCACTTTTGGAAAAAGTGTCTTTTCCTCGGAGACGTGGAGGGTAGACGTCCAGACGCTCTTTTCTTTCTGTTCTTCTATTCAAGTGATCTGCAGTGTCTTTGCTTAATTAAGGATGTTTCATGAAGGGGGGGGGGGGGGGGGGGGGGGGGGGGGGGGGACGCAGCAGAAAACTTTTAACTAGTATTTGTTTTTGTAACAGGTGACACAGTACTACGGAGTTCATAGGTCTTTGATTTTTATGCATTCAGAACAGGACAATGTTTTGTTTGCAGCCCTTGTTCTCCAGCTTGCTTTCCGATCTCACCATCAACTCGCCTCTCCAGAGCTCTCTGATTCACAATTCTTGTTCCACACCCGGAACCACAACCTCAGGAATTGTGTTCGAAGCTTATTTCAAATTTCTGATAAAGTTCTGGTTTGTTTTACGAATCTAGCTATCGATTAGAAGCCCTATTACAGCAGTGGTGAGTTCACCAAACCTGAATAAAGTTGGCACGTTTTCTGCCAATTTAGATAAATTGAGGGGATTTGTAGTGATTTGAAAAATAAAATTTTCATCCATGTATTTCCTTCCCGTGGCCGATTATGTGGTTGATTTTTGTGTCCAAAGAAAGCATATCTGCATCAACTCAAGAAAATAAGACAATCCATGGGGGAAAAAGGGAAAGAAGAGCAGTTCACCAAATGGGCACAAATAGTGGCCATTCTTCCTTTTCTGGTAATCACATACAGTGACCATTCTATTCCGGCTTCACATGTTTTTCACCATCACCGTATCAAACGGAACTGCACCACTGGCCGTGAAAATGCAAAGTGAAAAAGGATGTGAGCCAAAGGGTAGAAACATATTGATAAAGTTACGTTTTGAAAAAACACTATACAAGCAATTTATCGACACACTGGTATTTACAAGGACTATACACCTTGGCTTCCGGTTAACTATTCCCCGTTCGCTTTTGTTGTTGCCAGTTCTTTTGTTGTGGTAAGTTGTAACTGGTTTCTTCCACGACATAGACCTTACGAGTCATCATGTCGTCTCATCGAATACCATCACCTACAAAAGCCAAGAAAATGAAGCCAAATTCTTATTACTAAGATAATCAGATACCAATTTTTAAAAAAAGAAAGATAATCAAATACCAGCATACTTGCAAACTTAAATTCCTGAGTTACATATATCTATCAATGATTATCTAGATTTCAGCTAGGCAATGGGCTCAAAGACCCACTAGCTCAAAGAAAAGAAGCAATGACTGCCAATAAAGTCACAAAGCTAGTATGGCAAGAATTCGTTTTTCTAGACAGAAGACATATCGAACAAGCATATATTCAAGCTTAAAAATGTTTCCAACTCCAAATATGGCATCACTTATAATGGATGTGCAGGATCTTGTAAATGAACAGATTTCACGAGGTCACCAATCTCAGCAAAGATAATCTCATAACAGCTCATTCCTCGTATGTAAAAGTACAAAACTGGATTTTGGAATTAGTTCCCTGTATATTTGGCCCGCTCCTTCCATGAGTTCCAAAATTGCATGTCCACAGATATAGGAGTTCACTAACTTTGATCAGATTGCATCAACAATGCAACTGAATAGCGATAGGAATTGCCTCCGTATACCGATAACCAATTGCGCCTTCACCATATACCCACAATTATTGGTGGGGAAATAGCAATTGGGCACAAACATTGAAATAATTCACTGACATGTTCAGCAGAATTGGATGCTTACTATCCTACCCATGAAATTGGTGTTTTCATCCATTAATTCAAAAACTGTCACATCAGCTTGTTTGTCACCAATGAAAGTTTTGTCCATCATCTCCACAATATTTTTGTCTTAAAAGTATCTGGATTATCAAAATAGCCATAGTTCAAAGAATAAACAAGAATATCATAATGGGTTTTACTTTGAAAAAGCCGCTTGGTGCATTACTCTAGAAACTGAAACCTTGAGCCACAGCCAATATAAAAGTGTGGATGATGACTTCTCTAACACGAACCATCAAACTCCGGCAAAAATATTTCCAAATCACTGTAATAGTTGGATATAAACCGTATAGCCATACTCAACAAATTGTTTCAGACCTCAATCAATTTCATCAGACACAAACCCTTTTTCTTCTAATCTAAACTTAATGCTCCGGACCTCAATCAATTTTTTCAATCAGGAAGGTTGCGGGGACAGAGACTTTTGAAGGAACGGTAGTCCACAAACTTGGTCCTGACATCACAATAGCTGTCCAGCTGATAAACATCAAAGTATCTAACACAAATCTGATCCTTCATGTTTTGCAACCGCTACATCCAACTCGTTGCTGCTGGTTGAATATTTAAATACTGGCAGTATTTTGCATTCTATCATCTAAAAAATAATGCAATCTCCATCAAGAGCAAGAAAAACAAATTAAAAACAAAGGTATGTTCGCAAAAAGGTTGCTCTCAAGCCAAATTCATTCAAATTTTCTAGGAACAATAAAATCCTATAGTAGACTTATTCGGTTTGTTTCCATAAACTTCTTTGTTTTACAGCAGAAAGGTACACTGCTAATCTCAGAATTTTCTGTTTTGAACATGGGTTGTAGGGGGCTCGCCCAGGAATCACTATTATATCAGGTTGTGTAATTGGCTCTTTCTAATAAGACTTATTCGGTATTAGATAGGGTCTTAGAAGTAAAAAATCTAGCTTCCTACACCGAATCCTAGTCATAGTTAGTGTAGGAAGCATACTAGTCCTTGTTCTCCAGCTTGGATTTGAAACTTTGAAGCTGATAATAAGATGTGATGCAAAGGAGACCCCAGGTGAGATGCCAAGAATTTTCATGTTCCATCCTCTTTTCCACAATGTATTCCAATTTAAGGCCTCTAAAAAACCAAGAACTTGATTTGAACTACTTTCATTCTGCTTTTAACCTTCGATTGGTCAAGCCTATCATCCTCCACCTATACAACAGTAGCACATAAAAAACAGAGAATCTAAAACATTACTGATCTAGGGTACAGTTCACAGTACCCAGAACAGACAGAGAAAGTGTCAAATATCCCAATTTTTCATGCCTAACCCATGAGAAGATGGCAGTATTTAGAGTACAAATTAATCTTGCTTTTAAGTCATCGAGATGAGAACTTACAACCAAAGAGAAAAGGATTACCTTGCCACAGACTGGACAGCTTTCACTTCTCTCCATCCACTCATAAATGCAACCCAGATGGAAATGATGTGAGCATTTTGTAATTATCTTGGGGTTTTCTGTAGTATATTCTGCATATAGAATGGATGAAAAAAAAATTTAGGATGGCGTTTTTACGAACCACAACTATATTTGTCATCACCAATTTAGCTTCAAGGATCTTTGATTTGTTGTCACCATAGATTTCAAAATTTGGGCATAAAGAAAAGCAGGCATGATCTTGGGTTAAAAGTTAAAACTTAAAAAGTGGGAACTATCGCTTTAATTGTAGGTGAGCAATAATAGTTAAATACTTGTCAGAAAATAAAAAGAAAGTAGCTGATCAAAAAGAAAAAAAGAAAAAAAAAAGTAAAGGGAAAGCATACCCAGCATGATAAGCATTATCCCTTACAACATTGAGTATCAAAATATAGATAATTGAAAAGATACACAAGATAGGCCCTCGTACTCGATTTAGACTACGAAGGAAGTAAAACACAAGCAAAAGTTTGCAACCTGAATCGATAACACACATGACTCGTCTACAAATCCTTTATTACATGTAAGCTTGAGAAATCGAAATTGATTTCCAACTAATGCAAGCAATGTAACTACCAATCAAATCCAACATACTACAAGTAGGAACACAGACGTTTGATCTATAGTATAATAGTATGTTAACCTAACTACAAGGCTCACACTAAAAATAAATAAAACACATCTACTTATTTCACCTTCAAGGCATGTTGGGCAGACATCTTCATCATCTGAAGAAGAATAAATAGGCGTAAATCCAGTTGTTGCTTTAGTTGCGGAGAGCTTGAATGAAGACTTGGTTTGGTACTCCTTTGATCCTTCTTCGCATGTAGATTGATTCCACTTGTCTCCAGTATTCAGAGGTACTGAATCCACATTGGTATCACTTCTTAGTGGTTCAGTTTCCTCTTGTGAATGACTTGATCCCTTCTCCCGCCTCGAGACCAGTCCGTCTCTTGGTAAGCGGACATATCGAGGATCAGCATCATAAGGTAAAGGCCTTGGAGGCGATCGGTACATATCAGAAAGAGAGTTGTCAAATGATGCTGTAGAAGTCAAAGAAGCAGTCCCCTGAATAGTTGAAGGAATGGCGTGTTCTTCCCCTCTTCGAAATAGCGATGTATACTACAAAGGAAAAGAGACAATTTAACAGAAGAAGTAGAAATTTGAAGTGGGGGGAATGCAGAGGTTAATTTCTTTTATGAAGCTTAGTGTTCCCCCTTATCAAAATCTAGCTGGTTGCAACGTAATTGGTTCATTTAACGGTTTTGCCACAAACAATTGGTCCCACATGTTGCAATTCTTGATCTAAGACTTCCACTAGCTAAAGTCCTCTATTCAATCCCAGAAAATTGCCACAGTCAAAAGCACTACTGTGCAATCACCACTCCTGTTCAAAAATTTGTCTTTCATTCCTTTCCTCTCCATTTTCATTTGCCAAGGCGAGACTAAGACTATAGTATTGTACATTCTTCAAGCGCTCCAATGGACACAAAACAGCTATTTCTTACGGTGCCTAGGTTAGACGATCTAAATATGTCCAACAGCCTTAAAAATGTCGATCATTCCACATGTAGAGCATTCCACTTCCAAGTGGCATCATCTACGCAACTATTTGAACTACAATTTGTTAAGTCAGACTTTGTCAATTCTTTCCGAGTGGTAAATGATAGAGGACAAGAAATCGGAGCATTCTAAGTGGAACCAGTATTATTAGGCACATTAGTAGGACTGGAGTATTTTCAATGTTTTGCACAAGATGATTTTAATTTAGGTCATGCCGTAAGTACAGCAATAAAAGAATCCCGAGAAGTTAAACAGCAATAAGAACTGTAAACTATACCACATGTGAGAAGTTCTGTATAAAGCAACGAAGGCATAAACAGTTTCTATAAACTGAACTGTTTGGAGTGACATAATCTTCGCAATCCTCTCGCAAACAACAGCAAACAGAACCCATAATACCAGCCGCAGTAAGCCTTTGTCCCTTGAAACCCTCTGCAAGTCTTCCAATCTCATAAACAAACCCAAAAGTGCCAAGCCTTCACGTCAAGAAAGCAACTTCGTGGCAACAAAAATATTAAGATACAGCGGAATAATGAGAGAGGATGCTAAGCTCACAAAGTTTCACCGACTCCGTGAACAAGTACCCTCTCTCTTACTTAGAGACAAAGCCCCAAACCCTTCCTCCACGAAGAACTCAAATAACAGCCCCACTATTCCATCACCTGTTAATTATACAATAAAGATTGTAAGAAATAAGAATCATCTACTAGAGAAAACCAGTGATATCCGCAAAGCAAACTAACAAAACTTGCAGGCTTGCAGCTAAAACTCTCGGAAGAAATTCCAATTTCATGAACTTAGGAAAAAACCCATCAACAAAGTAATGAGACCTTCGAAATCCAATTTCATGAACTTCTATAGATAATGCAAATACTCACAATTCTAAGCAAAATATGAGTCTTTCTGGCTAAGCAAGCAGGCACAAATTTATCATGAACACAAGTATCCAAGATATAACCAACACAGAAAATCCAAAACACCGCGCGATCATATTAATTGCGAAGTTTTTTTTAAGAAAACTGAAGATTCCTTTCCAGGCCCTTCAATATTGGTTAAACGGAACACTTTACTCTAACCCCAAACGTAATGGACCAAAAAAATGGGAATTCCTGAATGATTACAGTTCTTCACCAAATCATCGAGCAACAAAACAACTCTGTGAACACATTAACTACCCAAAACTGGAAATTCAAAAAGAACCACTTCCTCTAAAAGTGAAAAGCTTTCCTCTAAACTAACATAAGAACATTCAGAAAAATGTGAAATGTTACCCAAAGCTGGAATAGCTATTCCGACAATTAACCAATAAAAAATCAACCAACCCAACTCAGATTAGACATAAGATTCCCCAAAACTGGAATAGCAATTTTATCACGAATACCCGTATCCAAGAGATAATCAACACAGAACATCCTAACACCGCGCTCTCAAGTTAATTGATCAAGTTTTTTAGGAAAATAGAAGATTCTTTTCCAGGCCCTTCAGCATTGGTTAAAGGGGACACTTTACTCTAACCCAAATATAATGGACCGAAAAAATGGGAATTCCTGCATGATTACAGTTCTTCATCAGATCATCCAGCAACAAACCCATTCGGTTAACATATTAAATTACCCAAAACTGGAACTTCAAAAAGAATCACTTTGCCTTTCTTCTAAACCCACATAATAACATTCAAAAAAATGTGAAATTTTCAAGTGATTACAGCTATTTCAACAATCACCCAATAAAAAATCTACAAACCCATTTCGGATTACACAAAAAATTCCCCAAAACTGGAATAGAAACAGGAGCCACGACCAACAAAAAAATCTACCCAGAAATAAAAACTGATCAATTAAACAAAGCAGACCCATTTCAGGTTAGATTTAACAACGATCGGAACCTTTTAAATACCTTATCATAAACAAAAGAAAGGAAAGATAAACGTGCAAACAGGTTTGGTAAGAAAAGTACCTTGAGAGAGTTTTACAAGTGAGGGAAAAGAGAAGGCAGAAATTATTCGATTCCCAGAAGAGAGAGAGAGAGGGAGAGAGAGAGAACCCAAATCAGATGGTCCGGATTTTAGAAATGGAATGGAGGAAAGTTGGATTCTTGGGGCGTGAAAAGCGATGAAAGGGCGGAATTAAAGCGATCGTCTCTTCTCTGGGGGTGGTGGGTGTGGGTGATAGAATAACAATCAATAATCAGTTTTCAAGCATAGGAAAAAGTGTTGAAAGGAGCATAATATTTTTATTTTGTGGTTGTAAGCCTGTTTTGTAGCCAGAAAACAAAGTCATCGCGTGTGATTAACGTCTGAACTAGGAACCTGAAAAGTGTCTTTTTTTAATTTCATCGAAAGAAAGCCAACATCATATGAGCACCGGGACAATGGCGCTGTGATGTAAGCTGAGCACTTGAATATTATCTCGCTCGTATACTCGGGTTTGAGGCCGAAAAACCTTCCTCTGCGAATGTAAGAAATGAGGGACATAATGTAGCTTAGTATAGGAGGTAGAGAATGGCAATTGGCAATAAAATCTGAACAAATTTTTATTTATTTATTATAACTCGGGTGTCCAGATCACCATAGAAAATCTTAACACTTAGACTTGACGTACTATAATTCTTGTTCTCATAAACAGAGTCATTTGGGCGTGTTGTGTTCACTTGTTGACTTGGCTCAATTGGACTCGTTCACCAGTCAAGGGATATAGCACTAGAAATAAAGAGAATAGGTGAAGGAAAAAACTAGTCTGTGAACTTCCTAATCAAACACACACCAGCAATTTGCAATTGACTAATGGCTGTGGAATGTTGAAAAAAAATCCAACTTTGAATTGGTAAAACTAGACCTTGGGACCAAACAATCATATAGAGTGCGTTTATGTATCTTCGTCCCAATTTGTATGTTATTTGGAGTTCTCGATTAGTTTTTATGTCCATTTCCATATATAGTGCTTGGAAAGGCGCTGGGGAGTGGTGGCAATGCTTGGGAGATTTGGAAGGAGCTGTGCTGTTGGGAGATGCAGGGGTTGGGGGATCTTTGCTCAATGGGTCAATGGGGGTGCACCAGAGGATGCTAATTTACAAAAGTCGTAACAACCTAACGATATAAAGTGTCCAAGCCTGATAATCACAGTGTGGGGGAGAGAGATGACTTTTGTGTATTAGAATTATTCTCCATTTGATTAGAAAGAAAATTATGTTGAAAGGTAAAAATGAAAAGAAAAACTATTTTCTTCTAAAGGGTTTGATTAAATTTTTCCTAAGAATCCTGTAAGAAAATATTATGATTACTAACTTACCCTTAATCTAATTATGAATATAATGAGAAGCATCATATCACAAGAAAATAAAGGGTTTGATTAAATTTTTCCTAAGAATCTTGTAAGAAAATATTATGATTACTAACTTACCCTTAATCTAATTATGAATATAATGAGAAGCATCATATCACAAGAAAATAAAATTTTCAGGAGGTTTTAACAAGAAAGTGAAATTTATGTAACCATGCTTTTATATGAATTGTACAAGGAAATTTAGTTTCTGGCACTTCTTCCTATTTTCTTGCTAACTAAACACCAAAAAGACATGTTTCCCCTATTTTTTGTTTTTTCTATTATTTTCACTCCAATCAAATGGACTAATGGTAATCTTGTTGAGTAAATACTGAAACTAAAAAACTTAGAATGGCTCCGTTTGAACCCAAAATTTTTCTCCCTATTAAACCTTTAAAATTTTTGGTACAATTCTGCCCCCTAACCAAAATATTCACTAAGGACATCAAATTCTAAATTGAATTGTCCTCTCTGTCACTCAACAGACATGAAAATTCTAAAATCACAAACACGTACTTTACACAACAGTGTGGGCTCACACTTATGTAAATGTGTTCTACATATGTTTGTGCATAGTGTTTGTGGTTGTCCAATCATTGCATCAGAAATTGCCACCGCGAACAACCTCCATAATCATCCACCACCCATGGCAACCAATCTCAATTCCAGCCTCTCATTTCCTACCATGTAAAACAACACTAGTAATTATGCCCGTTTGATGCACGAGGACAAAAAAAATATCAGTGAGAACTTTTTCCCTATCATCCTGCATGTGCATGAGTAGGTCGGTATGTATTGCTCTTGGAATTTGCTCCATTTTCTATTTACTCCCCCTTTTGGAAATTTTTAGGAAAATTCCAAAACATTAAAAAAAATGAATAAAGTTTATATTCATTATGTCATTGATTGAACTTAAGTTTCTTTTTTAAAGAAAATAAAGTATATATTTTACATTTTTTAAAAAGTGTAGAATAATGAATAAAAAGATGAAAAAAAATGAAAGAATTCCGTGTAGGAAAGAGCTACGTTTTATTTTAGGTAACTACATTCTTATAGTATAGAGTACAGATAGATAGATAGATACATGCGCTATTAGGGATAATTTTTACTTGTTCTGTTGTTTTCGATCTGATGTAAATTTCCAAATACTAGGAATTGATGTTGGTTTTTGTAGGTTGCGATCCCTACTTTTGCGGCATAGAAAGAAAATGGGGTAGAGAGGAAACTCTTGGGTTCAAATAGAATCAGTCAAAAAATTATAAGAATTGTGGGGTTAAAATAGAAATAATTTAGGTTCATCAAAATCACCCATTGTAGCGGGAGTGCAAGAGATTCGTCTTTCCAAAAGTGAAAAATAAGAATTGCCAAGTATCGAAAAAAATGACAGATAGTGAGATTCTCAACTGTTTGAAATCTCTACTTGATTAAAGTAAATGTCAAAAAAACTAGCACGATCTGCTCTTAAATCCTAACGTTATCTCCCTCCCATCATAATCGCACCACTTCTTGCCCCAAGACCAACTACTACCTCCTGGTTAAGCGATTCCTGAGTGATGCCATTTCTGACTCGGGCCTATCATCGATCCCCCTATTTTGGGTAACAAATTTCCATCAGTCTTTGATAAGAGTTGGGGATGGACAAGCTATTCGGATAAGTGAAAGGGGTCTCAAGTGTAATAAGGAGTTCGTTAGGAAATCTGCTTTGTTCGTTATAAAATATGGATACTGTACTAAAAGATTGAGTAGGGGAGAGTTAGTTCGGCAGTTGCGTACTCTCTCTCTCTCTCTCTCTCTCTCTCTCTCTCTCTCCTGTACTCTTACCCTCTATTTCGTCTCACCATGTCATCTGTTCATAGCTGCAATTCAGCTATAATCAATAAAATTGTGAGGTTGGTTTGGTAAAATTGTTCCATTTCATTGTTTAGCTAGCTCGATCGTGAGTTCATCATTTCAAAAAAATTTAACACGACTTTATTTGGTTGTTTTTATTACTACCAACATGGAAAACAAGGGTACGGTGATTGAAGGGATCTAGCTGCTGGAAGATGTGCTGATGGACATCTTGTCGAGGATTCCCGTGAAATCCCTCCAATTCAAATCGGTCTCCAAATACTAGTACACCCTGATTCAAAACCCTAACTTCATCTCCCTCCACCACAGCCGCGACCAATCCAACGACTGCATCTCCATAGTACAACCCCTCAACGACAACCTCTTAGAATGTTCCATTTATTTAGTTCCCAACGAAACTTCAATCCAACAGCTAGATCTATCTTTGATCAGGCCACACCTCAATAAGGATTTCTGCCACAGTGGCTCCTATAACGGTGTCTTGTGTCTCTCCAATGACTCCGATATATTAAAATGCAACCCTGCAATGAGAGAATTCAGGGTACTCTCTCAACCCCCTTATCATACAAGACGCACTAGCAATCTAGAGTTTGGTTTTGATCCCAAAAGCAATGATTACAAAGAGGTTAGAGTCGCCACTCTTTATGAATCCGATCTTAAGCCTTATGATTCGTATGATGATCCTTACAAAGCATTTGACAAGTACGAGGAAACCGTGCACTACTACAATAATAGATATGCGTCACGCTAAGGAGATTCACAAAGATCACGGTTTTCAGTGAAAGCGTGATAAAAAGTGGTGCTTAAAATTTTTTATCTCAGTTTAAGTCCAAAGCTGAGATAAAAAGTGGGTTTAGCACGAAATAAAAGACCTCGCTCTTGCGGTGAGATAAAAGAAAAACAACCTCACCCTTGCAGCGTGATAAAAGATTTTAGGGCGGAAAAAAAATGAGATAAAAGATCTCGCTCTTGTGGCGAGATAAAAGAGAAAAGATCTCACCCTTGTGGCGTGATAAAAAAGAGAAAAGATCTCACCCTTGTGGCGTGATAAAAGATTTTAGGGCGGAAAAAAATGAGATAAAAGATCTCGCTCTTGTGGCGAGATAAAAGAGAAATGACCTCACCCTTGTAACGTGATAAAAAACTTTAGCGCAAAAAACAGAGAGATAAATGATCTCACTCTTGCAATGAGATAAAAAGCCTACCTATTTAGGCGCGCAGTCTGAATTTTCATGTGGGCAGGCTAGTACTCATTTAGGCAGACTTTGAAAAGTTATGTGAGAAAACGATGTCGTTTAAGAACTTTGAAAAGTTTTTTTTTATTATACAAAAGGTAAGAAGATAAGCCCTAATTACATTCATCCCAAAAAATCTTTACATTTCATCCATCTTATGCCCAAAGAGAGATAGAGAGAGAGAGTGAGAGAGAAGACAAATCCCACAACTAGGTTCCACCAGTGCCTAGTTGTTTTTTCGACGATGAGCAAACTATTCCACTAGTGTCCGATTTTTACCTGGGCGAGCCGTGATCTTTATGATTTATTGTAGTAGTGAAATTTAGTTATTTTGGATGTCTTCCAAGTATACGTTTGACATATTAGGTAAACTATTTTTTTTGCCCCAAGAAAATTTTTTAGTGACCAACAACTAATTTTGATTGGCAAAAGATCTGTTGTTGTATTTTTAAAATTTTCTAAACAATGTTTATATATGTATTTTTATATATTTTAATATCATGTTAATTGCATTTCAAAAAATTCAATAAATTTTAAGGGGAAAAAAAAAAATTTACACTTTAGGAAGTAAGTATAAATATTTTTGTTTTCCTAATGTAACAGAAGTTCTTGGCTAGCTTAGTGGTAAGGGATTGGGAAATCAACTAAGGGTGCGTGGGTTCGAAACTTGACAATGACAAGAAAAGATGGTTTAGTAGATACAAAGAAAAGATCACGCGTAATGATTTTTCATCTCAGTTTATGGTGGTGTGATCATTTTGAACTTTCAATTACGGTTATAAACCGTGATCTAAAGTGACATACAATCACATCCAAAAAAGAGAAATGATCACGTCTAAGAGAAACAATCACGGTTTATAACCGTGATAAAAGAGAAACGATCATGCCTTTTGGCCGTGATTGTTTATCTCTTTCAATCACGGTTTATAACCGTGATAAACGAGAGTGACTTACAATCACACTTAGATCCATCACAGTAGTAGGAGTGTGATGAAAAACTTATAATCACGGCAAATTGCTGTGATCTTTATAGTTTATTGTAGTAGTGGTGATTATGCCTGTTGATCATGAAATTCATATCTATGGCATGAATATTGATTCATGGAAAGAAATTGTCGCTATAGTGCCCAAAGATTTCCTCTACCCCCACCCTAGTCCTTGCATATCGTTGGATGGGGTTTTCTACTGGTTAGCTTACGATTTTTCTACCAATATCCTGGTGATTCATGTGTTTCGCATGTTTGAGGAATTGTTTGTATGAAACTATGAATACCCTTGCCCGATACCATTTGCTTCAGAATTCTGACTGAGCTTTGCGTTTTGAGGAATTCCCTTGCCCTTGTTATGTCAGAGTTTGATCACCAGCTAGGGCGGACGTGCTTTGACGTATGGTTAATAGATGACTACCGAGTTAAGGACTCTTGGACTAAAAAACACACTGTTGGATCTCTCCTAGGCCATTACAGTGCATTGGGATTTCAGCCAAAGATTGAGGTTCTGTTAATGAGGCGCAACGCTCGGCAGATGGAGTCGTACAACCTTAGAAGTTTAGAACTGGGGACATAACAGAGTACAACCAGTTTTGTGAAAAGATGCAGTCAGAGTTTGTAGAACAACATACTCAGAGAGCTTAATTTCAGTCAAGAAACGAGTTGATTGAGTTTAATTAAGCTGGTACCGCATTTACTCATTGCTAAACAAGAAGGGGAAGGTGATGAAAGATACCAATCAGCTTCTGGAAGTCTTCTTCATCGTCTTCGTTGAACTGTGGCTTCATTACCTAAGTCGAACCATGGCTTGGAAATGTATCTGGTTGAGGTTTAGACAAAAGGATTGCTATTTGATTTGATATTTTGATTGCAATTATTTTGTGCAGAGCTGCACTATGAATCCTCTCATTATGGATTCTTTTTATACAATGAGGCATTAAACTAGAAAGGAGGCCATGGAAGGCCTGGTGGATTTTTGAGAGAGCTGAACAATAGGATCTTCCAGGGACTGGAGGAGAGGGGTTATGTTATATAGATTTAGTTTTCTTTGATTACATACAAATCGGATACGAGGATATTTGCACCTAGCTTGGATCAAATTGTTCGTTTCGTGAATTATTTCGGTATGTGATTATATTTGGTCTTTTCTCAAGCTTTGTGGATCAAACTGTTAATTCTTATTTTTAAGTTATATTTTTTTGAATTAATCATTGGTCTCGATGAGAGTAGTGTAAAAAGTTATGACCAAAAGCAAAAACAAATTCACTAAGGACGACAAAAAAACAAAACAACTGTTATTTTCGTCTTCAGTGTCATCTTATATATACTTTTTTTAATTTCAATTCAGATTTTTATATCTTTCTGATTTCTCTCGTGCATATGAATGATTAATCTCAAAAATTATGAAGAAAAACTAATTAGCAGAAACTATGAATAGTAAGAATTATCGAAAGAAAATACCAGACTAAAATTTGAACTAGAGGTATTTGTGGAGAAAACAAGGGTCACAAAGTCTTTCAAGCATTAACGGGTCTATAGATTTGATAAGGTACTATTTGATAAAACTGAAAATTGAAACTGAGAGTTGAAAAAGTAGTGTTGAAAACTGAATGCTTAATTTTAAAGTTGAAAATTTGTTTCATAAAAATATCAAGAGCTGAATTAAAATAATTATTGTGATATAAAGATAAATGAATTTCGATTCAATCATTTGTGATTTTTCTCTTTTAATTTTACAAATGGGTGTCACGTACGAGTTTTTAGCTGTGGTGGTAGAGACGTGGCAGTGTAGAGGTCGCGGTGATGGTTGTAGCGATTACCGAATCTGGTGCGATGGTGGTATGGAGGTGGTGGTGGTGGTGGTAGAGAACGGTGTAATTTATGACAATAGCGAATAGTGCTGTAGCCCGTTACTGATTTTACTCAATCAACTCACACCAAATAGTTGAGGGGTGAAATAGGTTTGATTGATACTTTAAGGACGAAACGAAAGAATGGTAGTTCGCCCCAAATTTGACCCGTTAACTACCCACGCACGTCACTGGACCGAGACTTGCTAGTACCATGGTCCTGTAGTCAGTGGCTTGGTATGGGCTTGGCTATTGCTTGGGTTTTAATTAGCCCCGCAATTCTCATGTTTTTAGTCTCATAATAGTCAGACATGGGCTTGGGCAATTGAGCCAACAAGCTTACTTGCTCGGTTGATCCTAGAATATCCCTGAGTTGGAAGGTCCAAAGCTGAAGAGTACTGTTTCTGTTTGTATGGTTTTGAATACAACAGATACAAACTTTCGAGCTCCGAAATGGTATTTCTCTCTACATATAACGGCTGAACGCATGGCTATCAACTGAGAGGTCTCACCACTCGATCCCTACATGTTGGCCTCTTCTTAGTCAGTGTCGGGTACAGCTAGAACGGGTAACGCGTCAGAATTCAAGCTTTACCTTAACATAGAACTTCGATTTCTGTCATGTTCGTTTTGTTTTTGTTGTGTTTTGTTCCAGTTTTTTCTTTTCTTTCAGAGACAGAGAGTGCGATCAACGGTTGTATTATGTGGTGTGGTTGGACTTTGTGCGGCCTTGTTTCTTGGGAGACAGATGTTGGAATAAACCTCAAGCACCACCCGAGAGGCAGTGAATGTGTTTTTAGAACATCGTACTGCAATTTGGTTAACTGATTCTGTTCTTGATCAGATTATTGTTTCTAGTTTTCTATTTCTATTTCTACCTTTGTTGCGATTTCAGAATTATAAGTTGCAAAGTTTGATGAATATTTGATTTCTGCTATGACTTTTTGCGATTTCAGATTTTTATATCCTTTTAATTAATTCTCTCGTGCATATGAACAATGAATGATTAATCTCAAAAATTCCGAAGAAAAACTAAACTTCAAACTATGAATAGTTAGAAATATCGGAAGAAAATACTAGACTAAAAATTTGAACTAGAGGTAATTGTGGAGAAAACAAGGGTTACAAAGGAAAAGGTCACGAAGTCTTTCAAGCATTAAAGGGTCCATAGATTCGATAAGGTACTGTTTGGTAAAACTGAAAGCGGAAAAAGTAAGTGTTGAAAACTAAATGCTTAATTTTTAACTTAAAAATCAGTTTGATAAAAATATCAAGAGCTGAATTAAAATAATTATTCTGATATAAGAATGAATGAATTTCCGCTTAAATTATTTGTGATTGTTCTCTTTTAGTTTTATTAATGGATGTCATGCATTTTTAGTTGCGGTGGTGGAGACGTGGTAGTGTAGAGGTCGCGATGATGGTCGTGGCGATTACTGAATTTGGCACGATGGTAGTTGTAATGGAGGTGGTGTAGTGTAAGGATGGCAACATGGCCGGTCCCGGGGTGAGCCCAGTAGCCCTCGGTCTTGGGTAATCCCTGGGATGAGGCAACCAAAAAATAAAATTTAAGTTATATGTGTATATATATAAATAAGTTTCCATAACGACCCAAAACCGTGGTCTTGGTGCTTCGGTCCCGGTGAGCTTATAAAGCACTGTGTGTATTGAGATCACGGCCCCTCTGCGTCCTTTTTTTTTAATTCCTTCACTTTTGATCTACCTCAAAATGAACAATATTGGGAAAATCAAATTACTTTGTTGGAAAATTTTAATTTAACAAACACAATAATAATGTACAAGTGATATGTTCTTACATTTGATTAAAAAAAGGGAAAGTCGTAGCTAAAAAAAGAGAGAGAGAGTCAAAGCTAAAATAAATCGAGTGATCTAACACGGTTTTTGTTTTTACCTTTGAACTACCATTTCGCAAGAGAGATTAAAGAAATAGCCAAGCTAAAATAAATCGAGCGAGACAACACAGTATTTGTTTTTACCTTCGAACTGCCATTTCGCAAGAGAGATTAAAGAGATTGGCTATGATCTCAACTGAAAATGAGGCACCGTTCCATTAAGAGCATTTTTGGGTATTTGTTTTTACCATTTGTTTGGTAATATCAAGAGCGGAATTAAATTAATTATTTTGATGCAAGGATAAATGAATTTCCCTTAAATTATTGGTGATTGTTCTCTTTTAGTTTTATTAATGGATGTCATGCGTTTTTAGTTGCAGTGGTGGAGAAGTGGTAATGTAGAGGTCGCGGTAATGATCATAGCGATTACCGAATTTGGCATGATGGTGGTTATGATGGAGGTGGTGTGGTGTAAGGATGGCAAGGTTGGTAGAGAACAGTGTAATTCATGACAATAGCGAATGGTGGTGTAGCCCATTACCGACTTTACTCAATCAACTCAAACCAAATAGTTGGGTGGTAAAATAGGTTTGATTGATACTTTAAGGACGAAACGAAAGAAAAGTTGGAATAGTTTAGGGATGAACGAATGTATTAAAGCCCCAAAGATCTCTACGTTATAAAAACAGGCCGTAGGTAAGGTGTCTAGCCAATCCACCAACATGGAAAACAAAGGCATGGCGATTGAAGGGATCGAGCTCCCAGAAGATGTGTTGATGGAGATCTTATCTCGTCTCCCTGTGAAAACCCTCCTTCGATTGAAATCAGTGGCAAAAAACTGGTACTCTCTCATCCAAAACCCTAACTTCATCTCCCTCCACCACACACGCGCCCAACCCTATTTCTGCATTAGCCTTTCACTACCTTGCAATCTCCCCTGCCAATGGTCCATGTTTTTAGTCCAAAACCAAACTTCAATCGAACATCTAGATCTCTCTTTCACCAAGCCACACGTTTTGTATTTCATCCACCGTGGCTCTTGTAATGGCCTCATGTGCCTCTCAAACGAGTTTGATACATCTAATATCATGATATGCAACCCTGCAACGAGAGAATATAGGCTACTCCACTCTAAACCCCTATCATACGTGGCGTACGGACCATGTAGGGTTTGCTTTTGATTCCAAAACCAACGATTATAAAGTGGTTAGAGTCGCCACTGAAAAGAGGTGTATAAATCATAAAATTCAAATCTACAACATGAATGCAGATTCGTGGAAAGAAATCGTCGTTATGGTGCCCAACCACGACTTAAGCGTTTATCATCATCCTTGCATGTCATTGGATGGGGTCTTCTACTGGTTGAGTTATGATGTTTCTACTCATGTCCATGTTTTTTATTCCTTAAACACAGTTGAATGATTGTTCAAACGAAGATCTTTGCCTATCGGCGTTATCGCGAACTTTTCTTTTTATTATGAATGATTCCCTTGCCCTTGTTGTGTCAAGGTATATTTATCACCAGCTAGTGAAGACATAATTTGACGTATGGTTAACGGACGAGTACGGAGTTGACGTGTAAAGCCCCAATATTTTTTTTAGAAATAATAATAATTATCAAAACAAAAATATTATTTTTGGTTCAAAAAAAATTATTTATATCGTCACAACAAATTTTATTCTGTAATCGATTGTGTGCGCCCGTGTCCGACGAGTAAATTCCTTATTGTGTGTATGTGTGTACACTTGATCATTTTACCCAAACCCCAATTCCCTCCCTTATTTTCACGGCAGAAACCAAACCCCTTTACATTTTTTTGTTATGTCTGTCTAATCTTTCTTGGCCATGGGAAAACAAACCCATCACATCCCCACTTTCCTCCATATTTTCGGCTGCCACCACCTTTCACCTCCCACAAAAATTCGACAACTCACCCTAAGGCTAAGCCTACAACAAATTTCTTACCCATTGGTTCTTGCCATCCCTCATACTCTCCAAAAATCAAACCCAATAAATTCCCCTTCCCATTTTATTGTCTTCCGGAAAATTCAGAAGAGAGAGAGAGAGAGAGAGAGAGAGAGCAACAAGAGAGAGAGAAGTGGCAGCCAGCCATCCCCCCCACCGAAGAAGCCACCAACCAGAGCCACCCTCACCGCCGAGAACATCACCACCTCTCGTCACAGCCGGGTCACCATCCGACCGAGCTCCGCCGCCGCTCCAAACCGCCGCCAAAATCTCTCCGAAACCTCATTCGCCGGACAAGAGGGAGTTCGAAACTCACCTCCCTAAGTATATCGACTTTTATATGTGTAAAGTTTGTTGACGTAGAGTTTGAGTATTACTGTGCATGTTTATCTCCGAATATAAATGACTGACTCCTCGCCGGACCGAACAACTACCTCGTTCTTCTTCCGTAGCTAATATATTGTTAATTCATTGATTTGTTTTACCAAATAGATGTATTAATTAGTTGATGATCATCTTAGTAGGGTAATTCTTAATCTCACAAGTTGCAATTGATACACTAAGACAAGAAATTGAAATGTGAATGGGAGTTCTCTGGAATGGATTTTGCTGAACACCATTTAGTAAGTAATTAGATTAATAGTTGTGAACAAATAAGTTTTGAGAATTTACAAATGTTACCAGGAAGCCAAAAATTTATAAGAGTTCACTGTGGCTAGCTAGTCACAGTAATAGTTCCTCAAAGTGGTAAATGCAATCATGAAACATCTAGCGTGTATCAAGGTCTCATGCAAACCTAGTTAAGATAGTACGGAGTATTTAACAAGTTGTACCATGATCATCTTGCCTCTTATTGTTATATGCTTCATGTGTTGAATAAATTTTATTTTGCAACAACATGATTTCCATTCCTCGAATTATAATGATTGATTGTTATTTTCTCTGTATGTTTCACGAGAACTTAGATTGAACATTAGGTTTACTGGGCATTGGTGTACGTAAATAGAAGATCACATAGACGATTTTTAAGTTAAAGAAAATCGGAAGATAGGAGATGATGTGATTGGCGGTTAACTAGAGGAATGATGGTTTAATGGAATTCTTGGAGGTTATCCAGTGAATCCGGATCTGTTGGAGGTTATCCACAGAGTCCAATTGGGAGAAGAGAAATGATGCTAGGGAATGGCAGTTGATTGTCGATTCAAAACCTTAAGATATAGCATTGCGTGAAAGCTCTTTTTGAATAGGAGATAAAAGAGTGATGTGTATTATAGTACCAGGTTATGGTCTATATACTCCCAAGGTTACGGTTAGTTCCTTGTGGGCCCAGTGGTTACGGTTAGTTCCCTGGGAAATTCATCCTTTCCAGGCAGCCGATGGCTCCGACTAAGTAAATAACTTAGGCCGTTTCTTTGGGGCTCCCGGTTAGGGCAAGCAAGGGGGAGCGGTATTACGAATGGCCATAGTCCTAGTGGTTAGCATGGGAGGATGTTTCTCAAAGGTCGAGATTCTAGATTTCACTAAGTTAAAGGCTAGTAATTGAAATTGATCGCTTGCTACTTTAATTATTCTTACTTTAACTGTATTGTACATGCCCTTGTTTGTAAGTTATGGGTTTCGGGTGGGTTTTGGCTACTGAGCGTCATCGCTCACGGTACTGTGTTGCCCTGGTAACTCGAACGCCAGGTATTGAAGATGGAACAGAAGGGCCATAGGCAAAGAATGATTTGACGACGACCAATGAAGAGATTGTCGACTCTGAATTCTGTCCTTTAGTTTCTCTAACTAATTTAAATCAACCTTATTTTGAGAGCTTTCAGGTTTATTGAAAATTGTACTAATATTTTGACAAATTCGGAAACTTAAATTACATTCGATATGGTTGTAATATGGTGACACGGGCTTTTGGAACAATGACGTAGTAAATTTATGGATTTTTCTTGGGAAAGTTGTCCTTGGAAATTTTAAAGTCTAGAAAAGAAAATTTTTATTGGAAATCTCTTTTCAATATTTTTTTAATGTCTCCGAAATTTGGGGCGTTACATGACGAGTGTTGAACTAAAAAGTACACTATTGGGCCTCTCTCAGGAAGTCAAATTCCATTTGGGTTTGGGTCAAATAGCGAGGTTCTCATGGCTAGGTTTGACAACATGCTGATTAATTTCGTCGTACAACCATAGCACACGAGAGATGAAGAAATACAAACAGTTAAGTGATTTGCCCGAAGGGAGGTTTTTAAAAGATGTTTTTCCATACTCAGAGAGCTTAGCGTCTGTCAAGAGAGGAGTTGATGAAGCTTAATCAGGATGGTACTACATTTACACATTTCTAAACAAGAAGGGGAAGGTGTTACGGCGTACCAATCAGCTTCTAAAAGTTCTCATTGATAGTATTCTACTCAAGCAAAATGGAATTGGAAAGAAATTTATTCATGTTTGCAAATTTGTCGGGAAGTGTGGAAGTATGGTATTTCTAGGTCTTTTATTTCTAGCATAGGTGCGAAAGTTTGATCCAAAATATGTTTTTTTACTTGATTCATGTTTTGTTCTATATTCTCCATTCTAATTTGAGATTGCATTTCATGAGCTCAATTACTTGTCGGTTGCTACCATACTACTGTTACTGCCCTTTTGATGCCTCATTTCAATTCACTAGTTTTGGAAATTATCTTTAGCCTTTAATTTGGTTAAACTATCTTAAGATGTTTAGTAGTTGGTATTCTTAGTTGGTTCATTTTAGTGACATACCGGTATTTTATTTTTTTAGTTTAAGACCTAAGGCAATTGTTGGTATTGTACTCTAAATTAGTTGGTTGATGTTAGTGTGTTTGATAATTTGAATCAAATTGGTTTTAATATAAGTTTTCTTTTAATTTATCTTCGTAATTTCAAGTACTTTAAATATTTTTTGAAGATGATTGCTTCGTTCAATCAGAGTTTGTACAACAAGTTTCTGCATACTCAGAGAGCTTAATTTCAGTCAAGAGACGAGTTGATTGAGCTTAATTAAGCTTGTACCGCATTTGCACATTGCTAAACAAGAAGGGGAAGGCGATGCGAGGTCACAGCTTCTTTACCAAAGTTGAACCTTTAATGTAGTTTAGATCGACAAGATTTGCTATTTGTTTTGATACTGTGATTGTACCAATTCTGTGCAGAGCTTCACTATCAATCCTCTCATTATGGATTCTTTTTATACAACGAGGCATTAAACTAGAAAAGAGGAAGGCCTGGTTGAGGTTGGAGAGCTCCGAACAATAGGATCTTCCAGGGAGAGATGAACGAACAATAGGCATGGTAGATTTGATTTTTGATTGTACACGGATCGATCAGATACGAGGATAGTTGCCCCTAGCTCGGATCAAATTGTTCTTTTCGTGGATTACTTCGGGGTGTGATTATTTTGCCTTTCTCAATCTCCGTGGATCAAATTGTTAATTCTTAGATTTACGTTATGCTGTTTGAACTAAGTGACAACTAACCATTCGTCTCGACGAGAAAAATCTAAAAAGTGAAAAGTTATAACAAAATAAATAAATAAAGAGTTTACTAAAGACGACAAAAATAAAATAAAATCAAACAGCTAGTATTTTTGTCTTCAGTGTCGTCTTATATTACTAACTTTTTTCAATTTCAATGCATACTTTATACGAAAAACTAAACAAAAATTACAAAAAAGTACTTGACCGAAAAATTTAAATCACATGTTAGGGTATTAACGGAGAACAGGAGAAAACAAGGTTGACGGAGGAAAAGATCAAACTCGAAGGCTTTCAAGCATTAAAGGGTCCATGCATGGATTTGGTAAATCATGATCTCATATAAAAAGGCTTTTCAACGGGGTCTCAGCCTAAACATATAAACTTGTAAAAGCACCTTGGGTTCTCTGTACCCAAATATACGTCTACCTCTTCTTCTTTTTTCTGAAATTTTAGCTGCATGAAGTTTTCTGTGCAATCGTATGACTGAAATTGTACGGAAACAGAGTTATGGACATAATTCAAAACCACCGAATATTTCCCAAATTCCCCTTTTTGTCTTGTCTACTACTGTACCCTTCAATAATTGACATCCAAAACACTTTGTACTATTTCCAACTTTTTGTTATAGTTTACTCTACAGATCTACAATGACATAACCATTTTTGGTCTCTCAAGCTAATTTTTAGCTAGACATAAATTCTGCGACACCGAAAATATGAACAAGTTCGATTATATTTTAAATCCGTCTCAAGCCCATTGACATTATTCGATAAGGCTGATAGGTGATGAGATTGGACTAATACTCTTGTGAGCCCTCTAATATCGTGTTCGGTATTGCCAACATGGATGAGACTAACAATCCCATGAGGCAGGGGCCGGGGCATGGTATTGGCAATCCCATCCCATGCGACTAAGGCTAACAATACCACATTGCTAATGAATACTATCAACCGAGCTAGCTTAAGCACATCTTTTTTCTTCTTTTTGTTTTATTTTAACTGAAAATTTATTCAATGTGTTCTCCAATGAAAAGTATTGGTATTTATTAGCTATGGCCTATGGGCAAGGCATTTGAATTCCCATCCCATTTTCATGCAAAACAAACGTCATATTATTAATAATTCTGTCATCTAATTCCGTGCAAAACAAATGCAAAGGTGGAAAATGTGACGTCCCACTTTTTCAGTTAAATAATAATAAAATAATTTTTGACGCAAATAATTAAATCTTTCATTTTTCTTTTCAAACTTCTTGCTAATATATATATATATATATTGGGCTTCTTATTTTTAGCATCAGTTACACGTATCGCTTAAAATCCTAAGTTTGGTTAAACTGGGAATGGGTCCCCGCACGTGATTAGTTAACGTAAAGAATAATGTTGGGTAGATTGTGTAATTAGAATAGATAAGTTTTAAGTTTAAACGTGGGCAGTTTATTAGGGTGAGGAAACATCTGAGAAGTAGGGTTATTTTATTCCTTGGGAGGAGAACGTGAAAGAGTAGCCGCAATTGAGAGTTCGTCGATAGTTTCCGGATCAGTAAATCGTCGGGTAAGCTTAATGTTTTCATCGTCTCTTTTCTCCTTGCTGGGTATATTGTTTATAGTAGTTATAGATATACATAGAATTATGGATTTTGGTTTGACGACGGTGGAATTTTGTTTGGTGGCGAGGAGAGAGAGGTGTGCGTGCATGTGTTAATATGTATATATATAAGTATATTATGAACCTGTATGCATGTGTAGGGCTGCAAACGAGCCGAGCCGAGTTTTAGAGTGTTCGAGCTCGGCTCGGCAAAAATTTAGTTGGCTCGAGCTCGGCTCGAGCTCGTAACGAGCTGCAGGACTCGAGCTCGAGCTCGGCTCGATATGTATTTACGGAGTTCGAGCTCGGCTCGTTCGGCTCGTTTATGAAACAAATATATATAAATATATATATAATATAATCGAGCTCGCGAGCCAATTCGAGCCGAGTTTCGACTAGTTCGAGCTCGGCTCGTTTATGAAACGAGCCCAGGACTCGAGCTCGAGCTCGTTCGTTTTTGTCTTGAACCGAGCCGAGCTCCGGGCCGCTCGCGAGCGGCTCGGATCGTTTGCAGCCCTATGCATGTGTAGTGTGTGCGTGTGTCGAGGCGAGACAATTGAGAGATTAACCCATGAGGTAGTTCCTGGAGTTAACTTAAGGAGGATCGATA
This sequence comes from Rhododendron vialii, assembly GCF_030253575.1. Taxonomy (NCBI): domain Eukaryota; kingdom Viridiplantae; phylum Streptophyta; class Magnoliopsida; order Ericales; family Ericaceae; genus Rhododendron; species Rhododendron vialii. The sequence goes on from NC_080566.1 coordinate 6,201,245, forward strand.
TTAGTAATAATTATGGCCCATAATTATATTGTTATTAGTTTCAGTGGTAACTAGAGTAGCCGTTTTCATTGAATTGATTTCCGTACATGCATTCTTTTTGTTCAGACTAGCGGAGTACTCGAGCAATATTGCTTTTCGTGATTTATCTATCCAATCGAGGTGAGTGGTTAAGCATGTGATCCCTTCTTTTGGAATCCTCTTGTGCCTATCGATTCTTGACAGTTCGTTATTGGTTGTGATCCGATGATAATTATTCTTATTCGTTGCTCTCATAATTATTAACAATTGACGTACCCTTTGGCATACAAGATTCATTGATAAAAATTAATAGGATTGTTGGATTGCCCTTATTTTTCTTGTTGTTCGTTCGTTGACTCCTTAATATTATTGTGACTCTGCAATGGCACGAGGAATAATCCTGGTGCAGGTGTGATAGGCGCGTGGAATTCATGAATTTAAGCGCCTAAGTAGGGAAATTAGCGCGTTAGACGTGCATTTAATTCTCATTTTTCCATTTAATGCGTGCACGAGGTTGGATTTTGTGTTTGTGCCTAATTTGCAGGAAATTGAGATGTTTTGGCGCTAATGAGAAGTACCCGGTAGGCCGTGATAGAGCTTGTGAGTGTGAAAGGCTGTGGAGACTAAGTGTTGGAGTGAAATTGACGAGAAAATCACCGTAGTCATTCGCGAGCGCTACAAGAAAGTGGTATAGCGCTCAGAAGTGGATAGCAAAGTCCACAAAGTGATCAGAGAGTTGGCTAGCGCTACACCCTTTTTGGTGTAGCGCTACCTAAAGGTTAAGAGAGAACATTGGCCAAAGCTAGGTCAACGGAGTCAACGCCTCAAACAAGTTCGCGAGCGCTATACCATTTGTTGTATAGCGCTACCGAGGGTGTTAATTGGCTATGGAACGGTGGCGTTTTGGGTCGTTGCGGGTCCGATTCCGATTTGTTTTAGAATTTTAATTGCAATTCGGGGATTAATATAAATACCTCGTTTTAAGTTAGTTTTAGGGTAGATTTTTCATTCCAGACTTTAACGTAGCAGCTTTTTCACTAACGTTGTTTTGTTTTCTCTCAGTTCTTAAGTTTTCTGCACTATTTCTTTCAATCGCTTGGATTCTGGTAACGTTTGTCGAATTTCTTCGTTAATTAAAATTGTTCGTTATTATCTATTCTACGTGGATCTTTCTTTTATTTTTTTTTTCCGTCTCTTCTGCAATAGATGATCATGTTTCGATCTAGGGTTTTATTTTCTGTTATTTCAAGCATGCGTGAGTAGTTCCCCAGGGTGCAGCCACGGGACGAAGGCGTCCTGTGACTAGTTTAATCAATGTTTTACCTCGGGTACGAATTAATTCGTTTTTCCAACAGTTTTGGGATATGAAAGAAAATTCCTTTCTAATAAACAAAATCCAGGCATCATCAGATTTTAAATGCGCATGAGAGCTGGTGACAAGTGGTGGGCATTTATTAGGAACCCCTTTTTTCTTATTCTGAGATCAGTGAATTGAATAATTGTGTCCCGAGTAAATATTGGTTAGGCTAGTTGCAGACGCTGGGTTCCCACGGCTGTACTCTCCTTTAAATTTATAGTTAATTGAATCAATTCAGTGATTTAGGTAGTAAATCAATCAATCAAACAAAGGGTGGCTACCTAAGAGCCAGATTAAACTAAAGTTCATCACAATTGAGTCAACACCGTCCGTCCGTCTCTGTGGTTCGACTCCGGTACTTCCGGAATTATTGTGCTACATTGGTCGAGAGTCCTACGCTTGGGACGCGTTTTTAGTCTTTATTTATTAACACCCGGTCGGTCAAGCAAGGTGCCTCCGGCTCGCCGTTGTTCTATTTGTGTTTGAGACCATGGATTATGTTTATATTTATTAAAGTCCAAGGAAAAGACCCGTGAGATATCGTGGTGACTTTGGCCGCTAGGGAAAAGACTTGTGAAATACCCTATGACTCTAACGCTCAACGGATAGGGAAAAGACTTGTGAAATACCCTATGACCCTATTCCGGATCGGCTTAGGGAAAAGGTCCCAGGCGCCATCCTGTGGTGACTCTAAGTACGGTGTTGAATTCAACGGGCAAAGCCCTGAGAAAATATTTGGCAATTGATATTTGGTACTTGGTAATTGGAAGATATGGTTCCCACTTTGGTTTAGACTCCCGTTTATTATTGTTCATCTTTTGGATATTATTGGACTCATTGTTTGGTGTAATTATTTTGGTGACTCGAGGATTGTTCATATTATTCATTAATCTGTTATTCAACTGGTGGATACTCTTTGTTGAGTTGTTGATCATTTTGTTCAGCATTTCGTTTGCTGTTAGTATTCGTTGAACCATCTATCTCCCTTATTTATTTGAAACCACTTCTTGGAACTCTCATTATCGTTCGTTCAAAAGTATGCCACTTTGTATTATCACTCTTAGCATGCTTAACTACTCACTGAGCTCGTCAGTTGACGGATTTATTCCACTTTTTTTTTTCCAGGTTAGTGCATGGGGCATTGTAGTGGACTCTGCGGCGTTGTCGGGACCTTGTGATTAGACCTCTAGGGCGTTTGCATTTTTATTTCTTTAATCGTGTCAAAATGCTTTCGAATGTTTTTTTTATTAGCTTCCGCACTTTTATTTATTGGCAGTTCTCGGGAAATTTGGAGTTAGAGAATATCGGATATTGTGGCCATTTTGTTATGGAAAAATATTGATTTTGGGTTTGCACATTTTACTTTAATAAAATATCCAGTTTTTACTTTATTTGTTTTAAGTTGCTAAAAATATTTTTAATTAGGCTTCGTGTCCCATGATTGCTTCTTGGTACACGGCCGGTCATGCTCTCGAATTTGGAGCGTGACAGAAAAACAGTCTGAATATCAAATTTCAATCTCAATCTCAATCCCATCTTATTATTTTCACATTAAATTTTATCACAATTCTCCAAACCAAACGAGGAATGATTTAGAAACTGGACCAGACCTTTTTCCTTTTTTATCTGCAACTGGACCAGACCTTTTTTTAGGTCAAATCACAATTGTGATTTTTTTATTTTGGAGAATTTCGGTTTAACACACTTGAACCGGTTTTTGAACAAGATCGATTCGGATTTTGTAAGAGAGATGATACACCCACCGAACACCCCATCCACCGCAAGAGTGTTAGACCCACTGCGAGCTCCGCAACAAATGATTTGAGCCACTCAATAATTTAAAAAAAAATATCCGAGGGGGTCATCGCGAAAATCATCTCAATTCGATATGTGTAGGTGTTCAATTCAAACTTTCAAAAATCAGATGATTCGAGCCGTTCACAAATGAAAGATTGAAACAAGTATCTATACATATTAAATTGAGATAATTTCAGCGTGAGCCCGGAATATGCCTCACACGCGTGTGGTGAATGTGCGGTGGATGGTTGTTCGGTGAGTGTATCATTAACGTTTTTGTAGTTCTCTTATTTCTCTCTCTCTCTCCATCACGCTTATCTATGGTTCATCAGACCCCTCCTCCCACGCCAGTTCTCTGATTCTCTCTCTCTTACACTTTGGACAAGCAGATGGGAAAGAAGGGTAGGGCGATTGAATACGAGCTTCCTGAAGACGTTTTGATTGACGTTCTGTCTAGGGTTCCGGCGAAATCCCTTCTCCGATTCAAATCTGTCTCCAAACACTGATACTCGCTCATCCTAAACCCTAACTTCATCTCCCTCCACCGCACCCGCGCCCAACCCTACTGCTGCATCTCCCTTGTACGAAATCAACAATCGTCCATGTATTTACTCCCCGACCAAACTTCAATCCATCATCTAGATCTCTCCTTCACCAGGCCCCACCTTCGTCTACCGCGGCTCTTGTAACGGCCTCGTGTATCTCTCTGAGAACTCCAATATCGTGATATGTAACCCTGCAACGAGAGAATGTAGGCTACTCCCTCAACCCCCTTATCATACTTGGGATACTGAATATGTAGGGTTTGCTTTTGATTCCAAAACCATGGATTATATAGTGGTCAGATTCATCACAATGCGTCAAACCACGTGTGTTGATCATAAAATTCATATCTACTGCATGAGTGCAGATTCGTGGAAAGAAATCACTACTACGGTGCCCCACAGTTTCACAGCTACTTATTGCTATTATCAGCCTTGCACGTTTTTGGATGGGGTTTTCTACTGTCTGAGTTATGATTTTTCTACCAGTGTCCATTTAATTGATGTCTTAAACACAGTTGAAGGATTGTTTGAGCAGAGATCCATGCCTGCCGGCCTTAGCTTTGAAAGGTGGATTGATCTTTGTCTTCTGAATAATTCCCCTGCCCTTATTTTATGACGACCAGCGAGGAGAGACACAGTTTGATGTATGGTTAATAATGGACAAATACGGAGTTAAGGAGTTTTGGACTACAAAGTACACTATTGGGCCCCTCTTTAGGAAGTCACATTCCATTTGGGTTTTGGCCAAATAGCGAGGTCCTTCTGATTGAGTGCAAAAGAGGGCTGATTTTTGTTGTACAACTATAGTACACAGGACATTAAAGAATACAATCAGTTATGCAATTTGCCTGGGCTGAGGTTCATAACACAAGTTTTGCCATACGCGGAGAGCTTAGTGCCTGTCAAGAGATGATCATGAGTTGCTGCATCTACACATTCCTAAACAAGAAGGAGAAGGTGTTCAGGCGTACCAATCAGCTTCTTAAAGTTCTTCATAATAGTCTTCTAGTCAAGCACAGCAGAACTAGCAAGGAAGCAGTTCATTCATGTTTGCACGTTTGTCAAGAAGTGTGGAAGTATCGAATTTCCAGGTCTTGGATTTCTTGCATCGGTAATTAATATTGGCCTTTTCATGCTTTTAGGCGTCCTTGTGCTACTTTTCTTTTGTTTTCCATGGTTTTTTTACCTTTCCCCTTTCATACATGTTTTGTCCCCGTGTTGCCTTCTAAGAGTGGCTTTTTGGGTTAAAGGGAGATGCAATCTTACAATTTATTCTGTTAAAGACTTCAGAAGCCATTTGGATGGCATTATAAAGAATAAAATCTGAGTCCTTTTGTAATTCTCTTTTTTTTTCCCCAACTCTTGGTTGGTCTTTTCTTCTTCTCCTTTTGGAATGTTGCCTAGCATATGATTGGATTGGTTTTTCTTTTCAATGATGCTTGCCCTATCCTTCTCGATGTACCCATTATTGAGTTTTTAATATAATTTATTTGCCTATATATATGCCTATATATATATATATATATTCGATTATTAATGTAAAAAAAAAAACTAGAAGTCTGTTGCTGTTTGAGTATGCATATTTCGTTTGCCATTTGAAACTGTAGCAATACAATATTTGCAACTTGCAAGCATTGGGTGTGCCTAACGACTTATGTTTTAGAACTCATTCAAAGTGCAGTATTCCCAAGTTGGATGCGAGTGTTCATATGGTCAGAAAATCTTTGGTTTCCACTGGAACGATACCATGACCATGGTCCGGTAGTCTGTGGTCTGGTATGGCCGGTCTTGGGTTGTGCTTGGGCTTCGGCCCCACAACTCTTATCTTTTTAGTCTCATAATAGTTGGACTTGGGCTCAGGCTTGTTTAGGCTTGGCCACTTGGGCAATTGAGCCAGTAAGCTTACTTGCTCAGTTGCTCCTCAAATATACCTAGAGTTGAAAGGTCCAAAGCTGAAGAGTATTGTGCCTGGGTACTGCAGATTCAATCTTTTGAGCTTCAGAATTGATTCTGCATATAACAACCGAACTCATGGTTTGCAACTGAGAGGTCACCACTTGATACGTACATACGTACATGTTAGCCTCTTCTTAGTCATGTTGAGCAGCCAGAATGAGTAACACACCCAAATTTGTTCTAAACATAGACCTTTGGTTTCTGTCTACCAGAATTTGTTCTAAACATAGACCTTTGGTTTCTGTCCAGTTAGCCCTACTATTCGCATGGAAGATTTAGAGGGAACCATGCAAGGAAAAACGCGTTTGATTCATTCTGGGTCTCACAAAAATCTAGAAAAATATCCATAAATTTTTGAATATTATTTTATGGGGTCCTGTAAAAAATCAGCTACAACGGATATTGGTAAGTATTACTTTTGGATTCGTAGAGGCGAAATACTTACTGATATCCGTTGGAGTTGATTTTTTACAGGGTCTCATAAAATAATATTCAAAAATTTATTAATATTTTTCTAGATTTTTGTAGGACCCTGAATGGGCCCAAATGCACTTTTTCTTGTGTGATTTCCTGCAAATCTTTCTTGCAATTAGAATTTTCGCATAAAAACTTGAGCAACCTTGTATCTTGGGAGACAGATGCTGGGATAAATCTTGAGCACCACCCGAGATGCAGTGAATGTGTTTAAAGAACATCATATGAAGCACATACCTCAATTTGGTTAACTGATTTTTATCTTAGTCAGATTATTGTTTCTAGTTTGCTATTTCAATTTCTGCCTCTGTTGAGATTTAAGGATTACAAGTTGCAAAGTTTCACGAATGTCCAACTCTATTATATTTCTTTGATGCTATTAGTCTTATATAGCCAGCTTCTTCTACAGTAGTATCCGTATCAAGATTAACGGATTTTACCGTTGTACTTTTCCAACAAGTTCATTAAATTCAGACTTGTATCCGATACTGATTTTCTAATAGTTCATTCTTAGTTAATTTAGAGTACATATGCAGAGAAGCAGAACTTGGTTTTAGGTAAAAGGAAATGGACGTACCATGGCGTAACTCTGCTCCACCTAGCCTTCAATTTTTTGATTTGCTACCATGGTTAGCTGGAGTTAAGTCTTTAGAATTATTATTATATTACTTAAGAATTTTTGCTGATAAAAATAGAAATTGTCACTGAAACAGATTGATAATTTTTCTACATCTTTTTTTGCTGGTTTCACTGCTCCAAAAAAAAAAAATGCCTGTTACTTTGCTTAATTCCTTTTTTGTTCTATATGCTCCATCTTTATTTGAGATTGCATATTATGAATTTGACGACTTTTTGGATAGGATTTATTTATATGGAGTTGCTAAATTGACGGAATAACATATCAAGGTTTATCATTTTTCAAGCTTTATAATAGGCATGAGAGAGAGAGAGAGAGAGAGAGAGAGAGAGAGAGAGAGAGAGAGAGAGAGAGAGAGAGAGAGAGAGAGAGATTTAATGTTTTTCGTTTATGATTTTTTTTGGCGTCATGTCATTTGCCGATGTAATTATATAAACTTGATGCCTGTGCTCGCATTAGTTGCACAAACCTAGGGCTAGGGCAACGGTGGGGATCATATAACTATATCTTTGGTAAATTGATTCGACCCATATATTTACCACACACATGCCATTGGAACGAGACCAGGACCATGGTCCTGTAGCCCGTGGTCTGGTATGGGATTAGCTAGCGCTTCGCTTTAGCCCCACGCATCTTATCTTTCTAGTCTCATGCATAATAGTTGGAATTGGGCTTAGGCTTGTTTAGGCCTAGGCGGGCTATTGTATCTCGGGAGACATATATTGGGATAAAACTCAAGCACCACCCGAGTGGCGTTGAATGTGTTATAAGAACATTGTGTGAAGCACGTAACTCAATTTGGTTAACTGATTCTGTTCTTGATCAGTTTATTTGCTAGTACTAGTTTGTTATTTCAATATCTACCTAGGTTGAGATTTTGGGATTATAAGTTGCAAAGTTTCATTTCAAAAAACAAATAACAGAGAGAGAGAGAGAGAGAGAGAGAGAGAGAGAGAGAGAGAGAGAGAGAGAGAGAGAGAGAGAGAGATGAACCAGACCATTATTTTTTTTTAACAAAAATATAGTCCAAAACAAAGCTCCATTATACGATTTTACACTAAATTAACTTTTCTCTTTACACTTTTATGCTCAACATTCAACAAACACAAATGGACACCCATCGAACAAGGCTTCCCCAAAATTCATATCTTGGCTCCGTCTTAGCTGACATCCCTGTGCTCCTTTATGATGCGTAGGCACATTTGTTGAGTTGGTGCATCATCGCGTAGCATAATTGGTCCCATAAATATTTCAAATACGCAAGCGTGAAAGCATTTTTTAAAAATATCTCAAATTAGTAAAATTCTCAAGAGCGATCAATGAGTGCAAGAGGGAGCAAAGATTACGAGCGGGGGCAAGCCCTCTGGTCCTTCCAAACCTTCATGCTGAGCTTTTTTAGGCTTAGAGCCCAGATGGATAACTCCTTCCCTGAGTTTCTAATTAATGAGTGATTATCTTTCCTAATTTAGCTTTGTGAAATTAAGTGCAATGTATATCAATGCCGGGTGGGTACCATGTTGTGTTCGCACGGGCGCATATGAGCTGTCAATTGCATTTTTGGAAGGCTTAGATTTGGAAAGAAAAAAAAGAGAGAGAAAGTGTTAGGGTAAAAAGGGGGAAAAAATTTCGTGCTAGGTGGGTACTACGTAATGCCCGCTCAGCGCATCCAAGCCGTCCATTGTATTTTTGGACGGCTCGGATTTGGAAAGAGAAAAAGAAGAGAGAAAGTGTTGGGGTAAGAAAAGAGAGAGGGTTACAATCCAAGCCGTCCAAAAATTTATTGGACGGCTTGGATGTGTCGAGCGGGTACCATGTGGGATATACCCGCTCGGCAAAAAGAATTTTCTCCTTTTACGAGGAACTTTTCGGTACCGGGTGAGTATATCCCACGTGATACCTGCTTGACAGCCGTCCAATACATTTTTGAACGGTTCGGATTGAATCTCTTTTTTTTTACCATCCGAACATAATAGGAAATCGAAAGAGTAATGTTTAGAATGGGAGAACAATTAAATCATTCTATTGATATCTCCCTTCAACTTCACAAACGTTTATCATATTGCTCAGGCAATGGTGATCTTATCACAAAAGACTATATAAACCAATTTTTAAATTTATTCCACATTTGCCTATCACGGGAGATATAGAAACCATCAGGTCTCACCTCGAAGTAACAATTATGACCAGAGTCAAAAAACTTGCCACAGATGAACTCGATCCGGTCATTGTAGACATCAAACATCCTCTCTTTGGAGCCCCAGTAAAAATGGCAAGAGAAAACCGTTCCGCCAAGAAGATCTGGGACAAAAAGCCACTTAAATTCTTGATGATAATAGAGCGTATGATTTCCGAAGTCGCTTCCAAAGTAATCATCTTTAGATTGACAATGAGCTGTCAATGGTGTGGGCTGGTTTGGAACGGCGCTAATGATATGAACCGTCACCTTATAAAAACTGGAAGAGCTTGCATGACCAAAGCAGAATACCATGATGAGTAATGGAAGAAAAAAGCGGCTCATTGCACCTCTTGAAATGTCAAAATGATGTTTATTTTTTTTCTATGATTTTCTTCCTTACCGCGTACCCCATTATATACTACAGTACACAATCAATACTTATATATAAAAATCCATACATAGATGAAGCAATAAATCATTTGTTTTTTTGGTAAGTGAGTGAATTCAATGAATCTTTATTTATGGTATAAAAATAAGTGAAGAGTATTGAATTGAGAGGTGTGATATAATGAAAATGTTGTCCACGTACATTAGGAATGCATGAATAGGCCCGGGCCTTGGGCCTCCAAAAACATGTCAAAAATGGGGGCCTTTTTTAGGATTAAGTTTGCATATATAAATATAGTTAGTGGAATTTGTATAACACAATCTAAATGGTCTAGTGGCAATTTTTTCATCATTAAGTGTTTGTGGTCCATGGTTCAAACCTCCGTACGTGCTTTTTTAAACTTCGCCCAAACCTTTTTTTCTTGTGAATGTGAATTGGTTTCTCTCGCGTCATATTAAATTTTTTTTTATTTCAAACCTTAATTATTTTTCCTTCTAACTCTACAAAAGTTTCCCTTAGTCCTACTGTTAACTTGAATTACATCAAGAAAATTAATTTTTTGAGCTTTCAAAAAATTCTTTTCGTTGGCAAAAACAATTATATTTTTTTTGGAGTATTCAAACAATACTTTTTGTTGGTAAGTATGTTATTTATTTGAGAGTACAATAGATATTTGATTAGTTTGATTACCCATTTAATCAGTAATTTTCAGTTAAATAACAGAGATGACAACCTCTTTGTCAGATATATTTCATGTGATGGGTTTATATTTTTCCACCATGATAAAGTAAATCAAAAAACACGGCAAGCTATCATTGCTTAAAATTGTCCCCTTTCATAAATTGGAAAAAAGATTGTATAATTATTTTCAAAATTCCTATACGTAATACCTCTTAAAAAAATTACAACAAAATTATAAAGGGCCACAAAATCTAAGCCGGCCTAGGGCCCCGAAAAGTGTAGGGCCGGCCTTGAGCATGATCGATTGTCATACATGAGTGACTTCGTTGTCGTTGAGGAAAGTTACAAGAATGAACCAAAACTACTAAGACTTTAACACAGGCACCTCCTATAGAAGTAAGACCGACGAAATTGCCAGATGAGAACCAATCTATGTCCAGATAGAAGAGAATCCCAAATGGACCCATAGTTCAAACACGAGAAAGCACCTATGAAATCTGGATGGCTTCACAGCTGAACACCGAAAAACTCCCAGCTACTTCCCAATCACACCCAAAACTGTTGGCACAATTTAAACGCGAAAAGAGACCCAAAATGCAGCTGGAAACTCCGGCCAAACACCCAAATACTAAACTAAAAGAGATTATTCACCCACCACCAACACCCACCGGATCTAGGAAATCTAGACTGGTACAGACCGGACTGGGGAGGATTTCTGTAAGGAGGATTTTTTTTTTCTTGGGGGAAAATTCCACAATACCTACATCAATGTCTAATTCCTAATTAAACTTTATGAAACTTCAAATTTTGACATAGGAAATTTATTTTGGCACTTCAATTTTAGCCACTTGCACTTCACTTTGTGTCTTGATCATGTGAGATTGCAAAACAAAACGTGGAGTGTCACAGGCTAAATTAAAAGTGGAAAAAATCACCTCCTTTTGACATAATATGTAGAGGTTGTCTTCAATGTTGGAGGCTTTGGAGCTGTAATTGTTGTTCATGGTGGGGAGTGAGAGTGCAGAGGAGGAAGTGAAAGTACAGAGGAGGTGAGGTGATATGCAGATAACATAATATTCCGAAATACTAAAAAAGAAAGAAAGAAAAGATATGCAGATATTATGACCTGGGGAGGTTTTACGGGTGTAGCGGGGGGGGGGGGGGGGGGGGAAATGGGGGAACGATTAATCTGTAATCACAAACACTTACGCACACAAACTCATTCTCATTTATTATGGGCCCTAGAGACAGTGAGTGAGTTTGTGTCTTTGTGTGTGTAAGTGTTTGTAGAAACATTGAATAGGGAAAAAGGGAGAGAAACAAGTAATAGAAAGTGTCAATATTTTCCCTCCAAAATGAGAGTGTATTTGCTGTATTTTCCTCTAAAAGATCCCCCTCTAAGCTTGAATAGCCAACATAGCGTCAGAAATGCCGGGTGTGCAATTTTTGTTACTAAATGGACAAAATTGACAATCAGTGTCCGATTTCATAATGGGTGTATACTTCAAGTACTTATTTGAAATATCAAAAAGTTCAGATATTTATGAGACATTGAGGTCTAAGTTAGGTTTTTTTTTCTTTTCTTTTTTTGAAAATTTTCATTTAATCTACCATATGTTGTTCCGGTAAATTTAGCCTTACTAATCAGGCGACCTTATATTCCCAAGTGCGATTTTTTTATTCAATTGTCATGTTGTGTCCCATTGATGAAGTGGTATATCAATAACCTCTCGAGAATCGAATTTCTTTAGTACTTTTTAAACAATTGTCTAAAAACCTTAAAGAACAAAATTTTATGTTCCAAAATCTTCTGACAAAAAATTCTCTTCCCTAATTTTGTCCTGATTTGAACTTTCTTACATTATTAATTGTCAAAATAATGTAATTCTCATACTACTACTACTTACTGACAAATAATATTCTCTTGACCGATAAAAATGAAACGTTTCTGGGGAAAATTTCATTTTTCCCTTTTACCCTTCTCTCAAATTTTGAAATCCAGTACACCTAGCAAAATAAAAAACAGGGCAATGAAATTGAACTGGCTAAGATTCATAGGAAAAGCTTCATTCCATTATCAAAAGTGAAGTTATACAACGACTATGGCAGAAAATCAAAAGCAACAAAAACAAAAGAAGACAACAACAAAGTCCATTAAACTCTATTCCATAGTCCACTACCATTAGCTTTCTGTTGCTCTGAACATTGAGTGCGAAAATGACCCGACTGACCACACCTGTGACACACAATTTGTGGCTTAAACGAAGCTCCGTGTGACCCCGAAGCAGCAGATGGCTCAAAACTTTGCTGAACTTGTGATGGTGGTGATGGTTCCCGGACTTTGTCTCTTCCTCCCTTGGCTCCTAGAACTCTCCGAAGGCAAACTTACACTAGCGGTCGGTTACCTAGGTTCCCTCACTTTCACATTTTCCTATGTACCTATCGATCAGAATCTTCGCACTCCTCGCACACTCGACAATCTCAGAAAACTTTCCAATAGGCTGACTTACTATTAACGGCTTGACAAACGGATGCAACCCCTTCTCAAAGCGCCTATACTTCCTTTCCTCCGTCACCACCAATTCTGGTGCAAAACGTGATAAAGATTGAAATCTCTAGGCATACTCAGACACGGTCATATTCTCTTGCTCTAACCTCTCGAATTGGTCCCCGAAAATTTTACCCTCATGAGAAACTTTTCAGTGCCGGATGGGTATATCCCACGTGGTACCCGCTCGACAGTCGTCCAATACATTTTTGGACGGCTTGGATTGAAACCCTCTCTCTCTTTTTACCATCCGAACAGAACAGGAGATCGAAAGAGTAATGTTTAGAATGGGAGAACATGCAATTAAATCATTCTATTGATATCTCCATTCAACTTCACAAACGTTTATCATATTGCTCGCGCAATGGTGATCTTATCGCAAAAGACTATATAAATCATATCCAGTCATGAAATTTATCCCACATTTGCCTATCACGGGAGATATAGAAACTGTCAAGTCTTGCCTCGATGTAACAATTACGACCAGAGTCAAAAAACTTGTCACAGGTGAGCTCATTCCTGTCATTGTAAACATCAAAAATCTTCTATTTGGAGCCCCAATAGAAATGGCAAAAGAAGAGCGTTCTACGAAAAAGAAAATCTGGGACGAAACGCCACACGAATTCTTGATGATGATAGAACTTATGATTTCCGAAGTCATCATCTTTAGAGTGACAATGAACTGTCAATGGTGTGGGCTGATTTGGAACGGCGCTGATGATATGAACCGCCACCTTATAAAAAATGGAAGAGCTTGCATGACCAAAGCAGAATACCATGATGACTAATGGAAGAAAAAAGCGGCTCATTGCACCTCTTGAAATGTCAAAATGATGATTATTGTTTTGTTTATGATCTTCTTCCTTACCGCGTACCCAATTATATATCAGAGCGGGGCCCGTTTCATCCCATAGTTTATAAAAATTCACAATCCACACTGCGCAATGACAGACCAGCGAAAAGGCTGCACGATGATATGACCCAAAAAATGGTCACACGTGACAGACCTCAAAAACACGGATGCACGTGAGGAAGGATGTTAAGGAAATGAATCCCACATTGCTTGAGAGTAGAATGGGTGATCACTTAATAACATCTGGGATCTCTTTCACTCATTGCTAATTGGTTTTGAGATAAATATAAAGTTTCTACACAGTACACAGTCAATACTTATATATAAAAATCCATACATAGATGAATCAGTAAATTATTTGTTTTTTGGTAAGTGAGTGAATTCAATGAATATTTATGGTACAAAAATAAGTGAAGAGAATTGAATTGAGAGGTGTGTGATATAATGAAAATGATGTCCATGTACACTAGGAATGCATGATAGACTGTCATACTGATGCCTCGTTTGGATGAGTTTTTGAAAATTTTGGGTTTGGTTTTTAAGTAATGAGTAGAGAGATAGAGAGAGAAATGAAAATAATGATTGAAAAGATGAGAGAAAAATGAGAGTAATGATTGAAAGTAGGGATAATGATCATGTTTTTTGAGTTTGAAATTTTTTTTCAAGTTTGAATCCAAACAAGGCATGAGTGACTTCGTTGTCGTTGAGGAAAGGTTTTTTTTTAACACATTCAATTCATTTCAAATTGAAGCCCGAAGGCAATACAGATTCTATCAAAAGCTACAAGAATGAACCAAAACTATCAAGATTTCGACACAGGCACCCCCTGCAGAAATGAGACCGACGAAATCTCTAGATGAGAACCAATCTAAATCCAGATAGTAGAGAATCTCAAACGGATCCACAGGTTAAACCTGAGAAAACACCTATGAAATCTGGATGGTTTCACAGCTGAACACCGAAAAACTCCCAACGACATCCTAATCGCGCCCGAATCCGCCGGCACAATTTAAACGCGAAAAGAGGCCCAAAATGCAGCTGGAAACCTCTGGACAAACACCCAAACCCTAAACTAAAAGAGATTATTCACCCACCACCAACACCCACCGAATCTAGGAAATCTATAACAGTACAGACTGGACTGGGGAGGATTTCTGTATGGATGTTTTATTTTTTTCTTGGGGTAATATTCCTCAATACCTACATCAATGTCTAATTCGATCCGAATTAAACTTTATGAAACTTTAAATTTTGACATAGGAAATTCATTTTGGCTCTTCAGTTTTAGCCACTGACACTCATGTGAGATTGCAAAACAAAAAGTGGAGTGCCACATGCTAAATTAAAAGTGGAGTAATATGTAGAGGTTGTCTTCAATATTGGAGGCTTTGGAGCTGTTATTGTTGTTCATGGTGGGGAGTGAGAGTGCAGAGGAGGAAAAGTACAGAGGAGGTGAGGTGATATGCAGATATCATAATATTCCGAATTACAAAAAAAAGAAGAAGAAGATATGGAGATACCATGAGCTGGGAGGTTTTACGGGTGTAACGGAGGGGGAGGGAAGTAGGAGAACGATTAATCTATAACCACAAACACTTACGCATACAAACTCATTCTCATCCATAGACAGTGAGTGAGTTTGTGTCTTTGTGTATTTAAGTGTTTCTAGAACCATTGAATAGGGAAAAAGGGAGGGAAACAAGTAATAGAAAGTGTCAATAGTTTTCCTCCAAAATGAGAGTGTATTTGCTGTATTTTCCTCCAAAAGATCCCCCTCTCATATATAAATAGCCAACTCAGCGTCAGAAATGCCGGGTGCACAATTTCTGTTACTAAATGGACGAAATTGACACTCGGTGTCCGATTTCATAACGGGTGTATACTTCAAGTGCTTATTTGAAATATCAAAAAGTTCAGATGTTTATGAGACATTGAGGTCTACGTTAGGTTCTTTTTGTCTTTTTTTTTGAAATTTTCCTTATAATCTACAATATGTTGTTCTGTTAATTGTAGCCTAACCACTTAGAGCATCAATAGTGGAATAATTAAAAATGGATAATCAATAGTTGTCATATTATTTTTGATTATTCATTTAAGGGTTGCTAATGTTAGCATTGTAGAGGTCCACAATGGTACAATCAAAATTAAATAATCAAAACTTGTCATATTGTATATTAACATTGGCCTTTTCATGCTTTTAGGCGTCCTTGTGCTACTTGTCTTTTGTTTTCCATGATATTTTTACCTTTCACCTTTCATACATGTTTTGTCCCCATGTTGCCTTCTAACATATTCGATTATTAATGACAAAAAAACTAGAAGTACGTTGCTGTTTGTCCGGAGTACGCATATTTCGTTTGCCATTTGAAACTGTAGCATGACAATATTTGCAACTTGCAAGCATTGGGTGTGCCTAACGACTTCTGTTTTAGAACTCATTCAAAGTGCAGTATTCCCAAGTTGGATGTGAGTGTTCATATGGTCAGAAAATCTTTGGTTTCCACTGGAACGATACCAGGACCATGGTCTGGTATGGCCGGGCTTGGGTAGTGCTTGGGCTTCGGCCTCACAAATCTTATCTTTTTAGTCTCATAATAGTTGGACTTGGGCTCAGGCTTGTTTAGGCTTGGCCGCTTGGGCAATTGAGCCAGTAAGCTTACTTGCTCCGTTGCTCCTCAAATATACCTAGAGTTGAAAGGTCCAAAGCTGAAGAGTCTTGTGCCTGAGTACAGCAGATACAATCTTTTGACCTCCAGAATTGATTCTACATATAAAAGCCGAACTCATGGTTTGCAACTGAGAGGTCACCACTTGATACGTTCATACGTACATGTTTGTTGGCCTCTTCTTAGTCATGTTGAGCTGCCAGAATGGGTAACACACCAGAATTTGTTCTAAACATAGACCTTTGGTATATGTCCTGTTCGTTCAGTTTTCGTTTTGTTCGATTTGCTCTTCCGGTGACAGAGAGTGTGGTCACAATTCTGTTCACTGGGCAGTTTTAGTATGTGGTTTGGCTGGACTGCGTGCAACCTTGTATCTTGGGAGACAGATGCTGGGATAAACCTCGAGCACCACCCGAGAGGCGGTGAATGTGTTTCAAGAATGTCATGTGAAGCACATAACTCAATTTGGTTAACTGATTTTGCTCTTAGTCAGATTATTGTTTCTAGTTTGCTATTTCAATTTCTGCCTCTGTTGAGATTTCAGGATTATAAGTTGCAAAGTTTCACGAATGTCCAACTTTATTATATTTCTTTGATGGTTATATAGCCAGCTTTTTCTACAGTACTATCCGTAACCAGATTAACGGATTTTACCGATGTACTTTTCCAACAAGTTCATTAAATTTAGATTTGTATCTGATACTGATTTTCTATCAGTTCGTTCTTGGTTAATTTAGTATCCATATGCAGAGAAGCAGAACTTGGTTTTAGGAAAAAAGAAATGGACGTACTATGGAGTAACTATGCTCCACCTAGCCTTCAATTTTTTGATTTGCTACCATGGTTGGCTGGAGTTAAGTCTTTAGAATTATTGTATTACTATACTTACGAATTTTTGCTGAACAAAACAGTGTTAGAAGTTAATTTGTATTTTTCCAAGAGTCTTAAAGTTGGAATAATCTGGAAAGATTGGGTTCATGCATGGTCAGTCAAATAGATAAGTTCAATGTAATGGTTCATCTTCCTAATCACCTTGGTAATTGTAAAGGTCAAGCCGTCCGGGATAGAATTGTTCTAGGTGCTTCCAATTGTAAGTATAAATAAAGGTTTAGTGATAGCAGCTAGATAAGCAACCGACCAGCTATCTAAAAATTAAATCAAAGCCTTTGTGCCGTAGCAGAAGGTTACTTGTAATAGCCAAAGCAAATTTTGTACCACAGCCCTCTACTGAATGAAATATCCAACGCCTTAAATTACTTTCTCTTTTCTCTTTTTACTCTTCTTGCAATCACACATCCACTCACTCTTCCGCTGTCCCCAACAAATTTGGTATCAGAGCTTTCTTTGTAGCTGCTTCATTCCTTATTTTCTGGTGCTACTGATGGCATCAATTCCAGCCCCTACCATGTTTAGATATTCTCCAAGTCAAGTCCCTATCTTTGAAGGAGAACACTATGACTACTGGAGTAGCGAAATGGAGAATTTTTTCGTATCTGAAGACGTGTGGGAAGTTGTTGAGAAAGGCATGCCAGATCAACCAGAAGTTGCGACACAAGCAACACAAAAGCAGCATAAGGAGAACAAGAAAAAAGATGCAACGGCACTCCGCTACATCAAACAAGGGGTAAGCAAATCAATCTATCCTAGAATTTTTAATGCAAAGAGTGCAAAAGAAGCATGGGATGTGTTGAAAGATGAGTTTCAAGGAAATGAAAAAATTGTTTCCATAAAGCTACAATCTTTGTGGAGAGATTTTGATAACTTATCAATGAAAGAAAGTGAATGCATTAGAGATTTTCTCTCTAGAGTTGCTGAGATTGTCAATCAAATTAAAAGTCATGGTGAAGCCATTCAAGATAAAAAGGTGATCGAGAAAATACTCAGGAGTTTACCTCCAAAATTTGATCATTGTGTTGCTGCCATAGAAGAAGCTAAAGACTTGTCAAAAATGACTATGTTTGAACTAATGGGTTCACTCCAAGCACATGAGCAAAGAATTAACAGGTCGTCGAGTCAACCCATCGACCAAGCTTTTCAATCCAAACTCTATTTCAGCAACAACAAGGCAAACAAGCAGGAGCAAGCGAAAAAAGGAGGGTCATCGCAAAAGAAGATGAACGGCCAGCCGAACCAAAATGAAGGTGAGGGCAAAGCAAATCAAAGAGGAGAAAATCAGCAACAAAGATTTGGGAATCCGCAACAAAGAGCTGGTAATTACAACTCTAGTTGCCGCATTTGCAAAAGGACTAATCACCAGACAAAAGATTGTCGATTCAAATGCAAGAAATGCAGAAATCCTAATCACTCTCAAAGGGATTGCTGGTTTCAACAGAAAAAGGAAAGTGCTGAAGCAAATTTCATGACAAATGAGCCCGAACAACTTTTTTCCTGCATGAATGTCCAGCAAGAATCTCAGGAATTTTGGTACTTGGACAGTGGGTGCAGCAACCACATGACAGGGAATCGTGATATCTTTGTGGAGCTTGATCAGAACTTTGCTTCGCAAGTGAAACTTGGAGATGGAAAGCTGCAAAGTGCTGAAGGCAAAGGAGTAATTTCTGTCCGCACAAAGGGAGGTAACAGTAAGCTTATTGGTGATGTTCTTTATGTTCCAAATCTTACTCAAAATCTCTTAAGTGTTGGACAACTCTTGCAAAAAGGCTATTCCGTAATTTTTGATGATGGAAAATGCAGAATTTTTGATAAGAAGAATAATGTCACAGTGGCAATTGTTGAAATGAGCAAAAACAAAGTATTTCGACTTGTTATGTCACTTGATGAGAAAATTGCCTTCAAAAGTGAAAGTCTTAATAATACGTTCTTGTGGCATTTGAGATATGGCCACTTGAATAATAAAGGGCTGCATTTACTCAAGCAAAGTAACATGGTAATTGGACTCCCTCAAATCGAAAGAACAAATCAAATTTGCGAAGGTTGCATTTATGGGAAGATGCATAGACTTCCATTTCCTAAAACTTCTTGGAGAGCAAAAGCCCCATTGGAGCTGGTTCATTCTGATATATGTGGTCCTACAAGGACTCCCTCTCTCACCGATAAAAGATACTTCATTCTCTTTGTTGATGATTATACACGTATGATGTGGATTTTCTTTCTTACTCAAAAGTCCGAGGCATTTTCTGTCTTTCTTCAATTTAAAGCTCTTGCAGAAAAACAGAGTGGGCATGAAATTAAGACTCTTCGGACTGACCAAGGAGGAGAATTTATCTATACTCCATTCATGGACTATTGCAAAGAAAATGGAATTCAGAGGCAGCTCACTATTAGAAGAAGTCCGCAGCAAAATGGCGTTGCAGAGAGGAAAAATCGGACCATTGCGGAGATGGCTCGGAGTATGTTAAAGGGCAAAGGACTACCCAACAAGTTTTGGGCCGAGGCTGTTAATTCAGCAATTTATATCCTCAATCGATCTCCCACAAAAGCTGTTCGCAACAAGACTCCATTTGAAGCCTGGAATAAAAGGAAGCCGGTGATTGATCACTTAAGAGTTTTCGGCTGCATCGCATATTCTTTAATTCCATCCAAAGACAGAGAAAAGTTTGATGAGAAAGGTGAAAAGCTCATCTTCATTGGCTATAGCGATGAGTCGAAAGGATATCGGTTGTTCAATCCAAATACAAACAAGCTGATTGTTTCAAGAGATGTGGTGTTTGATGAAATGGCAGCTTGGAGCTGGGATGGAAACACTTCTCAAGCACCAATGATATATGAATTATTTGAACCAACTACAAGCCAGGAGGAGCAGCCAGAGTATTCAAGTCCAACTTCAACTCCTACAAGACTTCCAGCCACAAGTTCCTCAAGTCAAGAAAGTCCGGAATCACCACCAAGAAAGGTGCGTTCTTTAAGAGACACTTATGAATCATGTGATATGGCTCTTTTTGCTTGTGAACCACAGCATTTTGAAGAAGCCTTCAAAGAAAAAGTGTGGAGATTGGCGATGGATGAAGAAATTACCACCATCGAAAAGAACAAAACTTGGGAGCTTATGGACTTGCCAGAGGGAAAAGAAGTGATAGGATTAAAATGGGTCTACAAGACTAAATTCAAAGAAGATGGTTCTATTCAAAAGCACAAGGCAAGACTGGTGGCAAAGGGCTATTCTCAACAGCCCGGAATCGACTTCAATGAAACTTTTGCCCCGGTTGCTCGCATGGAGACTATTCGGACTGTCCTTGCTTTGGCAGCACAATTGGAGCTAAAAGTTTTTCAGCTGGATGTAAAATCAGCTTTTCTTAATGGAGAACTTGAAGAGGAAGTGTATGTTGAGCAGCCACAGGGGTATGAGGTTAAAGGAAAAAAGGACAAAGTATACCGACTTCGAAAGGCACTCTATGGCTTGAAACAAGCTCCTAGAGCTTGGAATAGCAGAATTGATGGATACTTTAGCCAAAATGGATTTCAAAGGTGCCCAAGTGAACCATCGCTCTATGTCAAGTATGAAGGGATGGAAGACTTTCTCATAGTCTGCTTATATGTAGATGACTTGATCTATTTGGGCACAAGTATGAAGATGGTTGAAGATTTCAAAAAGAAAATGCAAAGAGAATTTGAAATGACTGACTTGGGTCTTATGAAGTATTTTCTTGGCATCCAAGTGAAGCAATCAAATGGGAAGATTTTTATATCTCAAGGAAAGTATACAGAAGATTTGTTGAAAAAGTTTCAGATGAACAAGTGCAAACCAGTTTCAACACCAATGGCTTTGAATGAGAAGCTGCAGCAACATGATGGTACTGAACGCGTGGATCAGAAATCCTTTAGAAGTCTTGTTGGTTCTTTGATTTATCTAACCAATACAAGGCCGGATATTATGCATTCGGTAAGTATGATTTCCAGGTTTATGAATGAGCCCAGCAAGCTTCATTATACAGCGGCAAAAAGGGTGCTGAGGTATCTTCAAGGAACAAAGATGCATGGACTCTTATATGAGAAGGAAGAGGACAATAAGCTAGTTGGATTTACTGATAGCGATTGGGCAGGATCATTGGATGACAGAAAAAGCACATCGGGATATTTATTTTGTCTTGGCACAAAGCTGATTTCTTGGTGCTCAAAGAAGCAAAAGACTGTTGCATTATCCTCTGCCGAAGCCGAGTACATTGCAGCAACGGATGCGGCTTGTGAAGCTATTTGGCTAAGGCGAATTCTCTCTGATTTGAAGCAATCGCAGCAGCAGCCGACTACCATTCATTGTGACAATATGTCCGCAATCGCCATGACAAAAAATCCCGTGTTTCATGCAAGATCAAAACACATTGAGCTAAGGCATCATTTCATCAGAGATTTGGTGAATAAAGAAGAAATCTGTCTTGAATTCATCAACACAAATGATCAACCTGCTGACATCCTCACAAAGGCGGTAACTACAGAAAAGTTTGATAAATTCAAGAAGCAACTGAAAATTACAAATTAAGAGGGGGTGTTAGAAGTTAATTTGTATTTTTCCAAGAGTCTTAAAGTTGGAATAATCTGGAAAGATTGGGTTCATGCATGGTCAGTCAAATAGATAAGTTCAATGTAATGGTTCATCTTCCTAATCACCTTGGTAATTGTAAAGGTCAAGCCGTCCGGGATAGAATTGTTCTAGGTGCTTCCAATTGTAAGTATAAATAAAGGTTTAGTGATAGCAGCTAGATAAGCAACCGACCAGCTATCTAAAAATTAAATCAAAGCCTTTGTGCCGTAGCAGAAGGTTACTTGTAATAGCCAAAGCAAATTTTGTACCACAGCCCTCTACTGAATGAAATATCCAACGCCTTAAATTACTTTCTCTTTTCTCTTTTTACTCTTCTTGCAATCACACATCCACTCACTCTTCCGCTGTCCCCAACAAACAGTTAGTTTGGAGGAAAATGAGCGAGTTTAGTTAACAACCAAAGAAGGTTCGATGTCTCATCATAGACTCGAACTCCAGACCTCTCGATTGGAAGCAAATGAGTAAAAATCAGATGGGCAATTGGCCACATCTGTTAGCCAGTGTTCCAGGAGTCCTTGCAAACTTTTGATAGGACTTTGCGCTAGGAAGTGAAAATAATCAAATTTGGTTCACATTTTTATACTTTCTAATTTTTCTCGTCGACATAAATGATTAATCTCAAAAGTTACATTGAAAAAATAAACACATATACTGCAAAAACTTTAAAAAAAAACCGACAAAATTTCAGACAAAAAACGTAAACCACAAGTTGAGATATTTGAAGAGAAAACAAGGGTCACAGAGGAAAAAGTCAAAAAGTTTTTCAAGCATTAAACGGTAAGTTGATTTTTGATAAATAATAATCGCATCTGAGCCCTTTATGGGTACATCATTAGTGTATATAGAAGGTAAACAAGATTGTGTGAAATCCACCTTGAGATCCCACGCTAAAGATGATGGCCGTTTAATTTGTTTAAAACGGATTCAGATCCTCTCTACATACCCCTCTCCTCACATCTACCACACCTTTGCACCAAATAATGCCAACATATTAATGAATCAATCCAACGGTCCAGATTAAAATAAAAGCCCTAGATTTTTAGCCTTAAGTAACACGGTGCCGTTTCTTTGATTTCCCTCAAACGGAGCTAACGTTGCACCATCCCCTCCCTCCCTCCCTCCCTCTCTCTCTAACACAAAAAACGAAAAATGAAACCCAGTCCCTCCGATGAGTTCAGTCCGGACTCCGGCCTCTCCCTTGCAATCGGTCCAGTGACTCTGACCTCGATGATGAAGCCACTTAGTATACAAACATCGGTAAGATGTTGATCTCTCCAACTCTCCATTTGATTTGGTTTGTTTTTGTTCTGGGAAAAAATAGGGTTTGGCTTACACTGTAATTTGATTTGTTTGTGTTTTGATTTTTTCCATATGGGGTGCGATTCTGTTGAACCCATTTGGTTTTTAACTTAAAGAATTCTATTTTTATTTTATTTTATCCTATCATCTGCACCTCATCGTTTGTTTTGTAAATTTTCATTTGTTGAAATCTATGTGTTCTTAGTGGTATTACACAGAAGGTCCCTGTGTATTCCAAAATTAAATGTGGCTTTTTCTCCAAACAATTCAGGGAAATTGAAAAATTTTGGGTTTGTCCAGAGTTTTATTTTATTTAGAATTGCAGGGGAACCGAAGAATTCAAGGTCATCAACTACTATTCAAAGAAGACAAGGGATGGAATTGAAATCATTCCATGGCAATTTCTAAAGTAACAAAGGAACCGGGGGAGAGAGAGAGAGAGAGAGAGAGAGAGAGAGAGAGAGAGAGAGAGAGAGAGAGAGAGAGAGAGAGAGAGAGAGAGAGAGAGAGAGAGAGAGAGAGAGAGATTAATGGCGCTGACTTCCAGTGGGTTGGACTTGGGAATTATCAAAAACGGTGGAGACGGGAGAGAAGAGAGAGAAGTGAGGACGGTGCACCGTTAGCTCTGTTTGGGGAAAACATAGAAACGGCGCCGTGTTACTTAAGGCTACAAACGTGAGGTTTTTGTTTTAATCTGAGCCATTGGATTGTTTCATTAATGTGTTGGCATCATTTGGTGCAAAGGTGTGGTAAATGTGCGGAGAAGAGTATGTGGAGAGGATCTGGATCCATTTAAAACATTAGTTTGATGGGCCGGTTGGGGTGCATTTAAGAAACTCGCCCTTCAAATTTTGGAAAAATGAC